>NC_091090.1:3348333-3651363 GCF_032405125.1 Capricornis sumatraensis | reverse complement strand
GTGAACTTCTTGAGTTGCAGCAAGGGTGTGAAAGACCCTTTCGAAGTTCCAGAGGTTAGGTGTCATTAGTCTCCAGACGCCTCATCGGAAATAGGCCTCATCTCGCCTGGAAGGGGGAACTTCCTGGAATTTCTCGAGTTGTGGCAGGTGTTCTCGAGTTACGACGGGGACCTCAGGGACCCGCCCTGGTGGCCTCAGGAGAGGCCAGTCCCCATGCGAGTTGATAGGGGACCTCTCGGGATTCCTCTCCCGTCAATACCGGGGCCAAAAACCTTGTGTGGAGTCAGGGCCTGAACCGAGGATTCCTCTCAGGGGCTGACATGGATCTTTGGGTACTTCTGGAGTCTCCTCAGGGGAGTCAGGCCTCGTCTCGAGTCGGGGCATGCACGTGCACTTTCCTTCCAGGCTGTAGCAGCAATGTCACGCTTCCGTCGCGTGGATCAAAGAATCTGTGGTTTTCCCTCGAGGCTTTCCCTCGAGGCTTTGCCACAGGGCTGTCCCACGTGCCAACGTGGTGTGAGTCGATCCTCGGCGTGAAAGATGAGCCAGTGCAGGGCAAAGAGCTTCCTCTGGAATGGACTGAGACATCTGGGGGACTCTTGGAATGGTGGTACGACCATGCAGTTCCTCTCGCCTTTCCTGTTGAGAGTGCCTCCTCTTGAGATGCAACGGGAACGCCGGGAATTCTTTCCCGTTGAAAGCAGGGAAAGGATCCCTCATCTCGAGCTACGAGGGGGAAAGGGGGCTTCTCTGGATGTGGGCGGGACGATCGTGCTTCCTCTCGAGTGGAGACGGGTATGGCGGTGAACTTCTTGAGTTGCAGCAAGGGTGTGAAAGACCCTTTCGAAGTTCCAGAGGTTAGGTGTCATTAGTCTCCAGACGCCTCATCGGAAATAGGCCTCATCTCGCCTGGAAGGGGGAACTTCCTGGAATATCTCGAGTTGCGGCAGGTGTTCTCGAGTTACGAAGGGGACCTCAGTGACCCGCCCTGGTGGCCTCAGGAGAGGCCAGTCCCCATGCGAGTTGCTAGGGGGCCTCTCGGGATTCCTCTCCCGTCGATACCGGGGCCAAAAACCTTGTGTGGAGTCAGGGCCGTAACCGAGGATTCCTCTCAGGGGCTGACATGGATGTTTGGGTACTTCTGGAGTCTCCCCAGGGGAGTGAGGCCTCGTCTCCAGTCGGGGCATGCACGTGCACTTTCCTTCCAGGCTGTAGCAGCAATGTCACGCTTCCCGTGGCGTGGATCAAAGGATCTGTGGTTTTCCCTTAAGGCTTTCCCTCGAGGCTTTCCCACAGGGCTGTCCCACGTGCCACCGTGGTGTGAGTCGATCCTCGGCGTGAAAGATGAGCCAGTGCAGGGCAAAGAGCTTCCTCTGGAATGGACTGAGACATCTGGGGGACTCTTGGAATGGTGGTACGACCATGGAGTTCCTCTCGCCTTTCCTGTTGAGAGTGCCTCCTCTTGAGATGCAACGGGAACGCCGGGAATTCTTTCCCGTTGAAAGCAGGGAAAGGATCCCTCATCTCGAGCTACGAGGGGGAAACGGGGCTCCTCTGGATGTGGGCGGGACCATCGTGCTTCCTCTCGAGTGGAGACGGGTATGGCGGTGAACTTCTTGAGTTGCAGCAAGGGTGTGAAAGACCCTTTCGAAGGTCCAGAGGTTAGGTGTCATTAGTCTCCAGACGCCTCATCGGAAATAGGCCTCATCTCGCCTGGAAGGGGAAACTTCCTGGAATTTCTCGAGTTGCGGCAGGTGTTCTCGAGTTACGATGGGGACCTCAGGGACTCGCCCTGGTGGCCTCAGGAGAGGCCAGTCCCCATGCGAGTTGCTAGGGGGCCTCTCGGGATTCCTCTCCCAACGATACCGGGGCCAAAAACCTTGTGTGGAGTCAGGGCCGGAACCGAGGATTCCTCTCAGGGGCTGACATGGATCTTTGGGTACTTCTGGAGTCTCCCCAGGGGAGTCAGGCCTCGTCTCGAGTCGGGGCATGCACGTTCACTTTCTTTCCAGGCTGTAGCAGCAATGTCACGCTTCCCGTGACGTGGATCAAAGGATCTGTGGTTTTCCCTCGAGGCTTTCCCTCGAGGCTTTCCCACAGGGCTGTCCCACGTGCCACCGTGGTGTGAGTCGATCCTCGGCGTGAAAGATGAGCCAGTGCAGGGCAAAGAGGTTCCTCTGGAATGGACTGAGACATCTGGGGGACTCTTGGAATGGTGGTACGACCATGGAGTTCCTCTCGCCTTTCCTGTTGAGAGGGCCTCCTCTTGAGATGCGACGGGAACGCCGGGAATTCTTTCCCGTTGAAAGCAGGGAAAGGATCCCTCATCTCGAGCTACGAGGGGGAAACGGGGCTCCTCTGGATGTGGGCGGGACCATCGTGCTTCCTCTCGAGTGGAGACGGGTATGGCGGTGAACTTCTTGAGTTGCAGCAAGGGTGTGAAAGACCCTTTCGAATTTCCAGAGTTTAGGTGTCATTAGTCTCCAGACGCCGGATCGGAAATAGGCCTCATCTCGCCTGGAAGGGAGAACTTCCTGGATTTTCTCGAGTTGCGGCAGGTGTTCTCGAGTTACGACGGGGACCTCAGGGACCCGCCCTGGTGGCCTCAGGAGAGGCCAGTCCCCATGCGACTTGCTAGGGGGCCTCTCGGGTTTCCTCTCCCGTCGATACCGGGGCCAAAAACCTTGTGTGGAGTCAGGGCCGGAACCGAGGATTCCTCTCAGGGGCTGACATGGATCTTTGGGTACTTCTGGAGTCTCCCCAGGGGAGTCAGGCCTCGTCTCGAGTCGGGGCATGCACGTGCACTTTCCTTCCAGGCTGTAGCAGCAATGTCACGCTTCCCGTGGCGTGGATCAAAGGATCTGTGGTTTTCCCTCGAGGCTTTCCCTCGAGGCTTTCCCACAGGGCTGTCCCACGTGCCACCGTGGTGTGAGTCGATCCTCGGCGTGAAAGATGAGCCAGTGCAGGGCAAAGAGCTTCCTCTGGAATGGACTGAGACATCTGGGGGACTCTTGGAATGGTGGTACGACCATGGAGTTCCTCTCGCCTTTCCTGTTGAGAGTGCCTCCGCTTGAGATGTGACGGGAACGCCGGGAATTCTTTCCCATTGAAAGCAGGGAAAGGATTCCTCATCTCGAGCTACGAGGGGGAAAGGGGGCTCCTCTGGATGTGGGCGGGACGATCGTGCTTCCTCTCGAGTGGAGACGGGTATGGCGGTGAACTTCTTGAGTTGCAGCAAGGGTGTGAAAGACCCTTTCGAAGTTCCAGAGGTTAGGTGTCATTAGTCTCCAGACGCCTCATCGGAAATAGGCCTCATCTCGCCTGGAAGGGAGAACTTCCTGGATTTTCTCGAGTTGCGGCAGGTGTTCTCGAGTTACGATGGGGACCTCAGGGACCCGCCCTGGTGGCCTCAGGAGAGGCCAGTCCCCATGCGACTTGCTAGGGGGCCTCTCGGGTTTCCTCTCCCGTCGATACCGGGGCCAAAAACCTTGTGTGGAGTCAGGGCCGGAACCGAGGATTCCTCTCAGGGGCTGACATGGATCTTTGGGTACTTCTGGAGTCTCCCCAGGGGAGTCAGGCCTCGTCTCGAGTCGGGGCATGCACGTGCACTTTCCTTCCAGGCTGTAGCAGCAATGTCACGCTTCCCGTCGCGTGGATCAAAGGATCTGTGGTTTTCCCTCGAGGCTTTCCCTCGAGGCTTTCCCACAGGGCTGTCCCACGTGCCACCGTGGTGTGAGTCGATCCTCGGCGTGAAAGATGAGCCAGTGCAGGGAAAGAGGTTCCTCTTGAATGGACTGAGAGATCTGGGGGACTCTTGGAATGGTGGTACGACCATGGAGTTCCTCTCGCCTTTCCTGTTGAGAGTGCCTCCTCTTGAGATGCGACGGGAACGCCGGGAATTCTTTCCCGTTGAAAGCAGGGAAAGGATCCCTCATCTCGAGCTACGAGGGGGAAACGGGGCTCCTCTGGATGTGGGCGGGACCATCGTGCTTCCTCTCGAGTGGAGACGGGTATGGCGGTGAACTTCTTGAGTTGCAGCAAGGGTGTGAAAGACCCTTTCGAAGTTCCAGATGTTAGGTGTCATTAGTCTCCAGACGCCTCATCGGAAATAGGCCTCATCTCGCCTGGAAGGGAGAACTTCCTGGATTTTCTCGAGTTGCGGCAGGTGTTCTCGAGTTACGACGGGGACCTCAGGGACCCGCCCTGGTGGCCTCAGGAGAGGCCAGTCCCCATGCGAGTTGCTAGGGGCCCTCTCGGGATTCCTCTCCCGTCGATACTGGGGCCAAAAACCTTGTGTGGTGTCAGGGCCGGAACCGAGGATTTCTCTCAGGGGCTGACATGGATTTTTGGGTACTTCTGGAGTCTCCCCAGGGGAGGCAGGCCTTGTCTCGAGTCGGGGCATGCACGTGCGCTTTCCTTCCAGGCTGTAGCAGCAATGTCACGCTTCCCGTTGCGTGGATCAAAGGATCTGTGGTTTTCCCTCGAGGCTTTCCCACAGGGCTGTCCCACGTGCCACCGTGGTGTGAGTCGATCCTCGGCGTGAAAGATGAGCCAGTGCAGGGCAAAGAGGTTCCTCTGGAATGGACTGAGACATCTGGGGGACTCTTGGAATGGTGGTACGACCATGGAGTTCCTCTCGCCTTTCCTGTTGAGAGTGCCTCCTCTTGAGATGCGACGGGAACGCCGGGAATTTTTTCCCGTTGAAAGCATGGAAAGGATCGCTCATCTCGAGCTAGGAGGGGGAAACGGGGCTCCTCTGGATGTGGGCGGGACCATCGTGCTTCCTCTAGAGTGGAGACGGGTATGGCGGTGAACTTCTTGAGTTGCAGCAAGGGTGTGAAAGACCCTTTCGAAGTTCCAGAGTTTAGGTGTCATTAGTCTCCAGACGCCTCATCGGAAATAGGCCTCATCTCGCCTGGAAGGGAGAACTTCCTGGATTTTCTCGAGTTGCGGCAGGTGTTCTCGAGTTACGACGGGGACCTCAGGGACCCGCCCTGGTGGCCTCAGGAGAGGCCAGTCCCCATGCGAGTTGCTAGGGGCCCTCTCGGGATTACTCTCCCGTCGATACTGGGGCCAAAAACCTTGTGTGGTGTCAAGGCCGGAACCGAGGATTTCTCTCAGGGGCTGACATGGATCTTTGGGTACTTCTGGAGTCTCCCCAGGGGAGTCAGGCCTTGTCTCGAGTTGGGGCATGCACGTGCGCTTTCCTTCCAGGCTGTAGCAGCAATGTCACGCTTCCCGTGGCGTGGATCAAAGGATCTGTGGTTTTCCCTCGAGGCTTTCCCTCGAGGCTTTCCCACAGGGCTGTCCCACGTGCCACCGTGGTGTGAGTCGATCCTCGGCGTGAAAGATGAGCCAGTGTAGGGCAAAGAGCTTCCTCTGGAATGGACTGAGACATCTGGGGGACTCTTGGAATGGTGGTACGACCATGGAGTTCCTCTCGCCTTTCCTGTTGAGAGTGCCTCCTCTTGAGATGCGACGGGAACGCCGGGAATTCTTTCCCGTTGAAAGCAGGGAAAGGATCCCTCATCTCGAGCTACGAGGGGGAAACGGGGCTCCTCTGGATGTGGGCGGGACTATCGTGCTTCCTCTCGAGTGGAGACGGGTATGGCGGTGAACTTCTTGAGTTGCAGCAAGGTTGTGAAAGACCCTTTCGAAGTTCCAGAGGTTAGGTGTCATTAGTCTCCAGACGCCTCATCGGAAATAGGCCTCATCTCGCCTGGAAGGGAGAACTTCCTGGATTTTCTCGAGTTGCGGCAGGTGTTCTCGAGTTACGACGGGGACCTCAGGGACCCGCCCTGGTGGCCTCAGGAGAGGCCAGTCCCCATGCGATTTGCTAGGGGGCCTCTCGGAATTCCTCTCCCGTCGATACCGGGGCAAAAACCTTGTGTGGAGTCAGGGCCGGAACCGAGGATTCCTCTCAGGGTCTGACATGGATCTTTGGGTACTTCTGGAGTCTCCCCAAGGGAGTCAGGCCTCGTCTCGAGTCGGGGCATGTACGTGCACTTTCCTTCCAGGCTGTAGCAGCAATGTCACGCTTCCCGTGGCGTGGATCAAAGGATCTGTGGTTTTCCCTCGAGGCTTTCCCACAGGGCTGTCCCACGTGCCACCGTGGTGTGATTCGATCCTCGGCGTGAAAGATGAGCCAGTGCAGGGCAAAGAGGTTCCTCTGGAATGGACTGAGACATCTGGGGGACTCTTGGAATGGTGGTACGACCATGGAGTTCCTCTCGCCTTTCCTGTTGAGAGTGCCTCCTTTTGAGATGCGACGGGAACGCCGGGAATTCTTTCCCGTTGAAAGCAGGGAAAGGATCGCTCATCTTGAGCTAGGAGGGGGAAACGGGGCTCCTCTGGATGTGGGCGGGACGATCGTGCTTCCTCTCGAGTGGAGACGGGTATGGCGGTGAACTTCTTGAGTTGCAGCAAGGGTGTGAAAGACCCTTTCGAAGTTCCAGAGTTTAGGTGTCATTAGTCTCCAGACGCCTCATCGGAAATAGGCCTCATCTCGCCTGGAAGGGAGAACTTCCTGGATTTTCTCGAGTTGCGGCAGGTGTTCTCGAGTTACGACGGGGACCACAGGGACCCGCCCTGGTGGCCTCAGGAGAGGCCAGTCCCCATGCGAGTTGCTAGGGGGCCTCTCGGGATTCCTCTCCCGTCGATACCGGGGCCAAAAACCTTGTGTGGAGTCACGGCCGGAACCGAGGATTCCTCTCAGGGGCTGACATGGATCTTTGGGTACTTCTGGAGTCTCCCCATGGGAGTATGGCCTCGTCTCGAGTGGGGGCATGCACGTGCGCTTTCCTTCCAGGCTGTAGCAGCAATGTCACGCTTCCCGTGGCGTGGATCAAAGGATCTGTGCTTTTCCCTCGAGGCTTTCCCTCGAGGCTTTCCCACAGGGCTGTCCCACGTGCCACCGTGGTGTGAATCGATCCTCGGCGTGAAAGATGAGCCAGTGCAGGGCAAAGAGGTTCCTCTGGAATGGACTGAGACATCTGGGGGACTCTTGGAATGGTGGTACGACCATGGAGTTCCCCTCGCCTTTCCTGTTGAGAGTGCCTCCTCTTGAGATGTGACGGGAACGCCGGGAATTCTTTCCCGTTGAAAGCAGGGAAAGGATCCCTCATCTCGAGCTACGAGGGGGAAACGGGGCTCCTCTGGATGTGGGCGGGACCATCGTGCTTCCTCTCGAGTGGAGACGGGTGTGGCGGTGAACTTCTTGAGTTGCAGCAAGGGTGTGAAAGACCCTTTCGAAGTTCCAGAGGTTAGGTGTCATTAGTCTCCAGACGCCTCATCGGAAATAGGCCTCATCTCGCCTGGAAGGGGGAACTTCCTGGAATTTCTCGAGTTGCGGCAGGTGTTCTCGAGTTATGACGGGGACCTCAGGGACCCGCCCTGGTGGCCTCAGGAGAGGCCAGTCCCCATGCGAGTTGCTAGGGGGCCTCTCGGGATTCCTCTCCCGTCGATACCGGGGCAAAAACCTTGTGTGGAGTAAGGGCCGGAACCGAGGATTCCTCTCAGGGGCTGACATGGATCTTTGGGTACTTCTGGAGTCTCCCCAGGGGAGTCAGGCCTCGTCTCGAGTCGGGGCATGCACGTGCACTTTCCTTCCAGGCTGTAGCAGCAATGTCACGCTTCCCGTGGCGTGGATCAAAGGATCTGTGGTTTTCCCTCGAGGCTTTCCCTCGAGGCTTTCCCACAGGGCTGTCCCACGTGCCACCGTGGTGTGAGTCGATCCTCGGCGTGAAAGATGAGCCAGTGCAGGGCAAAGAGGTTCCTCTGGAATGGACTGAGACATCTGGGGGACTCTTGGAATGGTGGTACGACCATGGAGTTCCTCTCGCCTTTCCTGTTGAGAGTGCCTCCGCTTGAGATGCGACGGGAACGCGGGGAATTCTTTCCCATTGAAAGCAGGGAAAGGATTCCTCATCTCGAGCTACGAGGGGGAAAGGGGGATCCTCTGGATGTGGGCAGGACGATCGTGCTTCCTCTCGAGTGGAGACGGGTATGGCGGTGAACTTCTTGAGTTGCAGCAAGGGTGTGAAAGACCCTTTCGAAGTTCCAGAGGTTAGGTGTCATTAGTCTCCAGACGCCTCATCGGAAATAGGCCTCATCTCGCCTGGAAGGGAGAACTTCCTGGATTTTCTCGAGTTGCGGCAGGTGTTCTCGAGTTACGACGGGGACCTCAGGGACCCGCCCTGGTGGCCTCAGGAGAGGCCAGTCCCCATGCGAGTTGCTAGGGGGCCTCTCGGGATTCCTCTCCCGTCGATACCCGGGCCAAAAACCTTGTGTGGAGTCAGGGCCGGAACCGAGGATTCCTCTCACGGGCTGATATGGATCTTTGGGTACTTCTGGAGTCTCGCCAGGTGAGACAGGCCTTATCTCGAGTGGGTGCATGCACGTGCGCTTTCCTTCCAGGCTGTAGCAGCAATGTCACGCTTCCCATCGCGTGGATCAAAGGATCTGTGGTTTTCCCTCGAGGCTTTCCCTCGAGGCTTTCCCACAGGGCTCTCCCACGTGCCACCGTGGTGTGAGTCGATCCTCGGCGTGAAAGATGAGCCAGTGCAGGGCAAAGAGGTTCCTCTGAAATGGACTGAGACATCTGGGGGACTCTTGGAATGGTGGTACGACCATGGAGTTCCTCTCGCCTTTCCTGTTGAGAGTGCCTCCTCTTGAGATGCGACGGGAACGCCGGGAATTCTTTCCCGTTGAAAGCAGGGAAAGGATCGCTCATCTCGAGCTAGGAGGGGGAAACGGGGCTCCTCTGGATGTGGGCGGGACCATCGTGCTTCCTCTAGAGTGGAGACGGGTATGGCGGTGAACTTCTTGAGTTGCAGCAAGGGTGTGAAAGACCCTTTCGAAGTTCCAGAGGTTAGGTGTCATTAGTCTCCAGACGCCTCATCGGAAATAGGCCTCATCTCGCCTGGAAGGGAGAACTTCCTGGATTTTCTCGAGTTGCGGCAGGTGTTCTCGAGTTACGACGGGGACCTCAGGGACCCGCCCTGGTGGCCTCAGGAGAGGCCAGTCCCCATGCGAGTTGCTAGGGGGCCTCTCGGGATTCCTCTCCCGTCGATACCGGGGCCAAAAACCTTGTGGGGAGTCACGGCCGGAACCGAGGATTCCTCTCAGGGGCTGACATGGATCTTTGGGTACTTCTGGAGTCTCCCCATGGGAGTATGGCCTCGTCTCGAGTGGGGGCATGCACGTGCGCTTTCCTTCCAGGCTGTAGCAGCAATGTCACGCTTCCCGTGGCGTGGATCAAAGGATCTGTGGTTTTCCCTCGAGGCTTTCCCACAGGGCTGTCCCACGTGCCACCGTGGTGTGAGTCGATCCTCGGCGTGAAAGATGAGCCAGTGCAGGGCAAAGAGGTTCCTCTGGAATGGACTGAGACATCTGGGGGACTCTTGGAATGGTGGTACGACCATGGAGTTCCTCTCGCCTTTCCTGTTGAGAGTGCCTCCTCTTGAGATGCGACGGGAACGCCGGGAATTTTTTCCCGTTGAAAGCATGGAAAGGATCGCTCATCTCGAGCTAGGAGGGGGAAACGGGGCTCCTCTGGATGTGGGCGGGACCATCGTGCTTCCTCTAGAGTGGAGACGGGTATGGCGGTGAACTTCTTGAGTTGCAGCAAGGGTGTGAAAGACCCTTTCGAAGTTCCAGAGTTTAGGTGTCATTAGTCTCCAGACGCCTCATCGGAAATAGGCCTCATCTCGCCTGGAAGGGAGAACTTCCTGGATTTTCTCGAGTTGCGGCAGGTTTCTCGAGTTACGACGGGGACCTCAGGGACCCGCCCTGGTGGCCTCAGGAGAGGCCAGTCCCCATGCGAGTTGCTAGGGGCCCTCTCGGGATTACTCTCCCGTCGATACTGGGGCCAAAAACCTTGTGTGGTGTCAAGGCCGGAACCGAGGATTTCTCTCAGGGGCTGACATGGATCTTTGGGTACTTCTGGAGTCTCCCCAGGGGAGTCAGGCCTTGTCTCGAGTTGGGGCATGCACGTGCGCTTTCCTTCCAGGCTGTAGCAGCAATGTCACGCTTCCCGTGGCGTGGATCAAAGGATCTGTGGTTTTCCCTCGAGGCTTTCCCTCGAGGCTTTCCCACAGGGCTGTCCCACGTGCCACCGTGGTGTGAGTCGATCCTCGGCGTGAAAGATGAGCCAGTGTAGGGCAAAGAGCTTCCTCTGGAATGGACTGAGACATCTGGGGGACTCTTGGAATGGTGGTACGACCATGGAGTTCCTCTCGCCTTTCCTGTTGAGAGTGCCTCCTCTTGAGATGCGACGGGAACGCCGGGAATTCTTTCCCGTTGAAAGCAGGGAAAGGATCCCTCATCTCGAGCTACGAGGGGGAAACGGGGCTCCTCTGGATGTGGGCGGGACTATCGTGCTTCCTCTCGAGTGGAGACGGGTATGGCGGTGAACTTCTTGAGTTGCAGCAAGGTTGTGAAAGACCCTTTCGAAGTTCCAGAGGTTAGGTGTCATTAGTCTCCAGACGCCTCATCGGAAATAGGCCTCATCTCGCCTGGAAGGGAGAACTTCCTGGATTTTCTCGAGTTGCGGCAGGTGTTCTCGAGTTACGACGGGGACCTCAGGGACCCGCCCTGGTGGCCTCAGGAGAGGCCAGTCCCCATGCGACTTGCTAGGGGGCCTCTCGGAATTCCTCTCCCGTCGATACCGGGGCAAAAACCTTGTGTGGAGTCAGGGCCGGAACCGAGGATTCCTCTCAGGGTCTGACATGGATCTTTGGGTACTTCTGGAGTCTCCCCAAGGGAGTCAGGCCTCGTCTCGAGTCGGGGCATGCACGTGCACTTTCCTTCCAGGCTGTAGCAGCAATGTCACGCTTCCCGTGGCGTGGATCAAAGGATCTGTGGTTTTCCCTCGAGGCTTTCCCTCGAGGCTTTCCCACAGGGCTGTCCCACGTGCCACCGTGGTGTGATTCGATCCTCGGCGTGAAAGATGAGCCAGTGCAGGGCAAAGGGGTTCCTCTGGAATGGACTGAGACATCTGGGGGACTCTTGGAATGGTGGTACGACCATGGAGTTCCTCTCGCCTTTCCTGTTGAGAGTGCCTCCTTTTGAGATGCGACGGGAACGCCGGGAATTCTTTCCCGTTGAAAGCAGGGAAAGGATCGCTCATCTTGAGCTAGGAGGGGGAAACGGGGCTCCTCTGGATGTGGGCGGGACGATCGTGCTTCCTCTCGAGTGGAGACGGGTATGGCGGTGAACTTCTTGAGTTGCAGCAAGGGTGTGAAAGACCCTTTCGAAGTTCCAGAGTTTAGGTGTCATTAGTCTCCAGACGCCTCATCGGAAATAGGCCTCATCTCGCCTGGAAGGGAGAACTTCCTGGATTTTCTCGAGTTGCGGCAGGTGTTCTCGAGTTACGACGGGGACCTCAGGGACCCGCCCTGGTGGCCTCAGGAGAGGCCAGTCCCCATGCGAGTTGCTAGGGGGCCTCTCGGGATTCCTCTCCCGTCGATACCGGGGCCAAAAACCTTGTGTGGAGTCATGGCCGGAACCGAGGATTCCTCTCAGGGGCTGACATGGATCTTTGGGTACTTCTGGAGTCTCCCCATGGGAGTATGGCCTCGTCTCGAGTGGGGGCATGCACGTGCGCTTTCCTTCCAGGCTGTAGCAGCAATGTCACGCTTCCCGTGGCGTGGATCAAAGGATCTGTGCTTTTCCCTCGAGGCTTTCCCTCAAGGCTTTCCCACAGGGCTGTCCCACGTGCCACCGTGGTGTGAATCGATCCTCGGCGTGAAAGATGAGCCAGTGCAGGGCAAAGAGGTTCCTCTGGAATGGACTGAGACATCTGGGGGACTCTTGGAATGGTGGTACGACCATGGAGTTCCCCTCGCCTTTCCTGTTGAGAGTGCCTCCTCTTGAGATGCGACGGGAACGCCGGGAATTCTTTCCCGTTGAAAGCAGGGAAAGGATCCCTCATCTCGAGCTACGAGGGGGAAACGGGGCTCCTCTGGATGTGGGCGGGACCATCGTGCTTCCTCTCGAGTGGAGACGGGTGTGGCGGTGAACTTCTTGAGTTGCAGCAAGGGTGTGAAAGACCCTTTCGAAGTTCCAGAGGTTAGGTGTCATTAGTCTCCAGACGCCTAATCGGAAATAGGCCTCATCTCGCCTGGAAGGGGGAACTTCCTGGAATTTCTCGAGTTGCGGCAGGTGTTCTCGAGTTATGACGGGGACCTCAGGGACCCGCCCTGGTGGCCTCAGGAGAGGCCAGTCCCCATGCGAGTTGCTAGGGGGCCTCTCGGGATTCCTCTCCCGTCGATACCGGGGCAAAAACCTTGTGTGGAGTAAGGGCCGGAACCGAGGATTCCTCTCAGGGGCTGACATGGATCTTTGGGTACTTCTGGAGTCTCCCCAGGGGAGTCAGGCCTCGTCTCGAGTCGGGGCATGCACGTGCACTTTCCTTCCAGGCTGTAGCAGCAATGTCACGCTTCCCGTGGCGTGGATCAAAGGATCTGTGGTTTTCCCTCGAGGCTTTCCCTCGAGGCTTTCCCACAGGGCTGTCCCACGTGCCACCGTGGTGTGAGTCGATCCTCGGCGTGAAAGATGAGCCAGTGCAGGGCAAAGAGGTTCCTCTGGAATGGACTGAGACATCTGGGGGACTCTTGGAATGGTGGTACGACCATGGAGTTCCTCTCGCCTTTCCTGTTGAGAGTGCCTCCGCTTGAGATGCGACGGGAACGCCGGGAATTCTTTCCCATTGAAAGCAGGGAAAGGATTCCTCATCTCGAGCTACGAGGGGGAAAGGGGGATCCTCTGGATGTGGGCAGGACGATCGTGCTTCCTCTCGAGTGGAGACGGGTATGGCGGTGAACTTCTTGAGTTGCAGCAAGGGTGTGAAAGACCCTTTCGAAGTTCCAGAGGTTAGGTGTCATTAGTCTCCAGACGCCTCATCGGAAATAGGCCTCATCTCGCCTGGAAGGGAGAACTTCCTGGATTTTCTCGAGTTGCGGCAGGTGTTCTCGAGTTACGACGGGGACCTCAGGGACCCGCCCTGGTGGCCTCAGGAGAGGCCAGTCCCCATGCGAGTTGCTAGGGGGCCTCTCGGGATTCCTCTCCCGTCGATACCCGGGCCAAAAACCTTGTGTGGAGTCAGGGCCGGAACCGAGGATTCCTCTCACGGGCTGATATGGATCTTTGGGTACTTCTGGAGTCTCGCCAGGTGAGACAGGCCTTATCTCGAGTGGGTGCATGCACGTGCGCTTTCCTTCCAGGCTGTAGCAGCAATGTCACGCTTCCCATCGCGTGGATCAAAGGATCTGTGGTTTTCCCTCGAGGCTTTCCCTCGAGGCTTTCCCACAGGGCTCTCCCACGTGCCACCGTGGTGTGAGTCGATCCTCGGCGTGAAAGATGAGCCAGTGCAGGGCAAAGAGGTTCCTCTGAAATGGACTGAGACATCTGGGGGACTCTTGGAATGGTGGTACGACCATGGAGTTCCTCTCGCCTTTCCTGTTGAGAGTGCCTCCTCTTGAGATGCGACGGGAACGCCGGGAATTCTTTCCCGTTGAAAGCAGGGAAAGGATCGCTCATCTCGAGCTAGGAGGGGGAAACGGGGCTCCTCTGGATGTGGGCGGGACCATCGTGCTTCCTCTAGAGTGGAGACGGGTATGGCGGTGAACTTCTTGAGTTGCAGCAAGGGTGTGAAAGACCCTTTCGAAGTTCCAGAGGTTAGGTGTCATTAGTCTCCAGACGCCTCATCGGAAATAGGCCTCATCTCGCCTGGAAGGGAGAACTTCCTGGATTTTCTCGAGTTGCGGCAGGTGTTCTCGAGTTACGACGGGGACCTCAGGGACCCGCCCTGGTGGCCTCAGGAGAGGCCAGTCCCCATGCGAGTTGCTAGGGGGCCTCTCGGGATTCCTCTCCCGTCGATACCGGGGCCAAAAACCTTGTGAGGAGTCACGGCCGGAACCGAGGATTCCTCTCAGGGGCTGACATGGATCTTTGGGTACTTCTGGAGTCTCCCCATGGGAGTATGGCCTCGTCTCGAGTGGGGGCATGCACGTGCGCTTTCCTTCCAGGCTGTAGCAGCAATGTCACGCTTCCCGTGGCGTGGATCAAAGGATCTGTGGTTTTCCCTCGAGGCTTTCCCTCGAGGCTTTCCCACAGGGCTGTACCACGTGCCACCGTGGTGTGAGTCGATCCTCGGCGTGAAAGATGAGCCAGTGCAGGGCAAAGAGGTTCCTCTGGAATGGACTGAGACATCTGGGGGACTCTTGGAATGGTGGTACGACCATGGAGTTCCCCTCGCCTTTCCTGTTGAGAGTGCCTCCTCTTGAGATGCGACGGGAACACCAGGAATTCTTTCCCGTTGAAAGCAGGGAAAGGATCCCTCATCTCGAGCTACGAGGGGGAAACGGGGCTCCTCTGGATGTGGGCGGGACCATCGTGCTTCCTCTCGAGTGGAGACGGGTGTGGCGGTGAACTTCTTGAGTTGCAGCGAGGGTGTGAAAGACCCTTTCGAAGTTCCAGAGGTTAGGTGTCATTAGTCTCCAGACGCCTCATCGGAAATAGGCCTCATCTCGCCTGGAAGGGAGAACTTCCTGGATTTTCTCGAGTTGCGGCAGGTGTTCTCGAGTTACGACGGGGACCTCAGGGACCCGCCCTGGTGGCCTCAGAAGAGGCCAGTCCCCATGCGAGTTGCTAGGGGGCCTCTCGGTATTCCTGTCCCATCGATACCGGGGCCAAAAACCTTGTGTGGAGTTAGGGGCGGAACCGAGGATTCCTTTCAGTGGCTGATATGGATCTTTGGGTACTTCTGGAGTCTCGCCAGGGGAGACAGGCCTCATCTCGAGTGGGGGCATGCACGTGCACTTTCCTTCCAGGCTGTAGCAGCAATGTCACGCTTCCCATCGCGTGGATCAAAGGATCTGTGGTTTTCCCTCGAGGCTTTCCCACAGGGCTGTCCCACGTGCCACCGTGGTGTGAGTCGATCCTCGGCGTGAAAGATGAGCCAGTTCAGGGCAAAGAGGTTCCTCTGGAATGGACTGAGACATCTGGGGGACTCTTGAAATGGTGGTACGACCATGCAGTTCCTCTCGCCTTTCTTGTTGAGAGTGCCTCCTCTTGAGATGTGACGGGAACGCTGGGAATTCTTTGCGTTGAAAGCAGGGAAAGGATCCCTCATCTCGAGCTACGAGGGGGAAACGGGGCTCCTCTCGATGTGGGCGGGACCATCGTGCTTCCTCTCGAGTGGAGACGGGTATGGCGGTGAACTTCTTGAGTTGCAGCAAGGGTGTGAAAGACCCTTTCGAAGTTCCAGAGGTTATGTGTCATTAGTCTCCAGACGCCTCATCGGAAATAGGCCTCATCTCGCCTGGAAGGGAGAACTTCCTGGATTTTCTGGAGTTGCGGCAGGTGTTCTCGAGTTACGACGGTGACCTCAGGGACCCGCCCTGGTGGCCTCAGGAGAGGCCAGTCCCCATGCGAGTTGCTAGGGGGCCTCTCGGAATTACTCTCCCGTCGATACCGGGGCCAAAAACCTTGTGTAGAGTCAGGGCCGGAACCGAGGATTCCTCTCAGGGGCTGACATGGATCTTTGGGTACTTCTGGAGTCTCCCCAGGGGAGTCAGGTCTCGTCTCGAGTGGGGGCATGCACGTGCGCTTTCCTTCCAGGCTGTAGCAGCAATGTCACGCTTCCCGTCGCGTGGATCAAAGGATCTGTGATTTTCCATCGAGGCTTTCCCACAGGGCTGTCCCACGTGCCACCGTGGTGTGAGTCGATCCTCGGCGTGAAAGATGAGCCAGTGCAGGGCAAAGAGGTTCCTCTGGAATGGACTGAGACATCTGGGGGACTCTTGGAATGGTGGTACGACCATGGAGTTACGCTCGCCTTTCCTGTTGAGAGTGCCTCCTCTTGAGATGCGACGGGAACGCCGGGAATTCTTTCCCGTTGAAAGCAGGGAAAGGATCCCTCATCTCGAGCTCCGAGGGGGAAACGGGGCTCCTTTGGATGTGGGCGGGACCATCGTGCTTCCTCTCGAGTGGAGACGGGTATGGCGGTGAACTTCTTGAGTTGCAGCAAGGGTGTGAAAGACCCTTTCGAAGTTCCAGAGGTTAGGTGTCATTAGTCTCCAGACGACTCATCGGAAATAGGCCTCATCTCGCCTGGAAGGGAGAACTTCCTGGATTTTCTCGAGTTGCGGCAGGTGTTCTCGAGTTACGACGGGGACCTCAGGGACCCGCCCTGGTGGCCTCAGGAGAGGCCAGTCCCCATGCAAGTTGCTGGGAGGCCTCTCGGGATTCCTCTCCCGTCGATACCGGGGCCAAAAACCTTGTGTGGAGTCAGGGCCGGAACCGAGAATTGCTCTCAAGGGCTGACATGGATCTTTGGGTACTTCTGGAATCTCTCCAGGGGAGTCAGGCCTCGTCTCGAGTGGGGGCATGCACGTGCGATTTCCTTCCAGGCTTTAGCAGCAATGTCACGCTTCCCGTCGCGTGGATCAAAGGATCTGTGGTTTTCCCTCGAGGCTTTCCCTCGAGGCTTTCCCACAGGGCTGCCCCACGTGCCACCGTGGTGTGAGTCGATCCTCGGCATGAAAGATGAGCCAGTGCAGGGCAAAGAGTTTCCTCTGGAATGGACTGAGACATCTGGGGGACTCTTGGAATGGTGGTACGACCATGGAGTTTCTCTCGCCTTTCCTGTTGAGAGTGCCTCCTCTTGAGATGCGACGGGAACGCCGGGAATTCTTTCCCGTTGAAAGCAGGGAAAGGATCCCTCATCTCGAGCTACGAGGGGGAAACGGGGCTCCTCTGGATGTGGGCGGGACTATCGTGCATCCTCTCGAGTGGAGACGGGTATGGCGGTGAACTTCTTGAGTTGCAGCAAGGGTGTGAAAGACCCTTTCGAAGTTCCAGAGGTTAGGTGTCATTAGTCTCCAGACGCCTCATCGGAAATAGGCCTCATCTCGCCTGGAAGGGAGAACTTCCTGGATTTTCTCGAGTTGCGGCAGGTGTTCTCGAGTTACGACGGGGACCTCAGGGACCCGCCCTGGTGGCCTCAGGAGAGGCCAGTCCCCATGCGAGTTGCTAGGGGGCCTCTCGGAATTACTCTCCCGTCGATACCGGGGCCATAAACCTTGTGTAGAGTCAGGGCCGGAACCGAGGATTCCTCTCAGGGGCTGACATGGATCTTTGGGTACTTCTGGAGTCTCCCCAGGGGAGTCAGGCCTCGTCTCGAGTGGGGGCATGCACGTGCGCTTTCCTTCCATGCTGTAGCAGCAATGTCACGCTTCCCGTCGCGTGGATCAAAGGATCTGTGATTTTCCATCGAGGCTTTCCCACAGGGCTGTCCCACGTGCCACCGTGGTGTGAGTCGATCCTCGGCGTGAAAGATGAGCCAGTGCAGGGCAAAGAGGTTCCTTTGGAATGCACTGAGACATCTGGGGGACTCTTGGAATGGTGGTACGACCATGGAGTTCCTCTCGCCTTTCCTGTTGAGAGTGCCACCTCTTGAGATGCGTCAGGAACGCCGGGAATTCTTTGCTTTGAAAGCAGTGAAAGGATCCCTCATCTCGAGCTACGAGGGGGAAACGGGGCTCCTCTGGATGTGGGCGGGACCATCGTGCTTCCTCTCGAGTGGAGACGGGTATGGCGGTGAACTTCTTGAGTTGCAGCAAGGGTGTGAAAGACCCTTTCGAAGTTCCAGAGGTTAGGTGTCATTAGTCTCCAGACGCCTCATCGGAAATAGGCCTCATCTCGCCTGGAAGGGAGAAATTCCTGGATTTTCTCGAGTTGCGGCAGGTGTTCTCGAGTTACGACGGGGACCTCAGGGACCCGCCCTGGTGGCCTCAGGAGAGGCCAGTCCCCATGCGAGTTGCTAGGGGGCCTCTCGGGATTCCTCTCCCGTCGATACCGGGGCCCAAAACCTTGTGTAGAGTCAGGGCCGGAACCGAGGATTCCTCTCAGGGGCTGACATGGATCTTTGGGTACTTCTGGAGTCTCCCCAGGGGAGTCAGGCCTCGTCTCGAGTGGGGGCATGCACGTGCGCTTTCCTTCCAGGCTGTAGCAGCAATGTGACGCTTCCCGTCGCGTGGATCAAAGGATCTGTGGTTTTCCCTCGAGGCTTTCCCTCGAGGCTTTCCCACAGGGCTGCCCCACGTGCCACCGTGGTGTGAGTCGATCCTCGGCGTGAAAGATGAGCCAGTGCAGGGCAAAGAGGTTCCTCTGGAATGGACTGAGACATCTGGGGGACTTTTGGAATGGTGGTACGACCATGGAGTTTCTCTCGCCTTTCCTGTTGAGAGTGCCTCCTCTTGAGATGCGACGGTAACGCCGGGAATTCTTTCCCGTTGAAAGCAGGGAAAGGATCCCTCATCTCGAGCTACGAGGGGGAAACGGGGCTCCTTTGGATGTGGGCGGGACCATCGTGCTTCCTCTCGAGTGGAGACGGGTATGGCGGTGAACTTCTTGAGTTGCAGCAAGGGTGTGAAAGACCCTTTCGAAGTTCCAGAGGTTAGGTGTCATTAGTCTCCAGACGCCTCATCGGAAATAGGCCTCATCTCGCCTGGAAGGGAGAACTTCCTGGATTTTCTCGAGTTGTGGCAGGTGTTCTCGAGTTACGACGGGGACCTAAGGAACCCGCCCTGGTGGCCTCAGGAGAGGCCAGTCCCCATGCGAGTTGCTGAGAGGCCTCTCGGGATTCCTCTCCCGTCGATACCGGGGCCAAAAACATTGTGTGGAGTCAGGGCCGGAACCGAGAATTCCTCTCAAGGGCTGACATGGATCTTTGGGTACTTCTGGAGTCTCCCCAGGGGAGTCAGGCCTCGTCTCGAGTGGGGGCATGCACGTGCGCTTTCCTTCCAGGCTGTAGCAGCAATGTCACGCTTCCCGTGGCGTGGATCAAAGGATCTGTGGTTTTCCCTCGAGGCTTTCCCTCGAGGCTTTCCCACAGGGCTGTCCCACGTGCCACCGTGGTGTGAGTCGGTCCTCGGCGTGAAAGATGAGCCAGTGCAGGGCAAAGAGGTTCCTCTGGAATGGAGTGAGACATCTCGGGGACTCTTGGAATGGTGGTACGACCATGGAGTTCCTTTCGCCTTTCCTGTTGAGAGTGCCTCCTCTTGAGATGTGACGGGAACGCTGGGAATTCTTTGCGTTGAAAGCAGGGAAAGGATCCCTCATATCGAGCTTCGAGGGGGAAACGGGGCTCCTCTCGATGTGGGCGGGACCATCGTGCTTCCTCTCGAGTGGAGACGGGTATGGCGGTGAACTTCTTGAGTTGCAGCAAGGGTGTGAAAGACCCTTTCGAAGTTCCAGAGGTTAGGTGTCATTCGTCTCCAGACGCCTCATCGGAAATAGGCTTCATCTCGCCTGGAAGGGAGAACTTCCTGGATTTTCTCGAGTTGCGGCAGGTGTTCTCGAGTTACGACGGGGACCTCAGGGACCCGCCCTGGTGGCCTCAGGGGAGGCCAGTACCCATGCGAGTTGCTAGGGGGCCTCTCGGGATTAATCTCCCGTCGATACCGGGGCCAAAAACCTTGTGTGGAGTCAGGGCCGGAACCGAGGATTCCTCTCAGGGGCTGACATGGATCTTTGGGTACTTCTGGAGTCTCCCCAGGGGAGTCAGGCCTCGGCTCGTGTGGGGGCATGCACGTGCGATTTCCTTCAAGGCTGTAGCAGCAATGTCACGCATCCCGTCGCGTGGAGTAATGGATCTGTGGTTTTCCCTCGATGCTTTCCCACAGGGCTGTCCCACGTGCCACCGTGGTGTGAGTCGATCCTCGGCGTGAAAGATGAGCCAGTGCAGGGCAAAGAGGTTCCTCTGGAATGGACTGAGACATCTGGGGGACTCTTGGAATGGTGGTACGACCATGGAGTTCCGCTCGCCTTTCCTGTTGAGAGTGCCTCCTCTTGAGATGCGACGGGAACGCCGGGAATTCTTTCCCGTTGAAAGCAGGGAAAGGATCCCTCATCTCGAGCTACGAGGGGGAAACGGGGCTCCTCTGGATGTGGGCGGGACCATCGTGCTTCCTCTTGAGTGGAGACGGGTATGGCGGTGAACTTCTTGAGTTGCAGCAAGGGTGTGAAAGACCCTTTCGAAGTTCCAGAGGTTAGGTGTCATTAGTCTCCAGACGCCTCATCGGAAATAGGCCTCATCTCGCCTGGAAGGGAGAACTTCCTGGATTTTCTCGAGTTGCGGCAGGTGTTCTCGAGTTACGACGGGGACCTCAGGGACCCGCCCTGGTGGCCTCAGGAGAGGCCAGTCCCCATGCGAGTTGCTGGGAAGCCTCTCGGGATTCCTCTCCCGTCGATACCGGGGCCAAAAACCTTGTGTGGAGTCAAGGCCGGAACCGAGAATTCCTCTCAAGGGCTGACATGGATCTTTGGGTACTTCTGGAGTCTCCCCAGGGGAGTCAGGCCTCGTCTCGAGTGGGGGCATGCACGTGCGCTTTCCTTCCAGGCTGTAGCAGCAATGTGACGCTTCCCGTCGCGTGGATCAAAGGATCTGTGGTTTTCCCTCGAGGCTTTCCCTCGAGGCTTTCCCACAGGGCTGCCCCACGTGCCACCGTGGTGTGAGTCGATCCTCGGCGTGAAAGATGAGCCAGTGCAGGGCAAAGAGGTTCCTCTGGAATGGACTGAGACATCTGGGGGACTTTTGGAATGGTGGTACGACCATGGAGTTTCTCTCGCCTTTCCTGTTGAGAGTGCCTCCTCTTGAGATGCGACGGGAACGCCGGGAATTCTTTCCCGTTGAAAGCAGGGAAAGGATCCCTCATCTCGAGCTACGAGGGGGAAACGGGGCTCCTCTGGATGTGGGCGGGACCATCGTGCATCCTCTCGAGTGGAGACGGGTATGGCGGTGAACTTCTTGAGTTGCAGCAAGGGTGTGAAAGGCCCTTTCGAAGTTCGAGAGGTTAGGTGTCATTAGTCTCCAGACGCCTCATCGGAAATAGGCCTCATCTCGCCTGGAAGGGAGAACTTCCTGGATTTTCTCGAGTTGCGGCAGGTGTTCTCGAGTTACGACGGGGACCTCAGGGACCCGCCCTGGTGGCCTCAGGAGAGGCCAGTCCCCATGCGAGTTGCTAGGGGGCCTCTCGGGATTACTCTCCCGTCAATACCGGGGCCAAAAACCTTGTGTAGAGTCAGGGCCGGAACCGAGGATTCCTCTCAGGGGCTGACATGGATCTTTGGGTACTTCTGGAGTCTCCCCAGGGGAGTCAGGCCTCGTCTCGAGTGGGGGCATGCACGTGCGCTTTCCTTCCAGGCTGTAGCACCAATGTCACGCTTCCCGTCACGTGGATCAAAGGATCTGTGATTTTCCTTCGAGGCTTTCCCACAGGGCTGTCCCACGTGCCACCGTGGTGTGAGTCGATCCTCGGCGTGAAAGATGAGCCAGTGCAGGGCAAAGAGGTTCCTCTGGAATGGAGTGAGATATTTGGGGGACTCTTGGAATGGTGGGACGACCATGGAGTTCCTCTCGCCTTTCCTGTTGAGAGTGCCTCCTCTTGAGATGCGACGGGAACGCCGGGAATTCTTTCCCGTTGAAAGTAGGGAAAGGATCCCTCATCTCGAGCTATGAGGGGGAAACGGGGCTCCTCTGGATGTGGGCGGGACCATCGTGCTTCCTCTCGAGTGGAGACGGGTATGGCGGTGAACTTCTTGAGTTGCAGCAAGGGTGTGAATGAACCTTTCGAAGTTCCAGAGGTTCCGTGTCATTAGTCTCCTGTCGCCTCATCGGAAATAGGCCTCATCTCGCCTGGAAGGGAGAACTTCCTGGATTTTCTCGAGTTGCGGGAGGTGTTATAGAGTTAAGACGGGGACCTCGGGGACCCGCCCTGGTGGCCTCAATAGAGGACAGTCCCCATGCGTGTTGCTAGGTGGCCTCTCGGGATTCCTCTCCCGTCGATACCGGGGCCAAAAAACTTGTGTGGAGTCAGGGCCGGAACCGAGGATTCCTCTCAGGGGCTGACATGGATCTTTGGGTACTTCTGGAGTCTCCCCAGCTGAGTCAGGCCTCGTCTCGAGTGGGGACATGCACGTGCGCTTTCCTTCGAGGCTGTAGCAGCAATGTCACGCTTCCCGTCGCGTGGATCAAAGGATCTGTGGTTTTCCCTCGAGGCTTTCCCTCGAGGCTTTCCCACAGGGCTGTCGAACGTGCCACCGTGGTGTGAGTCGATCCTAGGCGTGAAAGATGAGCCAGTGCAGGGCAAAGAGGTTCCTCTGGAATGGACTGAGACATCTGGGGGACTCTTGGCATGGTGGTACGACCATGGAGTTCCTCAAGCCTTTCCTGTTGAGAGTGCCTCCTCTTGAGATGCGATGAGAACGTCGGGAATTCTTTCCCGTTAAATGCAGGGAAAGGATCCCTCATCTCGAGCAACGAGGGGGAAACGGGGCTCCTCTCGATGTGGGCGGGACCGTCGTGCTTCCTCTCGAGTGGAGATGGGTATGGCGGTGAACTTCTTGAGTTGCAGCCACGGTGTGAAAGACCCTTTCGAAGTTCCAGAGGTTAGGTGTCATTAGTCTCCAGACGCCTCATCGGAAATAGGCCTCATCTCGCCTGGAAGGGAGAACTTCCTGGATTTTTTTGAGTTGCGGCAGGTGTTCTCGATTACGACGGGGACCTCAGGGACCCGCCCTGATGGCCTCAGGAGAGGCCAGGTCCATGCGATTTGCTAGGTGGCCTCTCGGGATTTCTCTCCTGTCGATACCGGGGCCAAAAACCTTGTGTGGAGTCAGGGCTGGAACCGAGGATTCCTCTCAGGGGTGACATGGATCTTTGGGTACTTCTGGAGTCTCCCCAGGGGAGTTAGGCCTCGTCTCGAGTGGGGGCATGCACGTGTGCTTTCCTTACAGGCTGTAACAGCAATGTCACGCTTCCCGTGGCGTGGATCAAAGGATCTGTGGTTTTCCCTCGAGGCTTTCCCACAGGGCTGTCCCACGTGCCACCGTGGTGTGAGTCGATCCTCGGCGTGAAAGATGAGCCAGTGCAGGGCAAAGAGGTTCCTCTGGAATGGACTGAGACATCTGGGGGACTCTTGGAATGGTGGTACGACCATGGAGTTCCTCTCGCCTTTTCTGTTGAGAGTGCCTTGTCTTGAGATGCGACGGGAACGCTGGGAATTCTTTCCCGTTGAAAGCAGGGAAAGGATCCCTCATCTCGAGCTACGAGGGGGAAACGGGGCTCCTCTGGATGTGGGCGGGACCATCGTTCTTCCTCTAGAGTGGAGACGGGTATGGCGGTGAACTTCTTGAGTTGCAGCAAGGGTGTGAAAGACCCTTTCGAAGTTCCAGAGGTTAGGTGTCATTAGTCTCCAGACGCCTCATCGGAAATAGGCCTCATCTTGCCTGGAAGGGAGAACTTCCTGGATTTTCTCGAGTTGCGGGAGGTGTTCTCGAGTTAAGACGGGGACCTCAGGGACCCGTCCTGGTGGCCTCAGCAAAGGCCAGTCCCCATGCGAGTTGCTAGGGGGCCTCTCGGGATTCCTCTCCCGTCGATACCGGGGCCAAAAACCTTGTGTGGAGTCAGGGCCGGAACCGAGGATTCCTCTCAGGGGTGACATGGTTCTTTGGGTACTTCTGGAGACTCCCCAGGGGAGTCAGGCCTCGTCTCGATTGGGGGCATGCACGTTCGCTTTCCTTCCAGGCTGTAGCAGCAATGTCACGCTTCCTGTCGCGTGGATCAAAGGATCTGTGGTTTTCTCTCGAGGCTTTGCCTCGAGGCTTTCCCACAGGACTGTCCCACGTGCCACCGTGGTGTGAGTCGATCCTCGGCGTGAAAGATGAGCCAGTGCAGGGCAAAGAGGTTCCTCTTGAATGGACTGAGACATCTGGGGGACTCTTGGAATGGTGGTACGACCATGGAGTTCCTCTCGCCTTTTCTGTTGAGAGTGCCTCCTCTTGAGATGCGACGGGAACGCCGGGAATTCTTTCCCGTTGAAAGCAGGGAAAGGATCCCTCATCTCGAGCTAAGAGGGGGATACGGGGCTCCTCTGGATGTGCGCGGGATCATCGTGCTTCCTCTCGAGTGGAGATGGGTATGGCTGTGAACTTCTTGAGTTGCCGCAAGGGTGTGAAAGACCCTTTCGAATTTCCAGAGGTTAGGTGTCATTACTCTCCAGACGCCTCATCGGAAATTGGCCTCATCTCGCCTGTAAGGGAGAACTTCCTGGATTTTCTCGAGTTGCGGCAGGTGTTCTCGAGATACGACGGGGACATCAGGGACCCGCTCTGGTGGCCTCTGGAAAAGCCAGTCCCAATGCGAGTTGCTAGGGGGCCTCTAGGGATACCTCTCCCGTCGATACTGGGGCCAAAAACCTTGTGTGGAGTCAGGGCTGGAACCGAGGATTACTCTCAGGGGCTGACATGAATCTTTGAGTACTTCTGGAGTCTCCCCAGGGGAGTCAGGCCTCGTCTCGAGTGGGGGCATGGACGTGCGCTTTCCTTCCAGACTGTAGCAGCAATGTCACGCTTCCCGTCGCGTGGATCAAAGGATCTGTGGTTTTCCCTCGAGGCTTTCCCACAGGGCTGCCCCACGTGCCACCTTGGTGTGAGTCGATCCTCGGCGTGAAAGATGAGCCAGTGCAGGGCAAAGAGGTTCCTCTGGAATAGACTGAGACATCTGGGGGACTCTTGGAATGGTGGTACGACCATGGAGTTCCTCTCGCCTTTTCTGTTGAGAGTGCCTCCTCTTGAGATGCGACGGGAACGCTGGGAATTCTTTCCCGTTGAAAGCAGGGAAAGGATCCCTCATCTCGAGCTACGAGGGGGAAACGGGGCTCCTCTGGATGTGGGCGGGACCATCGTGCTTCCTCTCGAGTGGAGACGGGTATGGCGGTGAACTTCTTGAGTTGCAGCAATTGTGTGAAAGACCCTTTCGAAGTTCCAGAGGTTAGGTGTCATTAGTCTCCAGACGCCTCATCGGAAATAGGCCTCATATCGCCTGGAAGGGAGAACTTCCTGGATTTTCTCGAGTTGCGGCAGGTGTTCTCGAGTTACGACGGGGAACTCAGGGACCCGCCCTGGTGGCCTCAGGAGAGGCCACTCCCCATGCGAGTTGCTAGGCGGCCTCTCGGGATTCCTCTCCCGTCGATACCGGGGCCAAAAACCTTTTGTGGAGTCAGGGCCGGAACCGAGGATTCCTCTCAGGGGCTGACATGGATCTTTGGGTACTTCTGGAGTCTCCCCAGGGGAGTCAGGCCTCGTCTCGAGTGGGGGCATGCACGTGCGATTTCCTTCCAGGCTGTAGCAGCAATGTCACGCTTCTCGTCGCGTGGATCAAAGGATCTGTGGTTTTCCCTCGAGGCTTTCCCTCGAGGCTTTCCCACAGGGCTGTCCCACGTGCCACCGTGGTGTGAGTCGATCCTCGGTGTGAAAGATGAGCCAGTGCAGGGCAAAGAGGTTCCTCTGGAATGGACTGAGACATCTGGGGGACTCTTGGAATGGTGGTACGACCATGGAGTTCCTCTCGCCTTTCCTGTTGAGAGTGCCTCCTCTTGAGATGCGACGGGAACGCCGGGAATTCTTTCCCGTTGAAAGCAGGGAAAGGATCCCTCATCTCGAGATACGAGGGGGAAACGGGGCTCCTCTGGATGTGGGCGGGACCATCGTGCTTCCTCCCGAGTGGAGACGGGTATGGCGGTGAACTTCTTAAGTTGCAGCAAGTGTGTGAATGACCCTTTCGAAGTTCCAGAGGTTAGGTGTCATTAGTCTCCAGACGCCTCATCGGAAATAGGCCTCATCTGGCCTGGAAGGGAGAACTTCCTGGATTTGCTCGAGTTGCGGCAGGTGTTCTCGAGTTACGACGGGGACCTCAGGGACCCGCCCTGGTGGCCTCAGGAGAGGCCAGTCCCCATGCTAGTTGCTAGGGGGCCCCTCGGGATTCCTCTCCCTTCGATACCGGGGCCAAAAACCTTGTGTGGAGTCAGGGCCGGAACCGAGGATTCCTCTCAGGGGCTGACATGGATCTTTGGGTACTTCTGGAGTCTCCCCAGGGGAGTCAGGCCTCGTCTCGAGTGGGGGCATGCACGTGCGCTTTCCTTCCAGGCTGTAGCAGCAATGTCATTCTTCCCGTCGCATTTATCAAAGGATCTGTGGCTTTCCCTCGAGACTTCCCCTCGAGGCTTTCCCACAGGGCTGTCCCACGTGCCACCGTGGTGTGAGTCGATCCTCGGCGTGAAAGATGAGCCAGTGCAGGGCAAAGAGGTTCCTCTGGAATTGACTGAGACATCTGGGGGAAGCTTGGAATGGTGGTACGACCATGGAGTTCCTCTCGCCTTTCCTGTTGAGAGTGCCTCCTCTTGAGATGCGACGGGAACGCCGGGAAATCTTTCCCGTTGAAAGCAGGGAAAGGATCCCTCATCTCAAGCTCCGAGGGGGAAACGGGGCTCCTCTGGATGTGGGCGGGACTATCGTGCTTCCTCCCGAGTGGAGACGGGTATTTCGGTGAACTTCTTGAGTTGCAGCAAGGGTGTGAATGACCCTTTCGAAGTTCCTGAGGTTAGGTGTCATTAGTCTCCAGACGCCTCATCGGAAATAGGCCTCATCTCGCCTGGAAGGGAGAACTTCCTGGATTTTCTCGAGTTGTGGCAGGTGTTCTCGAGTTACGACGGGGACCTCAGGAACCCGCCCTGGTGGCCTCAGGAGAGGCCAGTCCCCATGCGAGTTGCTGAGAGGCCTCTCGGGATTCCTCTCCCGTCGATACCGGGGCCAAAATCCTTGTGTGGAGTCAGGGCCGGAACCGAGAATTCCTCTCAAGGGCTGACATGGATCTTTGGGTACTTCTGGAGTCTCCCCAGGGGAGTCAGGCCTCGTCTCGAGTGGGGGCATGCACGTGCGCTTTCCTTCCAGGCTGTAGCAGCAATGTCACGCTTCCCGTGGCGTGGATCAAAGGATCTGTGGTTTTCCCTCGAGGCTTTCCCTCGAGGCTTTCCCACAGGGCTGTCCCACGTGCCACCGTGGTGTGAGTCGATCCTCGGCGTGAAAGATGAGCCAGTGCAGGGCAAAGAGGTTCCTCTGGAATGGACTGAGACATCTCGGGGACTCTTGGAATGGTGGTACGACCATGGAGTTCCTTTCGCCTTTCCTGTTGAGAGTGCCTCCTCTTGAGATGTGACGGGAACGCTGGGAATTCTTTGCGTTGAAAGCAGGGAAAGGATCCCTCATATCGAGCTTTGAGGGGGAAACGGGGCTCCTCTCGATGTGGGCGGGACCATCGTGCTTCCTCTCGAGTGGAGACGGGTATGGCGGTGAACTTCTTGAGTTGCAGCAAGGGTGTGAAAGACCCTTTCGAAGTTCCAGAGGTTAGGTGTCATTCGTCTCCAGACGCCTCATCGGAAATTGGCATCATCTCGCCTGGAAGGGAGAACTTCCTGGATTTTCTCGAGTTGCGGCAGGTGTTCTCGAGTTACGACGGGGACCTCAGGGACCCGCCCTGGTGGCCTCAGGGGAGGCCAGTACCCATGCGAGTTGCTAGGGGGCCTCTCGGGATTAATCTCCCGTCGATACCGGGGCCAAAAACCTTGTGTGGAGTCAGGGCCGGAACCGAGGATTCCTGTCAGGGGCTGACATGGATCTTTGGGTACTTCTGGAGTCTCCCCAGGGGAGTCAGGCCTCGGATCGTGTGGGGGCATGCACGTGCGATTTCCTTCAAGGCTGTAGCAGCAATGTCAAGCATCCCGTCGCGTGGAGTAATGGATCTGTGGTTTTCCCTCGATGCTTTCCCCCAGGGCTGTCCCACGTGCCACCGTGGTGTGAGTTGATCCTCGGCGTGAAAGATGAGCCAGTGCAGGGCAAAGAGGTTCCTCTGGAATGGACTGAGACATCTGGGGGACTCTTGGAATGGTGGTACGACCATGGAGTTCCGCTCGCCTTTCCTGTTGAGAGTGCCTCCTCTTGAGATGCGACGGGAACGCCGGGAATTCTTTCCCGTTGAAATCAGGGAAAGGATCCCTCATCTCGAGCTACGAGGGGGAAACGGGGCTCCTCTGGATGTGGGCGGGACCATCGTGCTTCCTCTTGAGTGGAGACGGGTATGGCGGTGAACTTCTTGAGTTGCAGCAAGGGTGTGAAAGACCCTTTCGAAGTTCCAGAGGTTAGGTGTCATTAGTCTCCAGACGCCTCATCGGAAATAGGCCTCATCTCGCCTGGAAGGGAGAACTTCCTGGATTTTCTCGAGTTGCGGCAGGTGTTCTCGAGTTACGACGGGGACCTCAGGGACCCGCCCTGGTGGCCTCAGGAGAGGCCAGTCCCCATGCGAGTTGCTGGGAGGCCTCTCGGGATTCCTCTCCCGTCGATACCGGGGCCAAAAACCTTGTGTGGAGTCAAGGCCGGAACCGAGAATTCCTCTCAAGGGCTGACATGGATCTTTGGGTACTTCTGGAGTCTCCCCAGGGGAGTCAGGCCTCGTCTCGAGTGGGGGCATGCACGTGCGCTTTCCTTCCAGGCTGTAGCAGCAATGTGACGCTTCCCGTCGCGTGGATCAAAGGATCTGTGGTTTTCCCTCGAGGCTTTCCCACGAGGCTTTCCCACAGGGCTGCCCCACGTGCCACCGTGGTGTGAGTCGATCCTCGGCGTGAAAGATGAGCCAGTGCAGGGCAAAGAGGTTCCTCTGGAATGGACTGAGACATCTGGGGGACTTTTGGAATGGTGGTACGACCATGGAGTTTCTCTCGCCTTTCCTGTTGAGAGTGCCTCCTCTTGAGATGCGACGGTAACGCCGGGAATTCTTTCCCGTTGAAAGCAGGGAAAGGATCCCTCATCTCGAGCTACGAGGGGGAAACGGGGCTCCTCTGGATGTGGGCGGGACCATCGTGCATCCTCTCGAGTGGAGACGGGTATGGCGGTGAACTTCTTGAGTTGCAGCAAGGGTGTGAAAGACCCTTTCGAAGTTCGAGAGGTTAGGTGTCATTAGTCTCCAGACGCCTCATCGGAAATAGGCCTCATCTCGCCTGGAAGGGAGAACTTCCTGGATTTTCTCGAGTTGCGGCAGGTGTTCTCGAGTTAGGACGGGGACCTCAGGGACCCGCCCTGGTGGCCTCAGGAGAGGCCAGTCCCCATGCGAGTTGCTAGGGGGCCTCTCGGGATTACTCTCCCGTCGATACCGGGGCCAAAAACCTTGTGTAGAGTCAGGGCCGGAACCGAGGATTCCTCTCAGGGGCTGACATGGATCTTTGGGTACTTCTGGAGTCTCCCCAGGGGAGTCAGGCCTCGTCTCGAGTGGGGGCATGCACGTGCGCTTTCCTTCCAGGCTGTAGCACCAATGTCACGCTTCCCGTCGCGTGGATCAAAGGATCTGTGATTTTCCATCGAGGCTTTCCCACAGGGCTGTCCCACGTGCCACCGTGGTGTGAGTCGATCCTCGGCGTGAAAGATGAGCCAGTGCAGGGCAAAGAGGTTCCTCTGGAATGGAGTGAGATATTTGGGGGACTCTTGGAATGGTGGGACGACCATGGAGTTCCTCTCGCCTTTCCTGTTGAGAGTGCCTCCTCTTGAGATGCGACGGGAACGCCGGGAATTCTTTCCCGTTGAAAGTAGGGAAAGGATCCCTCATCTCGAGCTATGAGGGGGAAACGGGGCTCCTCTGGATGTGGGCGGGACCATCGTGCTTCCTCTCGAGTGGAGACGGGTATGGCGGTGAACTTCTTGAGTTGCAGCAAGGGTGTGAATGAACCTTTCGAAGTTCCAGAGGTTCCGTGTCATTAGTCTCCAGTCGCCTCATCGGAAATAGGCCTCATCTCGCCTGGAAGGGAGAACTTCCTGGATTTTCTCGAGTTGCGGGAGGTGTTATAGAGTTAAGACGGGGACCTCGGGGACCCGCCCTGGTGGCCTCAATAGAGGACAGTCCCCATGCGTGTTGCTAGGTGGCCTCTCGGGATTCCTCTCCCGTCGATACCGGGGCCAAAAAACTTGTGTGGAGTCAGGTCCGGAACCGAGGATTCCTCTCAGGGGCTGACATGGATCTTTGGGTACTTCTGGAGTCTCCCCAGCTGAGTCAGGCCTCGTCTCGAGTGGGGACATGCACGTGCGCTTTCCTTCGAGGCTGTAGCAGCAATGTCACGCTTCCCGTCGCGTGGATCAAAGGATCTGTGGTTTTCCCTCGAGGCTTTCCCTCGAGGCTTTCCCACAGGGCTGTCCCACGTGCCACCGTGGTGTGAGTCGATCCTAGGCGTGAAAGATGAGCCAGTGCAGGGCAAAGAGGTTCCTCTGGAATGGACTGAGACATCTGGGGGACTCTTGGCATGGTGGTAAGACCATGGAGTTCCTCAAGCCTTTCCTGTTGAGAGTGCCTCCTCTTGAGATGCGACGAGAACGCCGGGAATTCTTTCCCGTTAAATGCAGGGAAAGGATCCCTCATCTCGAGCAACGAGGGGGAAACGGGGCTCCTCTGGATGTGGGCGGGACCGTCGTGCTTCCTCTCGAGTGGAGATGGGTATGGCGGTGAACTTCTTGAGTTGCAGCCACGGTGTGAAAGACCCTTTCGAAGTTCCAGAGGTTAGGTGTCATTAGTCTCCAGACGCCTCATCGGAAATAGGCCTCATCTCGCCTGGAAGGGAGAACTTCCTGGATTTTTTTGAGTTGCGGCAGGTGTTCTGGATTACGACGGGGACCTCAGGGACCCGCCCTGATGGCCTCAGGAGAGGCCAGATCCATGCGAGTTGCTAGGTGGCCTCTCGGGATTTCTCTCCTGTCGATACCGGGGCCAAAAACCTTGTGTGGAGTCAGGGCCGGAACCGAGGATTCCTCTCAGGGGTGACATGGATCTTTGGGTACTTCTGGAGTCTCCCCAGGGGAGTCAGGCCTCGTCTCGAGCGGGGGCATGCACGTGCGCTTTCCTTCCAGGCTGTAGCAGGAATGTGACGCTTCCCGTCGCGTGGATCAAAGGATCTGTGGTTTTCCCTCGAGGCTTTCCCTCGAGGCTTTCCCACAGGGCTGTCCCACGTGCCACCGTGGTGTGAGTCGATCCTCGGCGTGAAAGATGAGCCAGTGCAGGGCAAAGAGGTTCCTCTGGAATGGACTGAGACATCTGGGGGACTCTTGGAATGGTGGTACGACCATGGAGTTCCTCTCGCCTTTTCTGTTGAGAGTGCCTTGTCTTGAGATGCGACGGGAACGCTGGGAATTCTTTCCCATTGAAAGCAGGGAAAGGATCCCTCATCTCGAGCTACGAGGGGGAAACGGGGCTCCTCTGGATGTGGGCGGGACCATCGTTCTTCCTCTAGAGTGGAGACGGGTATGGCGGTGAACTTCTTGAGTTGCAGCAAGGGTGTGAAAGACCCTTTCGAAGTTCCAGAGGTTAGGTGTCATTAGACTCCAGACGCCTCATCGGAAATAGGCCTCATCTCGCCTGGAAGGGAGAACTTCCTGGATTTTCTCGAGTTGCGGCAGGTGTTCTCGAGTTACGACGGGGACCTCAGGGAACCGCCCTGGTGGCCTCAGGAGAGGCCAGTCCCCATGCGAGTTGCTAGGGGGCCTCTCGGGATTCCTCTCCCGTCGATACCGGGGCCAAAAACCTTGTGTGGAGTCAGGGCCGGAACCGAGGATTCCTCTCAGGGGCTGACATGGATCTTTGGGTACTTCTGGAGTCTCCCCAGGGGAGTCAGGCCTCGTCTCGAGTGGGGGCATGCACGTGCGCTTTCCTTCCAGGCTCTAGCAGCAATGTCACGCTTCCCGTCGCGTGGATCAAAGGTTTTGTGGTTTTCCCTCGAGGCTTTCCCTCGAGGCTTTCCCACAGGGCTGTCCCACGTGCCACCGTGGTGTGAGTCGATCCTCGGCGTGAAAGATGAGCCAGTGCAGGGCAAAGAGGTTCGTCTGGAATGGACTGAGACATCTGGGGGACTCTTGGAATGGTGGTACGACCATGGAGTTCCTCTCGGCTTTTCTGTTGAGAGTGCCTCCTCTTGAGATGCGACGGGAACGCCGGGAATTCTTTCCCGTTGAAAGCAGGGAAAGGATCCCTCATCTCGAGCTCCGAGGGGGAAACGGGGCTCCTCTGGATGTGGGCGAGACCATCGTGCTTCCTCTCGAGTGGAGACGGGTATGGCGGTGAACTTCTTGAGTTGCAGCAAGGGTGTGAAAGACCCTTTCGAAGTTCCAGAGGTTAGGTGTCATTAGTCTCCAGACGCCTCATCGGAAATAGGCCTCATCTTGCCTGGAAGGGAGAACTTCCTGGATTTTCTCGAGTTGCGGGAGGTGTTCTCGAGTTAAGACGGGGACTTCAGGGACCCGTCCTGGTGGCCTCAGCAAAGGCCAGTCCCCATGCGAGTTGCTAGGGGGCCTCTCGGGATTCCTCTCCCGTCGATACCGGGGACAAAAACCTTGTGTGGAGTCAGGGCCGGAACCGAGGATTCCTCTCAGGGGTGACATGGTTCTTTGGGTACTTCTGGAGACTCCCCAGGGGAGTCAGGCCTCGTCTCGATTGGGGGCATGCACGTGCGCTTTCCTTCCAGGCTGTAGCAGCAATGTCACGCTTCCTGTCGCGTGGATCAAAGGATCTGTGGTTTTCTCTCGAGGCTTTCCCTCGAGGCTTTCCCACAGGACTGTCCCACGTGCCACCGTGGTGTGAGTCGATCCTCGGCGTGAAAGATGAGCCAGTGCAGGGCAAAGAGGTTCCTCTTGAATGGACTGAGACATCTGGGGGACTCTTGGAATGGTGGTACGACCATGGAGTTCCTCTCGCCTTTTCTGTTGAGAGTGCCTCCTCTTGAGATGCGACGGGAACGCCGGGAATTCTTTCCCGTTGAAAGCAGGGAAAGGATCCCTCATCTCGAGCTAAGAGGGGGATACGGGGCTCCTCTGGATGTGCGCGGGATCATCGTGCTTCCTCTTGAGTGGAGATGGGTATGGCTGTGAACTTCTTGAGTTGCCGCAAGGGTGTGAAAGACCCTTTCGAATTTCCAGAGGTTAGGTGTCATTACTCTCCAGACGCCTCATCGGAAATTGGCCTCATCTCGCCTGTAAGGGAGAACTTCCTGGATTTTCTCGAGTTGCGGCAGGTGTTCTCGAGATACGACGGGGACATCAGGGACCCGCTCTGGTGGCCTCTGGAAAAGCCAGTCCCCATGCGAGTTGCTAGGGGGCCTCTAGGGATACCTCTCCCGTCGATACTGGGGCCAAAAACCTTGTGTGGAGTCAGGGCTGGAACCGAGGATTCCTCTCAGGGGCTGACATGAATCTTTGAGTACTTCTGGAGTCTCCCCAGGGGAGTCAGGCCTCGTCTCGAGTGGGGGCATGGACGTGCGCTTTCCTTCCAGACTGTAGCAGCAATGTCACGCTTCCCGTCGCGTGGATCAAAGGATCTGTGGTTTTCCCTCGAGGCTTTCCCACAGGGCTGCCCCACGTGCCACCTTGGTGTGAGTCGATCCTCGGCGTGAAAGATGAGCCAGTGCAGGGCAAAGAGGTTCCTCTGGAATAGACTGAGACATCTGGGGAATCTTGGAATGGTGGTACGACCATGGAGTTCCTCTCGCCTTTTCTGTTGAGAGTGCCTCCTCTTGAGATGCGACGGGAACGCTGGGAATTCTTTCCCGTTGAAAGCAGGGAAAGGATCCCTCATCTCGAGCTACGAGGGGGAAACGGGGCTCCTCTGGATGTGGGCGGGACCATCGTGCTTCCTCTCGAGTGGAGACGGGTATGGCGGTGAACTTCTTGAGTTGCAACAATTGTGTGAAAGACCCTTTCGAAGTTCCAGAGGTTAGGTGTCATTAGTCTCCAGACGCCTCATCGGAAATAGGCCTCATATCGCCTGGAAGGGAGAACTTCCTGGATTTTCTCGAGTTGCGGCAGGTGTTCTCGAGTTACTACGGGGAACTCAGGGACCCGCCCTGGTGGCCTCAGGAGAGGCCACTCCCCATGCGAGTTGCTAGGCGGCCTCTCGGGATTCCTCTCCCGTCGATACCGGGGCCAAAAACCTTTTGTGGAGTCAGGGCCGGAACCGAGGATTCCTCTCAGGGGCTGACATGGATCTTTGGGTACTTCTGGAGTCTCCCCAGGGGAGTCAGGCCTCGTCTCGAGTGGGGGCATGCACGTGCGATTTCCTTCCAGGCTGTAGCAGCAATGTCACGCTTCTCGTCCCGTGGATCAAAGGATCTGTGGTTTTCCCTCGAGGCTTTCCCTCGAGGCTTTCCCACAGGGCTGTCCCACGTGCCACCGTGGTGTGAGTCGATCCTCGGTGTGAAAGATGAGCCAGTGCAGGGCAAAGAGGTTCCTCTGGAATGGACTGAGACATCTGGGGGACTCTTGGAATGGTGGTACGACCATGGAGTTCCTCTCGCCTTTCCTGTTGAGAGTGCCTCCTCTTGAGATGCGACGGGAACGCCGGGAATTCTTTCCCGTTGAAAGCAGGGAAAGGATCCCTCATCTCGAGATACGAGGGGGAAACGGGGCTCCTCTGGATGTGGGCGGGACCATCGTGCTTCCTCCCGAGTGGAGACGGGTATGGCGGTGAACTTCTTAAGTTGCAGCAAGTGTGTGAATGACCCTTTCGAAGTTCCAGAGGTTAGGTGTCATTAGTCTCCAGACGCCTCATCGGAAATAGGCCTCATCTGGCCTGGAAGGGAGAACTTCCTGGATTTGCTCGAGTTGCGGCAGGTGTTCTCGAGTTACGACGGGGACCTCAGGGACCCGCCCTGGTGGCCTCAGGAGAGGCCAGTCCCCATGCTAGTTGCTAGGGGGCCCCTCGGGATTCCTCTCCCTTCGATACCGGGGCCAAAAACCTTGTGTGGAGTCAGGGCCGGAACCGAGGATTCCTCTCAGGGGCTGACATGGATCTTTGGGTACTTCTGGAGTCTCCCCAGGGGAGTCAGGCCTCGTCTCGAGTGGGGGCATGCACGTGCGCTTTCCTTCCAGGCTGTAGCAGCAATGTCATTCTTCCCGTCGCATTTATCAAAGGATCTGTGGCTTTCCCTCGAGACTTCCCCTCGAGGCTTTCCCACAGGGCTGTCCCACGTGCCACCGTGGTGTGAGTCGATCCTCGGCGTGAAAGATGAGCCAGTGCAGGGCAAAGAGGTTCCTCTGGAATTGACTGAGACATCTGGGGGAAGCTTGGAATTGTGGTACGACCATGGAGTTCCTCTCGCCTTTCCTGTTGAGAGTGCCTCCTCTTGAGATGCGACGGGAACGCCGGGAAATCTTTCCCGTTGAAAGCAGGGAAAGGATCCCTCATCTCAAGCTCCGAGGGGGAAACGGGGCTCCTCTGGATGTGGGCGGGACTATCGTGCTTCCTCCCGAGTGGAGACGGGTATTTCGGTGAACTTCTTGAGTTGCAGCAAGGGTGTGAATGACCCTTTCGAAGTTCCTGAGGTTAGGTGTCATTAGTCTCCAGACGCCTCATCGGAAATAGGCCTCATCTCGCCTGGAAGGGAGAACTTCCTGGATTTGCTCGAGTTGCGGCAGGTGTTCTCGAGTTACGACGGGGACATCAGGGACCCGCCCTGGTGGCCTCAGGAGAGGCCAGTCCCCATGCTAGTTGCTAGGGGGCCCCTCGGGATTCCTCTCCCGTCGATACCGGGGCCAAAAACCTTGTGTGGAGTCAGGCCCGGAACCGAGGATTCCTCTCAGGGGCTGACATGGATCTTTGGGTACTTCTGGAGTCTCCCCAGGGGAGTCAGGACTCGTCTCGAATGGGGGCATGCACGTGCGCTTTCCTTCCAGGCTGTAGCAGCAATGTCATTCTTCCCGTCGCATTTATCAAAGGATCTGTGGCTTTCCCTCGAGGCTTTCCCTCGAGGCTTTCCCACAGGGCTGTCCCACGTGCCACCGTTGTGTGAGTCGATCCTCGGCGTGAAAGATGAGCCAGTGCAGGTCAAAGAGGTTCCTCTGGAATGGACTGAGACATCTAGGGGACTCTAGGAATGGTGGTACAACCATTGAGTTCCTCTCGCCTTTCCTGTTGAGAGTGCCTCCACTTGAGATGCGACGGGAATGCTGGGAATTTTTTCCTGTTGAAAGCAGGGAAACGATCCCTCATCTCGAGCTCCGAGGGGGAAACGGGGCTCCTCTGGATGTGGGCGGGACCATCGTGCTTCCTCTCGAGTGGAGACGGGTATGGCGGTGAACTTCTTGAGTTTCAGCAAGGGTGTGAAAGACCCTTTCGAAGTTCCAGAGGTTAGGTGTCATTAGTCTCCAGACGCCTCATCGGAAATAGGCCTCATCTCGCCTGGAAGGGAGAACTTCCTGGATTTTCTCGAGTTTCGGCAGGAGTTCTCGAGTTACGACGGGGACCTCAGGGACCCGCCCTGGTGGCCTCAGGAACGGCCAGTCCCCATGCGAGTTGCTAGGGGGCCTCTCGGGATTCCTATCCTATCAATACTGGGGCCAAAAACATTGTGTGGAGTCAGGGCCGGAACCGAGGATTCCTCTCAGCGGCTGACATGGATCTTTGGGTACTTCTGGAGTCTCCCCAGGGGAGTCAGGCCTCGTCTCGAGTGGGGGCATGCACGTGCGCTTTCCATCCAGGCTGAAGCAGCAATGTCACGCTTTCCGTGGTGTTGATCAAAGGATCTGTGGTTTTCCCTCGAGGCTTTCCCTCGAGGCTTTCCCACAGGGCTGTCCCACGTGCCACTGTGGTGTGAGTCGATCCTCGGCGTGAAAGATGAGCCAGTGCAGGGCAAAGAGGTTCCTCTGGAATGGACTGAGACATCTGGGGGACTCTTGGAATGGTGGTACGACCATGGTGTTCCTCTCGCCTTTCCTGTTGAGAGTGCCTCCTCTTGACATGCGACGGGAACGCCAGGAATTCTTTTCCGTTGAAAGCAGGGAAAGGATCCCTCATCTCGAGCTCCGAGGGGGAAACGGGGCTCCTCTGGATGTGGGCGGGACCATCGTGCTTCCTCCCGAGTGGAGACGGGTATGGCGGTGAACTTCTTGAGTTGCAGCAAGGGTGTGAAAGACCCTTTCGAAGTTCCAGAGGTTAGGTGTCATTAGTCTCCAGACGCCTCAACGGAAATAGGCCTCATCTCGCCTGGAAGGGAGAACTTCCTGGATTTTCTCGAGTTGGGGCAGGTGTTCTCGAGTTAAGACGGGGACCTCAGGGACCCGCCCTGGTGGCCTCAGGAGAGGCCAGTCCCCATGCTAGTTGCTAGGGGGCCCCTCGGGATTCCTCTCCCGTCGATACTGGGGCCAAAAACCTTGTGTGGAGTCAGGGCCGTAACCGAGGATTCCTCTCAGGGGCTGACATGGATCTTTGGGTACTTCTGGAGTCTCCCCAGGGGAGTCAGGCCTCGTCTCGAGTGGGGTCATGCACGTGCGCTTTCCTTCCAGGCTCTAGCAGCAATGTCACGCTTCCCGTCGCGTGGATCAAAGAATCTGTGGTTTTTCCTCGAGGCTCTCCCATGAGGCTTTCCCACAGGGCTGTCCCACGTGCCACCGTGGTGTGAGTCGATCCTCGGCGTGAAAGATGAGCCAGTGCAGGGCAAAGAGGTTCCTCTGGAATGGACTGAGACATCTCGGGGACTCTTGGAATGGTGGTACCACCATGGAATTCCTCTCGCCTTTCCTGTTGAGAGTGCCTCCTCTTGAGATGCGACGGGAACGCTGCGAATTCTTTCCCGTTGAAAGCAGGGAAAGGATCCCTCATCTCGAGCTACGAGGGGGAAACGGGGCTCCTCTGGATGTGGGCGGGACCATCGTGCTTCCTCTCGAGTGGAGACGGGTATGGCGGTGAACTTCTTGAGTTGCAGCAATTGTGTGAAAGACCCTTTCGAAGTTCCAGAGGTTAGGTGTCATTAGTCTCCAGACGACTCATCGGAAATAGGCCTCATCTCGCCTGGAAGGGAGAACTTCCTGGATTTTCTCGAGTTGCGGCAGGTGTTCTCGAGTTACGACGGGGACGTTAGGGACCCGCCCTGGTGGCCTCAGGAGAGGCCACTCCCCATGCGAGTTGCTAGGCTGCCTCTCGGGATTCCTCTCCCGTTGATACCGGGGCCAAAAACCTTGTGTGGAGTCAGGGCCGGAACCGAGGATTCCTCTCAGGGGCTGACATGGATCTTTGGGTACTTCTGGAGTCTCCCCAGGGGAGTCAGGCCTCGTCTCGAGTGGTGGCATGCACTTGCGCTTTCCTTCCAGGCTGTAGCAGCAATGTCACCCTTCCCGTCGCGTGGATCAATGGATCTGTGGTTTTCCCTCGAGGCTTTCCCTCGAGGCTTTCCCACAGAGCTGTCCCACGTGCGACCGTGTTGTGAGTCGATCCTCGGCGTGAAAGATGAGCCAGTGCAGGGCAAAGAGGTTCCTCTGGAATGGACTGAGACATCTGGGGGACTCTTGGAATGGTGGTACGACCATGGAGTTCCTCTCGCCTTTCCTGTTGAGAGTGCCTCCTCTTGAGATGCGACGAGAACGCCGGGAATTCTTTCCCGTTGAAAGCAGGGAAAGGATCCCTCATCTCGAGCTACGAGGGGGAAACGGGGCTCCTCTGGATGTGGGCGGGACCATCGTGCTTCCCCCCGAGTGGAGACGGGTATGGCGGTGAACTTCTTGAGTTGCAGCAAGGGTGTGAATGACCCTTTCGAAGTTCCAGAGGTTAGGTGTCATTAGTCTCCAGACGCCTCATCGGAAATAGGCCTCATCTCGCCTGGAAGGGAGAACTTCCTGGATTTGCTCGAGTTGCGGCAGGTGTTCTCGAGTTACGACGGGGACCTCAGGGACCCGCCCTGGTGGCCTCAGGAGAGGCCAGTCCCCATGCTAGTTGCTAGGGGGCCCCTTGGGATTCCTCTCCCTTCGATACCGGGGCCAAAAACCTTGTGTGGAGTCAGGGCCGGAACCGAGGATTCCTCTCAGGGGCTGACATGGATCTTTGGGTACTTCTGGACTCTCCCCAGGGGAGTCAGGCCTCGTCTCGAGTGGGGGCATGCACGTGCGCTTTCCTTCCAGGCTGTAGCAGCAATGTCATTCTTCCCGTCGCATTTATCAAAGGATCTGTGGCTTTCCCTCGAGACTTCCCCTCGAGGCTTTCCCACAGGGCTGTCCCACGTGCCACCGTGGTGTGAGTCGATCCTCGGCGTGAAAGATGAGCCAGTGCAGGGCAAAGAGGTTCCTCTGGAATTGACTGAGACATCTGGGGGAAGCTTGGAATGGTGGTACGACCATGGAGTTCCTCTCGCCTTTCCTGTTGAGAGTGCCTCCTCTTGAGATGCGACGGGAACGCCGGGAAATCTTTCCCGTTGAAAGCAGGGAAAGGATCCCTCATCTCAAGCTCCGAGGGGGAAACGGGGCTCCTCTGGATGTGGGCGGGACCATCGTGCTTCCTCCCGAGTGGAGACGGGTATTTCGGTGAACTTCTTGAGTTGCAGCAAGGGTGTGAATGACCCTTTCGAAGTTCCTGAGGTTAGGTGTCATTAGTCTCCAGACGCCTCATCGGAAATAGGCCTCATCTCGCCTGGAAGGGAGAACTTCCTGGATTTGCTCGAGTTGCGGCAGGTGTTCTCGAGTTACGACGGGGACCTCAGGGACCCGCCCTGGTGGCCTCAGGAGAGGCCAGTCCCCATGCTAGTTGCTAGGAGGCCCCTCGGGATTCCTCTCCCGTCGATACCGGGGCCAAAAATCTTGTGTGGAGTCAGGGCCGGAACCGAGGATTCCTCTCAGGGGTGACATGTATCTTTGGGTACTTCTGGAGTCTCCAAAGGGGAGTCAGGCCTCGTCTCGAGTGGGGGCATGCACGTGCGCTTTCCTTCCAGGCTGTAGCAGCAATGTCACGATTCCCGTCGCATTTATCAAAGGGTCTGTGGCTTTCCCTCGAGTCTTTCCCTCGAGGCTTTCCCACAGGGCTGTCCCACGTGCCACCGTGGTGTGAATCGATCCTCGGCGTGAAAGATGAGCCAGTGCAGGTCAAAGAGGTTCCTCTGGAATGGACTGAGACATCTAGGGGACTCTAGGAATGGTGGTACGACCATGGAGTTCCTCTCGCCTTTCCTGTTGAGAGTGCCTCTTCTTGAGATGCGACAGGAACGCCGGGAATTCTTTCCCGTTGAAAGCAGGGAAAGGATCCCTCATCTCGAGCTACGAGGGGGAAACGGGGCTCCTCTGGATGTGGGCGGGACCATCGTGCTTCCTCTCGAGTGGAGACGGGTATGGCGGTGAACTTCTTGAGTTGCAGCAAGGGTGTGAAAGACCCTTTCGAAGTTCCAGAGGTTAGGTGTCATTAGTCTCCAGACGCCTCATCGGAAATAGGCCTCATCTCGCCTGCAAGGGAGAACTTCCTGGATTTTCTCGAGTTGCGGCAGGTGTTCTCGAGTTACGACGGGGACCTCAGGGACCCGCACTGGTTGCCTCAGGAGAGGCCAGTCCCCATGCGAGTTGATAGGGGGCCTCTCGGGATTCCTCTCCCGTCGATACCGGGGACAAAAACCTTGTGTGGAGTCAGGGCCGGAACCGAGGATTCCTCTCAGGGGTGACATGTATCTTTGGGTACTTCTGGAGTCTCCAAAGGGGAGTCAGGCCTCGTCTCGAGTGGGGGCATGCACGTGCGCTTTCCTTCCAGGCTGTAGCAGCAATGTCACGCTTCCCGTCGCGTGGATCAAAGGATCTGTGGTTTTCCCTCGAGGCTTTCATTCGAGGCTTTCCCACAGGGCTGTCCCACGTGCCACCGTGGTGTGAGTCGATCCTCGGCGTGAAAGATGAGCCAGTGCAGGGCAAAGAGGTTCCTCTGGAATGGACTGAGACATCTGGGCAATCCTGGAATGGTGGTACGACCATGGAGTTCCTCTCGCCTTTCCTGTTGAGAATGCCTCCTCTTGAGATGCGACGGGAACACTGGGAATTCTTTCCCGTTGAAAGCAGGGAAAGGATCCCTCATCTCGAGCTCCGAGGGGGAAACGGGGCTCCTCTGGATGTGGGCGGGACCATCGTGCTTCCTCTCGAGTGGAGACGGGTATGGCGGTGAACTTCTTGAGTTGCAGCAAGGGTGTGAATGACCCTTTCGAAGTTCCAGAGGTTAGGTGTCATTAGTCTCCAGACGCCTCATCGGAAATAGGCCTCATCTGGCCTGGAAGGGAGAACTTCCTGGATTTGCTCGAGTTGCGGCAGGTGTTCTCGAGTTACGACGGGGACCTCAGGGACCCGCCCTGGTGGCCTCAGGAGAGGCCAGTCCCCATGCTAGTTGCTAGGGGGCCCCTCGGTATTCCTCTCCCTTCGATACCGGGGCCAAAAACCTTGTGTGGAGTCAGGGCCGGAACCGAGGATTCCTCTCAGGGGCTGACATGGATCTTTGGGTACTTCTGGAGTCTCCCCAGGGGAGTCAGGCCTCGTCTCGAGTGGGGGCATGCACGTGCGCTTTCCTTCCAGGCTGTAGCAGCAATGTCATTCTTCCCGTCGCATTTATCAAAGGATCTGTGGCTTTCCCTCGAGACTTCCCCTCGAGGCTTTCCCACAGGGCTGTCCCACGTGCCACCGTGGTGTGAGTCGATCCTCGGCGTGAAAGATGAGCCAGTGCAGGGCAAAGAGGTTCCTCTGGAATTGACTGAGACATCTGGGGGAAGCTTGGAATGGTGGTACGACCATGGAGTTCCTCTCGCCTTTCCTGTTGAGAGTGCCTCCTCTTGAGATGCGACGGGAACGCCGGGAAATCTTTCCCGTTGAAAGCAGGGAAAGGATCCCTCATCTCAAGCTCCGAGGGGGAAACGGGGCTCCTCTGGATGTGGGCGGGACTATCGTGCTTCCTCCCGAGTGGAGACGGGTATTTCGGTGAACTTCTTGAGTTGCAGCAAGGGTGTGAATGACCCTTTCGAAGTTCCTGAGGTTAGGTGTCATTAGTCTCCAGACGCCTCATCGGAAATAGGCCTCATCTCGCCTGGAAGGGAGAACTTCCTGGATTTGCTCGAGTTGCGGAAGGTGTTCTCGAGTTACGACGGGGACCTCAGGGACCCGCCCTGGTGGCCTCAGGAGAGGCCAGTCCCCATGCTAGTTGCTATGGGGCCCCTCGGGATTCCTCTCCCGTCGATACCGGGGCCAAAAACCTTGTGTGGAGTCAGGGCCGGAACCGAGGATTCCTCTCAGGGGCTGACATGGATCTTTGGGTACTTCTGGAGTCTCCCCAGGGGAGTCAGGCCTCGTCTCGAGTGGGGGCATGCACGTGCGCTTTCCTTCCAGGCTCTAGCAGCAATGTCACGCTTCCCGTCGCGTGGATCAAAGAATCTGTGGTTTTTCCTCGAGGCTTTCCCATGAGGCTTTCCCACAGGGCTGTCCCACGTGCCACCGTGGTGTGAGTCGATCCTCGGCGTGAAAGATGAGCCAGTGCAGGGCAAAGAGGTTCCTCTGGAATGGACTGAGACATCTCGGGGACTCTTGGAATGGTGGTACCACCATGGAGTTCCTCTCGCCTTTCCTGTTGAGAGTGCCTCCTCTTGAGATGCGACGGGAACGCTGGGAATTCTTTCCCGTTGAAAGCAGGGAAAGGATCCCTCATCTCGAGCTACGAGGGGGAAACGGGGCTCCTCTGGATGTGGGCGGGACCATCGTGCTTCCTCTCGAGTGGAGACGGGTATGGCGGTGAACTTCTTGAGTTGCAGCAATTGTGTGAAAGACCCTTTCGAAGTTCCAGAGGTTAGGTGTCATTAGTCTCCAGACGACTCATCGGAAATAGGCCTCATCTCGCCTGGAAGGGAGAATTTCCTGGATTTTCTCGAGTTGCGGCAGGTGTTCTCGAGTTACGACGGGGACGTTAGGGACCCGCCCTGGTGGCCTCAGGAGAGGCCACTCCCCATGCGAGTTGCTAGGCTGCCTCTCGGGATTCCTCTCCCGTTGATACCGGAGCCAAAAACCTTGTGTGGAGTCAGGGCCGGAACCGAGGATTCCTCTCAGGGGCTGACATGGATCTTTGGGTACTTCTGGAGTCTCCCCAGGGGAGTCAGGCCTCGTCTCGTGTGGTGGCATGCACTTGCGCTTTCCTTCCAGGCTGTAGCAGCAATGTCACGCTTCCCGTCGCGTGGATCAAAGGATATGTGGTTTTCCCTCGAGGCTTTCCCTCGAGGCTTTCCCACAGGGCTGTCCCACGTGCGACCGTGGTGTGAGTCGATCCTCGGCGTGAAAGATGAGCCAGTGCAGGGCAAAGAGGTTCCTCTGGAATGGACTGAGACATCTGGGGGACTCTTGGAATGGTGGTACGACCATGGAGTTCCTCTCGCCTTTCCTGTTGAGAGTGCCTCCTCTTGAGATGCGACGAGAACGCCGGGAATTCTTTCCCGTTGAAAGCAGGGAAAGGATCCCTCATCTCGAGATACGAGGGGGAAACGGGGCTCCTCTGGATGTGGGCGGGACCATCGTGCTTCCTCCCGAGTGGAGACGGGTATGGCAGTGAACTTCTTGAGTTGCAGCAAGGGTGTGAATGACCCTTTCGAAGTTCCAGAGGTTAGGTGTCATTAGTCTCCAGACGCCTCATCGGAAATAGGCCTCATCTGGCCTGGAAGGGAGAACTTCCTGGATTTGCTCGAGTTGCGGCAGGTGTTCTCGAGTTACGACGGGGACCTCAGGGACCCGCCCTGGTGGCCTCAGGAGAGGCCAGTCCCCATGCTAGTTGCTAGGGGGCCCCTCGGGATTCCTCTCCCTTCGATACCGGGGCCAAAATCCTTGTGTGGAGTCAGGGCCGGAACCGAGGATTCCTCTCAGGGGCTGACATGGATCTTTGGGTACTTCTGGAGTCTCCCCAGGGGAGTCAGGCCTCGTCTCGAGTGGGGGCATGCACGTGCGCTTTCCTTCCAGGCTGTAGCAGCAATGTCATTCTTCCCGTCGCATTTATCAAAGGATCTGTGGCTTTCCCTCGAGACTTCCCCTCGCGGCTTTCCCACAGGGCTGTCCCACGTGCCACCGTGGTGTGAGTCGATCCTCGGCGTGAAAGATGAGCCAGTGCAGGGCAAAGAGGTTCCTCTGGAATTGACTGAGACATCTGGGGGAAGCTTGGAATGGTGGTACGACCATGGAGTTCCTCTCGCCTTTCCTGTTGAGAGTGCCTCCTCTTGAGATGCGACGGGAACGCCGGGAAATCTTTCCCGTTGAAAGCAGGGAAAGGATCCCTCATCTCAAGCTCCGAGGTGGAAACGGGGCTCCTCTGGATGTGGGCGGGACCATCGTGCTTCCTCCCGAGTGGAGACGGGTATTTCGGTGAACTTCTTGAGTTGCAGCAAGGGTGTGAATGACCCTTTCGAAGTTCCTGAGGTTAGGTGTCATTAGTCTCCAGACGCCTCATCGGAAATAGGCCTCATCTCGCCTGGAAGGGAGAACTTCCTGGATTTGCTCGAGTTGCGGCAGGTGTTCTCGAGTTACGACGGGGACCTCAGGGACCCGCCCTGGTGGCCTCAGGAGAGGCCAGTCCCCATGCTAGTTGCTAGGGGGCCCCTCGGGATTCCTCTCCCGTCGATACCGGGGCCAAAAACCTTGTGTGGAGTCAGGGCCGGAACCGAGGATTCCTCTCAGGGGCTGACATGGATCTTTGGGTACTTCTGGAGTCTCCCCAGGGGAGTCAGGACTCGTCTCGAGTGGGGGCATGCACGTGCGCTTTCCTTCCAGGCTGTAGCAGCAATGTCACGATTCCCGTCGCATTTATCAAAGGGTCTGTGGCTTTCCCTCGAGTCTTTCCCTCGAGGCTTTCCCACAGGGCTGTCCCACGTGCCACCGTGGTGTGAATCGATCCTCGGCGTGAAAGATGAGCCAGTGCAGGTCAAAGAGGTTCCTCTGGAATGGACTGAGACATCTAGGGGACTCTAGGAATGGTGGTACGACCATGGAGTTCCTCTCGCCTTTCCTGTTGAGAGTGCCTCTTCTTGAGATGCGACAGGAACGCCGGGAATTCTTTCCCGTTGAAAGCAGGGAAAGGATCCCTCATCTCGAGCTACGAGGGGGAAACGGGGCTCCTCTGGATGTGGGCGGGACCATCGTGCTTCCTCTCGAGTGGAGACGGGTATGGCGGTGAACTTCTTGAGTTGCAGCAAGGGTGTGAAAGACCCTTTCGAAGTTCCAGAGGTTAGGTGTCATTAGTCTCCAGACGCCTCATCGGAAATAGGCCTCATCTCGCCTGCAAGGGAGAACTTCCTGGATTTTCTCGAGTTGCGGCAGGTGTTCTCGAGTTACGACGGGGACCTCAGGGACCCGCCCTGGTTGCCTCAGGAGAGGCCAGTCCCCATGCGAGTTGATAGGGGGCCTCTCGGGATTCCTCTCCCGTCGATACCGGGGACAAAAACCTTGTGTGGAGTCAGGGCCGGAACCGAGGATTCCTCTCAGGGGTGACATGTATCTTTGGGTACTTCTGGAGTCTCCAAAGGGGAGTCAGGCCTCGTCTCGAGTGGGGGCATGCACGTGCGCTTTCCTTCCAGGCTGTAGCAGCAATGTCACGCTTCCCGTCGCGTGGATCAAAGGATCTGTGGTTTTCCCTCGAGGCTTTCATTCGAGGCTTTCCCACAGGGCTGTCCCACGTGCCACCGTGGTGTGAGTCGATCCTCGGCGTGAAAGATGAGCCAGTGCAGGGCAAAGAGGTTCCTCTGGAATGGACTGAGACATCTGGGCAATCCTGGAATGGTGGTACGACCATGGAGTTCCTCTCGCCTTTCCTGTTGAGAATGCCTCCTCTTGAGATGCGACGGGAACACTGGGAATTCTTTCCCGTTGAAAGCAGGGAAAGGATCCCTCATCTCGAGCTACGAGGGGGAAACGGGGCTTCTCTGGATGTGGGCGGGACCATCGTGCTTCCTCTCGAGTGGAGACGGGTATGGCGGTGAAGTTCTTGAGTTGCAGCAAGGGTGTGAAAGACCCTTTCGAAGTTCCAGAGGTTAGGTGTCATTAGTCTCCAGACGCCTCATCGGAAATAGGCCACATGTCGCCTGGAAGGGAGAACTTCCTGGATTTTCTCGAGTTGCGGCAGGTGTTCTCGAGTTAAGACGGGGACCTCAGGGAACCGCCCTGGTGGCCTCAGGAGAGGCCAGTCCCCATGCAATTTGCTAGGGGGCCTCTCGGGATTCCTCTCCCGTCGATACCGGGGCCAAAAACCTTGTGTGGAGTCAGGCCCGGAACCGAGGATTCCTCTCAGGGGCTGACATGGATCTTTGGGTACTTCTGGAGTCTCCCCAGGGGAGTCAGGCCTCGTCTCGAGTGGGGGCATGCACGTGCGCTTTCCTTCCAGGCTGTAGCAGCAATGTCACGCTTCCCGTCGCGTGGATCAAAGGATCTGTGGTTTTCCCTCGAGGCTTTCCCTCGAGGCTTTCCCACAGGGCTGTCCCACGTGCCACCGTGGTGTGAGTCGATCCTCGGCGTGAAAGATGAGCCAGTGCAGGGCAAAGAGGTTCCTCTGGAATGGACTGAGACATCTGGGGGACTCTTGGAATGGTGGTACGACCATTGAGTTCCTCTCGCCTTTCCTGTTGAGAGTGCCTCCTCTTCAGATGCGACGGGAACGCCGGGAATTCTTTCCCGTTGAAAGCAGGGAAAGGATCCCTCATCTCGAGCTAAGAGGGGGAAACGGGGCTCCTCTGGATGTGGGCGGGACCATCGTGCTTCCTCTCGAGTGGAGACGGGTATGGCGGTGAACTTCTTGAGTTGCAGCAAGGGTGTGAAAGACCCTTTCGAAGTTCCAGAGGTTAGGTGTCATTAGTCTCCAGACGCCTCATCGGAAATAGGCCTCATCTCGCCTGCAAGGGAGAACTTCCTGGATTTTCTCGAGTTGCGGCAGGTGTTCTCGAGTTACGACGGGGACCTCAGAGACCCGCCCTGGTTGCCTCAGGAGAGGCCAGTCCCCATGCGAGTTGCTAGGGGGCCTCTCGGGATTCCTCTCCCGTCGATACCGGGGCCAAAAACCTTGTGTGGAGTCAGGGCCGGAACCGAGGATTACTCTCAGGGGTGACATGTATCTTTGGGTACTTCTGGAGTCTCCCCAGGGGAGTCAGGACTCGTCTCGAGTGGGGGCATGCACGTGCGCTTTCCTTCCAGGACGCAGCAGCAATGTCACGCTTCCCGTCGCGTGGATCAAAGGATCTGTGGTTTTCCCTCGAGGCTTTCCCTCGAGGCTTTCCCACAAGGCTTTCCCACGTGCCACCGTGGTGTGAGTCGATCCTCGGCGTGAAAGATGAGCCAGTGCAGGGCAAAAGGTTCCTCTGGAATGGACTGAGACATCTGGGGGACTCTTGGAATGGTGGTACGACCATGGAGTTCCTCTCGCCTTTCCTGTTGAGAGTGCCTCCTCTTGAGATGCGACGGGAACGCTGGGAATTCTTTCCCGTTGAAAGCAGGGAAAGGATCCCTCATCTCGAGCTACGAGGGGGAAACGGGGCTCCTCTGGATGTGGGCGGGACCATCGTGCTTCCTCTCGAGTGGAGACGGGTATGGCGGTGAACTTCTTGAGTTGCAGCAAGGGTGTGAAAGACCCTTTCGAAGTTCCAGAGTTTAGGTGTCATTAGTCTCCAGACGCCTCATCGGAAATAGGCCTCATCTCGCCTGCAAGGGAGAACTTCCTGGATTTTCTCGAGTTGCGGCAGGTGTTCTCGAGTTACGACGGGGACCTCAGGGACCCGCCCTGGTGGCCTCAGGAGAGGCCAGTCCCCATGCGAGTTGCTAGGGGGCCTCTCGGGATTCCTCTCCCGTCGATACCGGGGCCAAAAACCTTGTGTGGAGTCAGGGCCGGGACCGAGGATTCCTCTCAGGGGCTGACATGGATCTTTGGGTACTTCTGGAGTCTCCCCACGGGAGTCAGGCCTCGTCTCGAGTGGGGGCATGCACGTGCGCTTTCCTTCCAGGCTGTAGCAGCAATGTCACGATTCCCGTCGCATTTATCAAAGGATCTGTGGCTTTCCCTCGAGGCTTTCCCTCGAGGCTTTCCCACAGGGCTGTCCAACGTGCCACCGTGTTGTGAGTCGATCCTCGGCGTGAAAGATGAGCCAGTGCAGGGCAAAGAGTTTCCTCTGGAATGGACTGAGACATCTGGGGGAGTCTTGGAATGGTGGTACGACCATGGAGTTCCTCTCGCCTTTCCTGTTGAGAGTGCCTCCTCTTGAGATGCGACGGGAACGCCGTGAATTCTTTCCCGTTGAAAGCAGGGAAAGGTTCCCTCATCTCGAGCTACGAGGGGGAAACGGGGCTCCTCTGGATGTGGGCGGGACCATCGTGCTTCCTCTCGAGTGGAGACGGGTATGGCGGTGAACTTCTTGAGTTGCAGCAAGGGTGTGAAAGACCCTTTCGAAGTTCCAGAGGTTAGGTGTCATTAGTCTCCAGACGTCTCATCGGAAATAGGCCACATGTCGCCTGGAAGGGAGAACTTCCTGGATTTTCTCGAGTTGCGGCAGGTGTTCTCGAGTTACGACGGGGACCTCAGGGAACCGCCCTGGTGGCCTCAGGAGAGGCCAGTCCCCATGCGAGTTGCTAGGGGGCCTCTCGGGATTCCTCTCCCGTCGATACCGGGGCCAAAAACCTTGTGTGGAGTCAGGCCCGGAACCGAGGATTCCTCTCAGGGGCTGACATGGATCTTTGGGTACTTCTGGAGTCTCCCCAGGGGAGTCAGGCCTCGTCTCGAGTGGGGGCATGCACGTGCGCTTTCCTTCCAGGCTGTAGCAGCAATGTCACGCTTCCCGTTGCGTGGATCAAAGGATCTGTGGTTTTCCCTCGAGTCTTTCCCTCGAGGCTTTCCCACAGGGCTGTCCCACGTGCCACCGTGGTGTGAGTCGATCCTCGGCGTGAAAGATGAGCCAGTGCAGGGCAAAGAGGTTCCTCTGGAATGGACTGAGACATCTGGGGGACTCTTGGAATGGTGGTACGACCATGGAGTTCCTCTCGCCTTTCCTGTTGAGAATGCCTCCTCTTGAGATGCGACGGGAACGCCGGGAATTCTTTCCCGTTGAAAGCAGGGAAAGGATCCCTCATCTCGAGCTACGAGGGGGAAACGGGGCTCCTCTGGATGTGGGCGGGACCATCGTGCTTCCTCTCGAGTGGAGACGGGTATGGCGGTGAACTTCTTGAGTTGCAGCAAGGGTGTGAAAGACCCTTTCGAAGTTCCAGAGGTTAGGTGTCATTAGTCTCCAGACGCCTCATCGGAAATAGGCCTCATCTCGCCTGCAAGGGAGAACTTCCTGGATTTTCTCGAGTTGCGGCAGGTGTTCTCGAGTTACGACGGGGACCTCAGGGACCCGCCCTGGTTGCCTCAGGAGAGGCCAGTCCCCATGCGAGTTGCTAGGGGGCCTCTCGGGATTCCTCTCCCGTCGATACCGGGGCCAAAATCCTTGTGTGGAGTCAGGGCCGGAACCGAGGATTCCTCTCAGGGGTGACATGTATCTTTGGGTACTTCTGGAGTCTCCCCAGGGGAGTCAGGACTCGTCTCGAGTGGGGGCATGCACGTGCGCTTTCCTTCCAGGCTGCAGCAGCAATGTCACGCTTCCCGTCGCGTGGATCAAAGGATCTGTGGTTTTCCCTCGAGGCTTTCCCTCGAGGCTTTCCCACAAGGCTTTCCCACGTGCCACCGTGGTGTGAGTCGATCCTCGGCGTGAAAGATGAGCCAGTGCAGGGCAAAGAGGTTCCTCTGGAATGGACTGAGACATCTGGGCAATCCTGGAATGGTGGTACGACCATGGAGTTCCACTCGCCTTTCCTGTTGAGAATGCCTCCTCTTGAGATGCGACGGGAACACTGGGAATTCTTTCCCGTTGAAAGCAGGGAAAGGATCCCTCATCTCGAGCTACGAGGGGGAAACGGGGCTCCTCTGGATGTGGGCGGGACCATCGTGCTTCCTCTCGAGTGGAGACGGGTATGGCGGTGAACTTCTTGAGTTGCAGCAAGGGTGTGAAAGACCCTTTCGAAGTTCCAGAGGTTAGGTGTCATTAGTCTACAGACGCCTCATCGGAAATAGGCCACATGTCGCCTGGAAGGGAGAACTTCCTGGATTTTCTCGAGTTGCGGCAGGTGTTCTCGAGTTACGACGGGGACCTCAGGGAACCGCCCTGGTGGCCTCAGGAGAGGCCAGTCCCCATGCAATTTGCTAGGGGGCCTCTCGGGATTCCTCTCCCGTCGATACCGGGGCCAAAAACCTTGTGTGGAGTCAGGCCCGCAACCGAGGATTCCTCTCAGGGGCTGACATGAATCTTTGGGTACTTCTGGAGTCTCCCCAGGGGAGTCAGGCCTCGTCTCGAGTGGGGGCATGCACGTGCGCTTTCCTTCCAGGCTGTAGCAGCAATGTCACGCTTCCCGTCGCGTGGATCAAAGGATCTGTGGTTTTCCCTCGAGGCTTTCCCTCGAGGCTTTCCCACAGGGCTGTCCCACGTGCCACCGTGGTGTGAGTCGATCCTCGGCGTGAAAGATGAGCCAGTGCAGGGCAAAGAGGTTCCTCTGGAATGGACTGAGACATCTGGGGGACTCTTGGAATGGTGGTACGACCATGGAGTTCCTCTCGCCTTTCCTGTTGAGAGTGCCTCCTCTTGAGATGCGACGGGAACGCCGGGAATTCTTTCCCGTTGAAAGCAGGGAAAGGATCCCTCATCTCGAGCTACGAGGGGGAAACGGGGCTCCTCTGGATGTGGGCGGGACCATCGTGCTTCCTCTCGAGTGGAGACGGGTATGGCGGTGAACTTCTTGAGTTGCAGCAAGGGTGTGAAAGACCCTTTCGAAGTTCCAGAGATTAGGTGTCATTAGTCTCCAGACGCCTCATCGGAAATAGGCCTCATCTCGCCTGCAAGGGAGAACTTCCTGGATTTTCTCGAGTTGCGGCAGGTGTTCTCGAGTTACGACGGGGACCTCAGGGACCCGCCCTGGTTGCCTCAGGAGAGGCCAGTCCCCATGCGAGTTGCTAGGGGGCCTCTCGGGATTCCTCTCCCGTCGATACCGGGGCCAAAAACCTTGTGTGGAGTCAGGGCCGGAACCGAGGATTACTCTCAGGGGTGACATGTATCTTTGGGTACTTCTGGAGTCTCCGCAGGGGAGTCAGGACTCGTCTCGAGTGGGGGCATGCACGTGCGCTTTCCTTCCAGGCTGCAGCAGCAATGTCACGCTTACCGTCGAGTGGATCAAAGGATCTGTGGTTTTCCCTCGAGGCTTTCCCTCGAGGCTTTCCCACAGGGCTGTTCCACGTGCCACCGTGGTGTGAGTCGATCCTCGGCGTGAAAGATGAGCCAGTGCAGGGCAAAGAGGTTCCTCTGGAATGGACTGAGTCATCTGGGGGACTCTTGGAATGGTGGTACGACCATGGAGTTCCTCTCGCCTTTCCTGTTGAGAGTGCCTCCTCTTGAGATGCGACGGGAACGCCGGGAATTCTTTCCCGTTGAAAGCAGGGAAAGGATCCCTCATCTCGAGCTACGAGGGGGAAACGGGGCTCCTCTGGATGTGGGCGGGACCATCGTGCTTCCTCTCGAGTGGAGACGGGTATGGCGGTGAACTTCTTGAGTTGCAGCAAGGGTGTGAAAGACCCTTTCGAAGTTCCAGAGTTTAGGTGTCATTAGTCTCCAGACGCCTCATCGGAAATAGGCCTCATCTCACCTGGAAGGGAGAACTTCCTGGATTTTCTCGAGTTGCGGCAGGTGTTCTCGAGTTACGATGGGGACCTCAGGGACCCGCCCTGGTGGCCTCAGGAGAGGCCAGTCCCCATGCGAGTTGCTAGGGGGCCTCTCGGGATTCTTCTCCCGTCGATACCGGGGCCAATAACCTTGTGTGGAGTCAGGGCCCGAACCGAGGATTCCTCTCAGGGGCTGACATGGATCTTTGAGTACTTCTGGAGTCTCCCCAGCTGAGTCAGGCCTCCTCTCGAGTGGGGGCATGCACGTGCGCTTTCCTTCCAGACTGTAGCAGCAATGTCACACTTCCCGTCGCGTGGATCAAATGATCTGTGGTTTTCCCTCGAGGCTTTCCCTCGAGGCTTTCCCACTGGGCTGTCCCACGTGCCACCGTGGTGTGAGTCGATCCTCGGCGTGAAAGATGAGCCAGTGCAGGGCAAAGAGGTTCCTCTGGAATGGACTGAGACATCTGGGGGACTCTTGGAATGATGGTACGACCATGGAGTTCCTCTCGCCTTTCCTGTTGAGAGTGCCTCCTCTTGAGATGCGACGGGAACGCCGTGAATTCTTTCCCGTTGAAAGCAGGGAAAGGATCCCTCATCTCGAGCTTCGAGTGGGAAAAGGGGCTCCTCTGGATGTGGGCGGGACCATCGTGCTTCCTCTCGAGTGGAGACGGGTATGGCGGTGAACTTCTTGAGTTGCAGCAAGGGTGTGAAAAACCCTTTCGAAATTCCAGAGGTTAGGTGTCATTAGTCTCCAGACGCCTCATCGGAAATAGGCCTCATCTCGCCTGGAAGGGAGAACTTCCTGGATTTTCTCGAGTTACGGCAGGTGTTCTCGAGTTACGACGGGGACCTCAGGGACCCGCCCTGGTGGCCTAAGGAGAGGCCAGTCCCCATGCGAGTTGCTAGGGGGCCTCTCGGGATTCCTCTCCCGTCGATACCGGGGCCAAGAACCTTGTGTGGAGTCAGGGCCCGAACCGAGGATTCCTCTCAGGGGCTGACATGGATCTTTGGGTACTTCTGGAGTCTCCCCAGGGGAGTCAGGCCTCGTCTCGAGTGGGGGCATGCACGTGTGCTTTCCTTCCAGGCTGTAGCAGCAATGTCACGCTTCCCGTCGCGTGGATCAAAGGATCTGTGGTTTTCCCTCGAGGCTTTCCCTCGAGGCTTTCCCACAGGGCTGTCCCACGTGCCACCGTGGTGTGAGTCGATCCTCGGCGTGAAAAATGAGCCAGTGCAGGGCAAAGAGGTTCCTCTGGAATGGACTGAGACATCTGGGGGACTCTTGGAATGGTGGTACGACCATGGAGTTCCTCTCGCCTTTCCTGTTGAGAGTGCCTCCTCTTGAGATGCGACGGGAACGCCGGGAATTCTTTCCCGTTGAAAGCAGGGAAAGGATCCCTCATCTCGAGCTCCGAGGGGGAAACGGGGCTCCTCTGGATGTGGGCGGGACCATCGTGCTTCCTCTCGAGTGGAGACGGGTATGGCGGTGAACTTCTTGAGTTGCAGCAAGGGTGTGAAAGACCCTTTCGAAGTTCCAGAGGTTAGGTGTCATTAGTCTCCAGACGCCTCATCGGAAATAGGCCTCATCTCGCCTGGAAGGGAGAACTTCCTGGATTTTCTCGAGTTGCGGCAGGTGTTCTCGAGTTACGACGGGGACCTCAGGGACCCGCCCTGGTGGCCTCAGGAGAGGCCAGTCCCCATGCGAGTTGCTAGGGGGCCTCTCGGGATTCCTCTCCCGTCGATACCGGGGCCAAAAACCTTGTGTGGAGTCAGGGCCGGGACCGAGGATTCCTCTCAGGGGTGACATGGATCTTTGGGTACTTCTGGAGTCTCCCCAGGGGAGTCAGGCCTCGTCTCAAGTGGGGGCATGCACGTGCGCTTTCCTTCCAGGCTGTAGCAGCAATGTCACGCTTCCCGTCGCGTGGATCAAAGGATCTGTGGTTTTCCCTCGAGGCTTTCCCTCGAGGCTTTCCCACAGGGCTGTCCCACGTGCCACCGTGGTGTGAGTCGATCCTCGGCGTGAAAGATGAGCCAGTGCAGGGCAAAGAGGTTCCTCTGGAATGGACTGAGTCATCTGGGGGACTCTTGGAATGGTGGTACGACCATGGAGTTCCTCTCGCCTTTCCTGTTGAGAGTGCCTCCTCTTGAGATGCGACGGGAACGCCGGGAATTCTTTCCCGTTGAAAGCAGGGAAAGGATCCCTCATCTCGAGCTACGAGGGGGAAACGGGGCTCCTCTGGATGTGGGCGGGACCATCGTGCTTCCTCTCGAGTGGAGACGGGTATGGCGGTGAACTTCTTGAGTTGCAGCAAGGGTGTGAAAGACCCTTTCGAAGTTCCAGAGGTTAGGTGTCATTAGTCTCCAGACGCCTCATCGGAAATAGGCCTCATCTCGCCTGCAAGGGAGAACTTCCTGGATTTTCTCGAGTTGCGGCAGGTGTTCTCGAGTTACGACGGGGACCTCAGGGACCCGCCCTGGTGGCCTCAGGAGAGGCCAGTCCCCATGCGAGTTGCTAGGGGGCCTCTCGGGATTCCTCTCCCGTCGATACCGGGGCCAAAAACCTTGTGTGGAGTCAGGGCCGGAACCGAGGATTCCTCTCAGGGGTGACATGGATCTTTGGGTACTTCTGGAGTCTCCCCAGGGGAGTCAGGCCTTGTCTCGAGTGGGGGCATGCACGTGCGCTTTCCTTCCAGGCTGTAGCAGCAATGTCACGCTTCCCGTCGAGTGGATCAAAGGATCTGTGGTTTTCCCTCGAGGCTTTCCCTCGAGGCTTTCCCACAAGGCTGTCCCACGTGCCACCGTGGTGTGAGTCGATCCTCGGCGTGAAAGATGAGCCAGTGCAGGGCAAAGAGGTTCCTCTGGAATGGACTGAGACATCTGGGGGACTCTTGGAATGGTGGTACGACCATGGAGTTCCTCTCGCCTTTCCTGTTGAGAGTGCCTCCTCTTGAGATGCGACGGGAACGCTGGGAATTCTTTCCCGTTGAAAGCAGGGAAAGGATCCCTCATCTCGAGCTCCGAGGGGGAAACGGGGCTCCTCTGGATGTGGGCGGGACCATCGTGCTTCCTCTCGAGTGGAGACGGGTATGGCGATGTACTTCTTGAGTTGCAGCAAGGCTGTGAAAGACCCTTTCGAAATTCCAGAGGTTAGGTGTCATTAGTCTCCAGACGCCTCATCGGAAATAGGCCTCATCTCACCTGGAAGGGAGAACTTCCTGGATTTTCTCGAGTTGCGGCAGGTGTTCTCGAGTTACGATGGGGACCTCAGGGTCCCGCCCTGGTGGCCTCAGGAGAGGCCAGTCCCCATGCGAGTTGCTAGGGGGCCTCTCGGGATTCCTCTCCCGTCGATACCGGGGCCAATAACCTTGTGTGGAGTCAGGGCCCGAACCGAGGATTCCTCTCAGGGGCTGACATGGATCTTTGAGTACTTCTGGAGTCTCCCCAGCTGAGTCAGGCCTCCTCTCGAGTGGGGGCATGCACGTGCGCTTTCCTTCCAGACTGTAGCAGCAATGTCACACTTCCCGTCGCGTGGATCAAATGATCTGTGGTTTTCCCTCGAGGCTTTCCCTCGAGGCTTTCCCACTGGGCTGTCCCACGTGCCACCGTGGTGTGAGTCGATCCTCGGCGTGAAAGATGAGCCAGTGCAGGGCAAAGAGGTTCCTCTGGAATGGACTGAGACATCTGGGGGACTCTTGGAATGGTGGTACGACCATGGAGTTCCTCTCGCCTTTCCTGTTGAGAGTGCCTCCTCTTGAGATGCGACGGGAACGCCGTGAATTCTTTCCCGTTGAAAGCAGGGAAAGGATCCCTCATCTCGAGCTCCGAGGGGGAAAAGGGGCTCCTCTGGATGTGGGCGGGACCATCGTGCTTCCTCTCGAGTGGAGACGGGTATGGCGGTGAACTTCTTGAGTTGCAGCAAGGGTGTGAAAAACCCTTTCGAAATTCCAGAGGTTAGGTGTCATTAGTCTCCAGACGCCTCATCGGAAATAGGCCTCATCTCGCCTGGAAGGGAGAACTTCCTGGATTTTCTCGAGTTACGGCAGGTGTTCTCGAGTTACGACGGGGACCTCAGGGACCCGCCCTGGTGGCCTACGGAGAGGCCAGTCCCCATGCGAGTTGCTAGGGGGCCTCTCGGGATTCCTCTCCCGTCGATACCGGGGCCAAGAACCTTGTGTGGAGTCAGGGCCCGAACCGAGGATTCCTCTCAGGGGCTGACATGGATCTTTGGGTACTTCTGGAGTCTCCCCAGGGGAGTCAGGCCTCGTCTCGAGTGGGGGCATGCACGTGTGCTTTCCTTCCAGGCTGTAGCAGCAATGTCACGCTTCCCGTCGCGTGGATCAAAGGATCTGTGGTTTTCCCTCGAGGCTTTCCCTCGAGGCTTTCCCACAGGGCTGTCCCACGTGCCACCGTGGTGTGAGTCGATCCTCGGCGTGAAAAATGAGCCAGTGCAGGGCAAAGAGGTTCCTCTGGAATGGACTGAGACATCTGGGGGACTCTTGGAATGGTGGTACGACCATGGAGTTCCTCTCGCCTTTCCTGTTGAGAGTGCCTCCTCTTGAGATGCGACGGGAACGCCGGGAATTCTTTCCCGTTGAAAGCAGGGAAAGGATCCCTCATCTCGAGCTCCGAGGGTGAAACGGGGCTCCTCTGGATGTGGGCGGGACCATCGTGCTTCCTCTCGAGTGGAGACGGGTATGGCGGTGAACTTCTTGAGTTGCAGCAAGGGTGTGAAAGACCCTTTCGAAGTTCCAGAGGTTAGGTGTCATTAGTCTCCAGACGCCTCATCGGAAATAGGCCTCATCTCGCCTGCAAGGGAGAACTTCCTGGATTTTCTCGAGTTGCGGCAGGTGTTCTCGAGTTACGACGGGGACCTCAGGGACCCGCCCTGGTGGCCTCAGGAGAGGCCAGTCCCCATGCGAGTTGCTAGGGGGCCTCTCGGGATTCCTCTCCCGTCGATACCGGGGCCAAAAACCTTGTGTGGAGTCAGGGCCGGGACCGAGGATTCCTCTCAGGGGTGACATGGATCTTTGGGTACTTCTGGAGTCTCCCCAGGGGAGTCAGGCCTCGTCTCGAGTGGGGGCATGCACGTGCGCTTTCCTTCCAGGCTGTAGCAGCAATGTCACGCTTCCCGTCGCGTGGATCAAAGGATCTGTGGTTTTCCCTCGAGGCTTTCCCTCGAGGCTTTCCCACAGCGCTGTCCCACGTGCCACCGTGGTGTGAGTCGATCCTCGGCGTGAAAGATGAGCCAGTGCAGGGCAAAGAGGTTCCTCTGGAATGGACTGAGTCATCTGGGGGACTCTTGGAATGGTGGTACGACCATGGAGTTCCTCTCGCCTTTCCTGTTGAGAGTGCCTCCTCTTGAGATGCGACGGGAACGCCGGGAATTCTTTCCCGTTGAAAGCAGGGAAAGGATCCCTCATCTCGAGCTACGAGGGGGAAACGGGGCTCCTCTGGATGTGGGCGGGACCATCGTGCTTCCTCTCGAGTGGAGACGGGTATGGTGGTGAACTTCTTGAGTTGCAGCAAGGGTGTGAAAGACCCTTTCGAAGTTCCAGAGGTTAGGTGTCATTAGTCTCCAGACGCCTCATCGGAAATAGGCCTCATCTCGCCTGCAAGGGAGAACTTCCTGGATTATCTCGAGTTGCGGCAGGTGTTCTCGAGTTACGACGGGGACCTCAGGGACCCGCCCTGGTTGCCTCAGGAGAGGCCAGTCCCCATGCGAGTTGCTAGGGGGCCTCTCGGGATTCCTATCCCGTCAATACCGGGGCCAAAAATCTTGTGTGGAGTCAGGGCCGGAACCGAGGATTCCTCTCAGGGGAGACATGGATCTTTGAGTACTTCTGGAGTCTCCCCAGGGGAGTCAGGCCTCGTCTCGAGTGGGGGCATGCACGTGCGCTTTCCTTCCAGACTGTAGCAGCAATGTCACACTTCCCGTCGCGTGGATCAAAGGATCTGTGGTTTTCCCTCGAGGCTTTCCCTCGAGGCTTTCCCACAGGGCTGTCCCACGTGCCACCGTGGTGTGAGTCGATCCTCGGCGTGAAAGATGAGCCAGTGCAGGGCAAAGAGGTTCCTCTGGAATGGACTGAGACATCTGGGGGACTCTTGGAATGGTGGTACGACCATGGAGTTCCTCTCGCCTTTCCTGTTGAGAGTGCCTCCTCTTGAGATGCGACGGGAACGCCGGGAATTCTTTCCCGTTGAAAGCAGGGAAAGGATCCCTCATCTCGAGCTCCGAGGGGGAAACGGGGCTCCTCTGGATGTGGGCGGGACCATCGTGCTTCCTCTCGAGTGGAGACGGGTATGGCGGTGAACTTCTTGAGTTGCAGCAAGGGTGTGAAAGACCCTTTCGAAATTCCAGAGGTTAGGTGTCATTAGTCTCCAGACGCCTCATCGGAAATAGGCCTCATCTCGCCTGGAAGGGAGAACTTCCTGGATTTTCTCGAGTTACGGCAGGTGTTCTCGAGTTACGACGGGGACCTCAGGGACCCGCCCTGGTGGCCTAAGGAGAGGCCAGTCCCCATGCGAGTTGCTAGGGGGCCTCTCGGGATTCCTCTCCCGTCGATACCGGGGCCAAGAACCTTGTGTGGAGTCAGGGCCCGAACCGAGGATTCCTCTCAGGGGCTGACATGGATCTTTGGGTACTTCTGGAGTCTCCCCAGGGGAGTCAGGCCTCGTCTCGAGTGGGGGCATGCACGTGTGCTTTCCTTCCAGGCTGTAGCAGCAATGTCACGCTTCCCGTCGCGTGGATCAAAGGATCTGTGGTTTTCCCTCGAGGCTTTCCCTCGAGGCTTTCCCACAGGGCTGTCCCACGTGCCACCATGGTGTGAGTCGATCCTCGGCGTGAAAGATGAGCCAGTGCAGGGCAAAGAGGTTCCTCTGGAATGGACTGAGACATCTGGGGGACTCTTGGAATGGTGGTACGACCATGGAGTTCCTCTCGCCTTTCCTGTTGAGAGTGCCTCCTCTTGAGATGCGACGGGAACGCCGGGAATTCTTTCCCGTTGAAAGCAGGGAAAGGATCCCTCATCTCGAGCTCCGAGGGGGAAACGGGGCTCCTCTGGATGTGGGCGGGACCATCGTGCTTCCTCTCGAGTGGAGACGGGTATGGCGGTGAACTTCTTGAGTTGCAGCAAGGGTGTGAAAGACCCTTTCGAAGTTCCAGAGGTTAGGTGTCATTAGTCTCCAGACGCCTCATCGGAAATAGGCCTCATCTCGCCTGGAAGGGAGAACTTCCTGGATTTTCTCGAGTTGCGGCAGGTGTTCTCGAGTTACGACGGGGACCTCAGGGACCCGCCCTGGTGGCCTCAGGAGAGGCCAGTCCCCATGCGAGTTGCTAGGGGGCCTCTCGGGATTCCTCTCCCGTCGATACCGGGGCCAAAAACCTTGTGTGGAGTCAGGGCCGGGACCGAGGATTCCTCTCAGGGGTGACATGGATCTTTGGGTACTTCTGGAGTCTCCCCAGGGGAGTCAGGCCTCGTCTCGAGTGGGGGCATGCACGTGCGCTTTCCTTCCAGGCTGTAGCAGCAATGTCACGCTTCCCGTCGCGTGGGTCAAAGGATCTGTGGTTTTCCCTCGAGGCTTTCCCTCGAGGCTTTCCCACAGGGCTGTCCCACGTGCCACCGTGGTGTGAGTCGATCCTCGGCGTGAAAGATGAGCCAGAGCAGGGCAAAGAGGTTCCTCTGGAATGGACTGAGTCATCTGGGGGACTCTTGGAATGGTGGTACGACCATGGAGTTCCTCTCGCCTTTCCTGTTGAGAGTGCCTCCTCTTGAGATGCGACAGGAACGCCGGGAATTCTTTCCCGTTGAAAGCAGGGAAAGGATCCCTCATCTCGAGCTACGAGGGGGAAACGGGGCTCCTCTGGATGTGGGCGGGACCATCGTGCTTCCTCTCGAGTGGAGACGGGTATGGCGGTGAACTTCTTGAGTTGCAGCAAGGGTGTGAAAGACCCTTTCGAAGTTCCAGAGGTTAGGTGTCATTAGTCTCCAGACGCCTCATCGGAAATAGGCCTCATCTCGCCTGCAAGGGAGAACTTCCTGGATTTTCTCGAGTTGCGGCAGGTGTTCTCGAGTTACGACGGGGACCTCAGAGACCCGCCCTGGTGGCCTCAGGAGAGGCCAGTCCCCATGCGAGTTGCTAGGGGGCCTCTCGGGATTCCTCTCCCGTCGATACCGGGGCCAAAAACCTTGTGTGGAGTCAGGGCCGGGACCGAGGATTCCTCTCAGGGGTGACATGGATCTTTGGGTACTTCTGGAGTCTCCCCAGGGGAGTCAGGCCTCGTCTCGAGTGGGGGCATGCACGTGCGCTTTCCTTCCAGGCTGTAGCAGCAATGTCACGCTTCCCGTCGCGTGGATCAAAGGATCTGTGGTTTTCCCTCGAGGCTTTCCCTCGAGGCTTTCCCACAGCGCTGTCCCACGTGCCACCGTGGTGTGAGTCGATCCTCGGCGTGAAAGATGAGCCAGTGCAGGGCAAAGAGGTTCCTCTGGAATGGACTGAGTCATCTGGGGGACTCTTGGAATGGTGGTACGACCATGGAGTTCCTCTCGCCTTTCCTGTTGAGAGTGCCTCCTCTTGAGATGCGACGGGAACGCCGGGAATTCTTTCCCGTTGAAAGCAGGGAAAGGATCCCTCATCTCGAGCTACGAGGGGGAAACGGGGCTCCTCTGGATGTGGGCGGGACCATCGTGCTTCCTCTCGAGTGGAGACGGGTATGGTGGTGAACTTCTTGAGTTGCAGCAAGGGTGTGAAAGACCCTTTCGAAGTTCCAGAGGTTAGGTGTCATTAGTCTCCAGACGCCTCATCGGAAATAGGCCTCATCTCGCCTGCAAGGGAGAACTTCCTGGATTATCTCGAGTTGCGGCAGGTGTTCTCGAGTTACGACGGGGACCTCAGGGACCCGCCCTGGTTGCCTCAGGAGAGGCCAGTCCCCATGCGAGTTGCTAGGGGGCCTCTCGGGATTCCTATCCCGTCAATACCGGGGCCAAAAATCTTGTGTGGAGTCAGGGCCGGAACCGAGGATTCCTCTCAGGGGAGACATGGATCTTTGAGTACTTCTGGAGTCTCCCCAGGGGAGTCAGGCCTCGTCTCGAGTGGGGGCATGCACGTGCGCTTTCCTTCCAGACTGTAGCAGCAATGTCACACTTCCCGTCGCGTGGATCAAAGGATCTGTGGTTTTCCCTCGAGGCTTTCCCTCGAGGCTTTCCCACAGGGCTGTCCCACGTGCCACCGTGGTGTGAGTCGATCCTCGGCGTGAAAGATGAGCCAGTGCAGGGCAAAGAGGTTCCTCTGGAATGGACTGAGACATCTGGGGGACTCTTGGAATGGTGGTACGACCATGGAGTTCCTCTCGCCTTTCCTGTTGAGAGTGCCTCCTCTTGAGATGCGACGGGAACGCCGGGAATTCTTTCCCGTTGAAAGCAGGGAAAGGATCCCTCATCTCGAGCTCCGAGGGGGAAACGGGGCTCCTCTGGATGTGGGCGGGACCATCGTGCTTCCTCTCGAGTGGAGACGGGTATGGCGGTGAACTTCTTGAGTTGCAGCAAGGGTGTGAAAGACCCTTTCGAAATTCCAGAGGTTAGGTGTCATTAGTCTCCAGACGCCTCATCGGAAATAGGCCTCATCTCGCCTGGAAGGGAGAACTTCCTGGATTTTCTCGAGTTACGGCAGGTGTTCTCGAGTTACGACGGGGACCTCAGGGACCCGCCCTGGTGGCCTAAGGAGAGGCCAGTCCCCATGCGAGTTGCTAGGGGGCCTCTCGGGATTCCTCTCCCGTCGATACCGGGGCCAAGAACCTTGTGTGGAGTCAGGGCCCGAACCGAGGATTCCTCTCAGGGGCTGACATGGATCTTTGGGTACTTCTGGAGTCTCCCCAGGGGAGTCAGGCCTCGTCTCGAGTGGGGGCATGCACGTGTGCTTTCCTTCCAGGCTGTAGCAGCAATGTCACGCTTCCCGTCGCGTGGATCAAAGGATCTGTGGTTTTCCCTCGAGGCTTTCCCTCGAGGCTTTCCCACAGGGCTGTCCCACGTGCCACCATGGTGTGAGTCGATCCTCGGCGTGAAAGATGAGCCAGTGCAGGGCAAAGAGGTTCCTCTGGAATGGACTGAGACATCTGGGGGACTCTTGGAATGGTGGTACGACCATGGAGTTCCTCTCGCCTTTCCTGTTGAGAGTGCCTCCTCTTGAGATGCGACGGGAACGCCGGGAATTCTTTCCCGTTGAAAGCAGGGAAAGGATCCCTCATCTCGAGCTCCGAGGGGGAAACGGGGCTCCTCTGGATGTGGGCGGGACCATCGTGCTTCCTCTCGAGTGGAGACGGGTATGGCGGTGAACTTCTTGAGTTGCAGCAAGGGTGTGAAAGACCCTTTCGAAGTTCCAGAGGTTAGGTGTCATTAGTCTCCAGACGCCTCATCGGAAATAGGCCTCATCTCGCCTGGAAGGGAGAACTTCCTGGATTTTCTCGAGTTGCGGCAGGTGTTCTCGAGTTACGACGGGGACCTCAGGGACCCGCCCTGGTGGCCTCAGGAGAGGCCAGTCCCCATGCGAGTTGCTAGGGGGCCTCTCGGGATTCCTCTCCCGTCGATACCGGGGCCAAAAACCTTGTGTGGAGTCAGGGCCGGGACCGAGGATTCCTCTCAGGGGTGACATGGATCTTTGGGTACTTCTGGAGTCTCCCCAGGGGAGTCAGGCCTCGTCTCGAGTGGGGGCATGCACGTGCGCTTTCCTTCCAGGCTGTAGCAGCAATGTCACGCTTCCCGTCGCGTGGGTCAAAGGATCTGTGGTTTTCCCTCGAGGCTTTCCCTCGAGGCTTTCCCACAGGGCTGTCCCACGTGCCACCGTGGTGTGAGTCGATCCTCGGCGTGAAAGATGAGCCAGAGCAGGGCAAAGAGGTTCCTCTGGAATGGACTGAGTCATCTGGGGGACTCTTGGAATGGTGGTACGACCATGGAGTTCCTCTCGCCTTTCCTGTTGAGAGTGCCTCCTCTTGAGATGCGACAGGAACGCCGGGAATTCTTTCCCGTTGAAAGCAGGGAAAGGATCCCTCATCTCGAGCTACGAGGGGGAAACGGGGCTCCTCTGGATGTGGGCGGGACCATCGTGCTTCCTCTCGAGTGGAGACGGGTATGGCGGTGAACTTCTTGAGTTGCAGCAAGGGTGTGAAAGACCCTTTCGAAGTTCCAGAGGTTAGGTGTCATTAGTCTCCAGACGCCTCATCGGAAATAGGCCTCATCTCGCCTGCAAGGGAGAACTTCCTGGATTTTCTCGAGTTGCGGCAGGTGTTCTCGAGTTACGACGGGGACCTCAGAGACCCGCCCTGGTGGCCTCAGGAGAGGCCAGTCCCCATGCGAGTTGCTAGGGGGCCTCTCGGGATTCCTCTCCCGTCGATACCGGGGCCAAAAACCTTGTGTGGAGTCAGGGCCGGAACCGAGGATTCCTCTCAGGGGTGACATGGATCTTTGGGTACTTCTGGAGTCTCCCCAGGGGAGTCAGGCCTTGTCTCGAGTGGGGGCATGCACGTGCGCTTTCCTTCCAGGCTGTAGCAGCAATGTCACGCTTCCCGTCGAGTGGATCAAAGGATCTGTGGTTTTCCCTCGAGGCTTTCCCTCGAGGCTTTCCCACAAGGCTGTCCCACGTGCCACCGTGGTGTGAGTCGATCCTCGGCGTGAAAGATGAGCCAGTGCAGGGCAAAGAGGTTCCTCTGGAATGGACTGAGACATCTGGAGGACTCTTGGAATGGTGGTACGACCATGGAGTTCCTCTCGCCTTTCCTGTTGAGAGTGCCTCCTCTTGAGATGCGACGGGAACGCCGGGAATTCTTTCCCGTTGAAAGCAGGGAAAGGATCCCTCATCTCGAGCTCCGAGGGGGAAACGGGGCTCCTCTGGATGTGGGCGGGACCATCGTGCTTCCTCTCGAGTGGAGACGGGTATGGCGATGTACTTCTTGAGTTGCAGCAAGGGTGTGAAAGACCCTTTCGAAATTCCAGAGGTTAGGTGTCATTAGTCTCCAGACGCCTCATCGGAAATAGGCCTCATCTCACCTGGAAGGGAGAACTTCCTGGATTTTCTCGAGTTGCGGCAGGTGTTCTCGAGTTACGATGGGGACCTCAGGGACCCGCCCTGGTGGCCTCAGGAGAGGCCAGTCCCCATGCGAGTTGCTAGGGGGCCTCTCGGGATTCCTATCCCGTCGATACCGGGGCCAATAACCTTGTGTGGAGTCAGGGCCCGAACCGAGGATTCCTCCCAGGGGCTGACATGGATCTTTGAGTACTTCTGGAGTCTCCCCAGCTGAGTCAGGCCTCCTCTCGAGTGGGGGCATGCACGTGCCCTTTCCTTCCAGACTGTAGCAGCAATGTCACACTTCCCGTCGCGTGGATCAAATGATCTGTGGTTTTCCCTCGAGGCTTTCCCTCGAGGCTTTCCCACTGGGCTGTCCCACGTGCCACCGTGGTGTGAGTCGATCCTCGGCGTGAAAGATGAGCCAGTGCAGGGCAAAGAGGTTCCTCTGGAATGGACTGAGACATCTGGGGGACTCTTGGAATGGTGGTACGACCATGGAGTTCCTCTCGACTTTCCTGTTGAGAGTGCCTCCTCTTGAGATGCGACGGGAACGCCGTGAATTCTTTCCCGTTGAAAGCAGGGAAAGGATCCCTCATCTCGAGCTCCGAGGGGGAAAAGGGGCTCCTCTGGATGTGGGCGGGACCATCGTGCTTCCTCTCGAGTGGAGACGGGTATGACGGTGAACTTCTTGAGTTGCAGCAAGGGTGTGAAAAACCCTTTCGAAATTCCAGAGGTTAGGTGTCATTAGTCTCCAGACGCCTCATCGGAAATAGGCCTCATCTCGCCTGGAAGGGAGAACTTCCTGGATTTTCTCGAGTTACGGCAGGTGTTCTCGAGTTACGACGGGGACCTCAGGGACCCGCCCTGGTGGCCTAAGGAGAGGCCAGTCCCCATGCGAGTTGCTAGGGGGCCTCTCGGGATTCCTCTCCCGTCGATACCGGGGCCAAGAACCTTGTGTGGAGTCAGGGCCCGAACCGAGGATTCCTCTCAGGGGCTGACATGGATCTTTGGGTACTTCTGGAGTCTCCCCAGGGGAGTCAGGCCTCGTCTCGAGTGGGGGCAGGCACGTGTGCTTTCCTTCCAGGCTGTAGCAGCAATGTCACGCTTCCCGTCGCGTGGATCAAAGGATCTGTGGTTTTCCCTCGAGGCTTTCCCTCGAGGCTTTCCCTCGAGGCTTTCCCACAGGGCTGTCCCACGTGCCACCGTGGTGTGAGTCGATCCTCGGCGTGAAAAATGAGCCAGTGCAGGGCAAAGAGGTTCCTCTGGAATGGACTGAGACATCTGGGGGACTCTTGGAATGGTGGTACGACCATGGAGTTCCTCTCGCCTTTCCTGTTGAGAGTGCCTCCTCTTGAGATGCGACGGGAACGCCGGGAATTCTTTCCCGTTGAAAGCAGGGAAAGGATCCCTCATCTCGAGCTCCGAGGGTGAAACGGGGATCCTCTGGATGTGGGCGGGACCATCGTGCTTCCTCTCGAGTGGAGACGGGTATGGCGGTGAACTTCTTGAGTTGCAGCAAGGGTGTGAAAGACCCTTTCGAAGTTCCAGAGGTTAGGTGTCATTAGTCTCCAGACGCCTCATCGGAAATAGGCCTCATCTCGCCTGCAAGGGAGAACTTCCTGGATTTTCTCGAGTTGCGGCAGGTGTTCTCGAGTTACGACGGGGACCTCAGGGACCCGCCCTGGTGGCCTCAGGAGAGGCCAGTCCCCATGCGAGTTGCTAGGGGGCCTCTCGGGATTCCTCTCCCGTCGATACCGGGGCCAAAAACCTTGTGTGGAGTCAGGGCCGGGACCGAGGATTCCTCTCAGGGGTGACATGGATCTTTGGGTACTTCTGGAGTCTCCCCAGGGGAGTCAGGCCTCGTCTCGAGTGGGGGCATGCACGTGCGCTTTCCTTCCAGGCTGTAGCAGCAATGTCACGCTTCCCGTCGCGTGGATCAAAGGATCTGTGGTTTTCCCTCGAGGCTTTCCCTCGAGGCTTTCCCACAGGGCTGTCCCACGTGCCACCGTGGTGTGAGTCGATCCTCGGCGTGAAAGATGAGCCAGTGCAGGGCAAAGAGGTTCCTCTGGAATGGACTGAGTCATCTGGGGGACTCTTGGAATGGTGGTACGACCATGGAGTTCCTCTCGCCTTTCCTGTTGAGAGTGCCTCCTCTTGAGATGCGACGGGAACGCCGGGAATTCTTTCCCGTTGAAAGCAGGGAAAGGATTCCTCATCTCGAGCTACGAGGGGGAAACGGGGCTCCTCTGGATGTGGGCGGGACCATCGTGCTTCCTCTCGAGTGGAGACGGGTATGGCGGTGAACTTCTTGAGTTGCAGCAAGGGTGTGAAAGACCCTTTCGAAATTCCAAAGGTTAGGTGTCATTAGTCTCCAGACGCCTCATCGGAAATAGGCCTCATCTCGCCTGGAAGGGAGAACTTCCTGGATTTTCTCGAGTTACGGCAGGTGTTCTCGAGTTACGACGGGGACCTCAGGGACCCGCCCTGGTGGCCTAAGGAGAGGCCAGTCCCCATGCGAGTTGCTAGGGGGCCTCTCGGGATTCCTCTCCCGTCGATACTGGGGCCAAAAACCTTGTGTGGAGTCAGGGCCGGGACCGAGGATTCCTCTCTGAGGTGACAAGGATCTTTGGGTACTTCTGGAGTCTCCCCAGGGGAGTCAGGCCTCCTCTCGAGTGAGGGCATGCACGTGCGCTTTCCTTCCAGACTGTAGCAGCAATGTCACACTTCCCGTTGCGTGGATCAAAGGATCTGTGGTTTTCCCTCGAGGCTTTCCCTCGAGGCTCTCCCACAGGGCTGTCCCACGTGCCACCGTGGTGTGAGTCGATCCTCGGCGTGAAAGATGAGCCAGTGCAGGGCAAAGAGGTTCCTCTGGAATGGACTGAGACATCTGGGGGACTCTTGGAATGGTGGTACGACCATGGAGTTCCTCTCGCCTTTCCAGTTGAGAGTGCCTCCTCTTGAGATGCGACGGGAACGCCGGGAATTCTTTCCCGTTGAAAGCAGGGAAAGGATCCCTCATCTCGAGCTCCGAGGGGGAAACGGGGCTCCTCTGGATGTGGGCGGGACCATCGTGCTTCCTCTCGAGTGGAGACGGGTATGGCGGTGAACTTCTTGAGTTGCAGCAAGGGTGTGAAAGACCCTTTCGAAGTTCCAGAGGTTAGGTGTCATTAGTCTCCAGACGCCTCATCGGAAATAGGCCTCATCTAGCCTGGAAGGGAGAACTTCCTGGATTTTCTCGAGGTGCGGCAGGTGTTCTCTAGTTACGACGGGTACCACAGGGACCCGCCCTGATGGCCTCAGGAGAGGCCAGTCCCCATGCGAGTTGCTAGGGGGCCTCTCGGGATTCCTCTCCCGTCGATACCGGGGCCAAAAAACTTGTGTGGAGTCAGGTCCAGAACCGAGGATTCCTCTCAGGGGCTGACATGGATCTTTGGGTACTTCTGGAGTCTCCCCAGGGGAGTCAGGCCTCGTCTCGAGTGGGGGCATGCACGTGCGCTTTCCTTCCAGGCTGTAGCAGCAATGTCACGCTTCCCGTCGCGTGGATCAAAGGATCTGTGGTTTTCCCTCGAGGCTTTCCCTCGAGGCTTTCCCACAGGGCTGTCCCACGTGCCACCGTGGTGTGAGTCGATCCTCGGCGTGAAAGATGAGCCAGTGCAGGGCAAAGAGGTTCCTCTGGAATGGACTGAGACATCTGGGGGACTCTTGGAATGTTGGTACGACCATGGAGTTCCTCTCGCCTTTCCTGTTGAGAGTGCCTCCTCTTGAGATGCGACGGGAACGCCGGGAATTCTTTGCCGTTGAAAGCAGGGAAAGGATTCCTCATCTCGAGCTCCGAGGGGGAAATGGGGCTCCTCGGGATGTGGGCGGGACCATCGTGCTTCCTCTCGAGTGGACACGGGTATGTCGGTGAACTTCTTGAGTTGCAGTAAGGGTGTGAAAGACCCTTTCGAAGTTCCAGAGGTTAGGTGTCATTAGTCTCCAGACGACTCATCGGAAATAGGCCTCATCTAGCCTGGAAGGGAGAACTTCCTGGATTTTCTCGAGGTGCGGCAGGTGTTCTCGAGTTACGACGGGTACCACAGGGACCCGCCCTGATGGCCTCAGGAGAGGCCAGTCACCATGCGAGTTGCTAGGGGGCCTCTCGGGATTCCTCTCCCGTCGATACCGGGGCCAAATACCTTGTGTGGAGTCAGGGCCAGAACCGAGGATTCCTCTCAGGGGCTGACATGGATCTTTGGGTACTTCTAGAGTCTCCCCAGGGGAGTCAGGCCTCGTCTCGAGTGGGGGCATGCACGTGCGCTTTCCTCCCAGGCTGTAGCAGCAATGTCACGCTTCCCGTCGCGTGGATCAAAGGATCTGTGGTTTTCTCTCGAGGCTTTCCCTCGAGGCTTTCCCACAGGGCTGTCCCACGTGCCACCGTGGTGTGAGTCGATCCTCGGAGTGAAAGATGAGCCAGTGCAGGGCAAAGAGGTTCCTCTGGAATGGACTGAGACATCTGGGGGACTCTTGGAATGGTGGTACGACCATGGAGTTCCTCTCGCCTTTCCTGTTGAGAGTGCCTCCTCTTGAGATGCGACGGGAACGCCGGGAATTCTTTCCCGTTGAAAGCAGGGAAAGGATCCCTCATCTCGAGCTACGAGGGGGAAACGGGGCTCCTCTGGATGTGGGCGGGATCATCGTGCTTCCTCTCGAGTGGAGACGGGTATGGCAGAGAACTTCTTGAGTTGCAGCAAGGGAGTGAAAGACCCTTTCGAAGTTCCAGAGGTTAGGTGTCATTAGTCTCCAGACGCCTCATCGGAAATAGGCCTCATCTCGCCTGAAAGGGAGAACTTCCTGGATTTTCTCGAGTTGCGGCAGGTGTTCTCGAGTTACGACGGGGACCTCAGGGACCCGCCCTGGTGGCCTCAGGAGAGGCCAGTCCCCATGCGAGGTGCTAGGGGGCCTCTCGGGATTCCTCTCCCGTCGATACCGGGGCCAAAAACCTTGTGTGGAGTCAGGGCCGGAACCGAGGATTCCTCTCAGGGGCTGACATGGATCTTTGGGTACTTCTGGAGTCTCCCCAGGGGAGTTAGGACTCTTCTCGAGTCGGGGCATGCACGTGCGCTTTCCTTCCCGGCTGTAGCAGCAATGTCACGCTTCCCGTCGCGTGCATCAAAGGATCTGTGGTTTTCCCTCGAGGCTTTCCCACAGGGCTGTCCCACGTGCCACCGTGGTGTGAGTCGATCCTCGGCGTGAAAGATGAGCCAGTGCAGGGCAAAGAGGTTCCTCTGGAATGGACTGAGAATTCTGGGGGACTCTTGGAATGGTGGTACGACCATGGAGTTCCTCTCGCCTTTCCTGTTGAGAGTGCCTCCTCTTGAGATGCGACGGGAACGCCGGGAATTCTTCCCCGTTGAAAGCAGGGAAAGGATCCATCATCTCGAGCTCCGAGGGGGAAACGGGGCTCCTTTGGATGTGGGCGGGACCATCATGCTTCCTCTCGAGTGGAGACGGGTATGGCGGTGAACTTCTTGAGTTGCAGCAAGGGTGTGAAAGACCCTTTCGAAGTTCCAGAGGTTAGGTGTCATTAGTCTCCAGACGCCTCATCGGAAATAGGCCTCATCTCGCCTGAAAGGGAGAACTTCCTGGATTTTCTCGAGTTGGGGCAGGTGTTCTCGAGTTACGACGGGGACCTCAGGGACCCGCCCTGGTGGCCTCAGGAGAGGCCAGTCCCCATGCGAGTTGCTAGGGGGCCTCTCGGGATTCCTCTCCCGTCGATACCGGGGCCAAAAACTTTGTATGGAGTCAGGGCCGTAACCGAGGATTCCTCTCAGGGGCTGACATGGATTTTTGGGTTCTTCTGGAGTCCCCCCAGGGGAGTCAGGCCTCGTCTCGAGTGGGGGCATGCACGTGCGCTTTCCTTCCAGGCTGTAGCAGCAATGTCACGCTTCCCGTCGCGTGCATCAAAGGATCTGTGGTTTTCCCTCGAGGCTTTCCCTCGAGGCTTTCCCACAGGGCTGTCCCACGTGCCACCGTGGTGTGAGTCGATCCTCGGCGTGAAAGGTGAGCCAGTGCAGGGCAAAGAGGTTCCTCTGGAATGGACTGAGACATCTGGGGGACTCTTGGAATGGTGGTACGACCATGGAGTTCCTCTCGCCTTTCCTGTTGAGAGTGCCTCCTCTTGAGATGCGACGGGAACGCCGGGAATTCTTTCCCGTTGAAAGCAGGAAAAGGATCCCTCATCTCGAGCTACGAGGGGGAAACGGGGCTCCTCTGGATGTGGGCGGGACCATCGTGCTTCCTCTCTAGTGGAGACAGGTATGGTGGTGAACTTCTTGAGTTGCAGCAAGGCTGTGAAAGACCCTTTCGAAGTTCCAGAGGTTAGGTGTCATTAGTCTCCAGACGCCTCATAGGAAATAGGCCTCATCTCGCCTGGAAGGGAGAACTTCCTGGATTTTCTCGAGTTGCGGCAGGTGTTCTCGAGTTATTACGGGGACCTCAGGAACCCGCCCTGGTGGCCTCAGGAGAGGCCAGTCCCTATGCGAGTTGCTAGGGGGCCTATCGGGATTCCTCTCCCGTCGATACCGGGGCCAAAAACCTTGTATGGAGTCAGGGCCGGAACCGAGGATTCCTCTCAGGGGCTGACATGGATCTTTGGGTACTTCTGGAGTCTCCCCAGGGGAGTCAGGCCTCGTCTCGAGTGGGGGCATGCACGTGCACTTTCCTTCCAGGCTGTAGCAGCAATGTCACGCTTCCCGTCGCGTGGATCAAAGGATCTGTGGTTTTCCCTCGAGGCTTTCCCACAGGGCTGTCCCACGTGCCACCGTGGTGTGAGTCGATCCTCAGCGTGAAAGATGAGCCAGTGCAGGACAAAGAGGTTCCTCTGGAATGGACTGAGATATCTGGGGGACTTTTGGAATGGTGGTACGACCATGGAGTTCCTCTCGCCTTTCCTGTTGAGAGTGCCTCCTCTTGAGATGCGACGGGAACGCCGGGAACTCTTTCCCTTTGAAACCAGGGAAAGGATCCCTCATCTCGAGCTACGAGGGGAAAACGGGGCTCCTCTGGATGTGGGCGGGACCATCGTGCTTCATCTCGAGTGGAGACGGGTATGGCGGTGAACTTCTTGAGTTGCAGCAAGGGTGTGAAAGACCCTTTCGAAGTTCCAGAGGTTAGGTGTCATTAGTCTCCAGACGCCTCATCGGAAATAGGCCTCATCTCGCCTGGAAGGGAGAACTTCCTGGATTTTCTCGAGTTGCGGCAGGTGTTCTCGAGTTACGACGGGGACCTCAGGGACCCGCCCTGGTGGCCTCAGGAGAGGCCAGTCCCTATGCGAGTTGCTAGGGGGCCTCTCGGGATTCCTCTCCCGTCGATACCGGGGCCAACAACCTTGTGTGGAGTCAGGGCCGTAACCGAGGATTCCTCTCATGGGCTGACATGGATCTTTGGGTACGTCTGGAGACTCCCCAGGGGAGTCAGGCCTCGTCTCCAGTGGGGGCATGCACGTGCGCTTTCCTTCCAGTCTGTAGCAGCAATGTCACGCTTCCCGTCGCGTGGATCAAAGGATCTGTGGTTTTCCCTCGAGGCTTTCCCTCGAGGCTTTCCCACAGGGCTGTCCCACGTGCCACCGTGGTGTGAGTCGATCCTCGGCGTGAAAGATGAGCCAGTGCAGTGCAAAGAGGTTCCTCTGGAATGGACTGAGACATCTGGGGGACTCTTGGAATGGTGGTACGACCATGGAGTTCCTCTCGCCTTTCCTGTTGAGAGTGCCTCCTCTTGAGATGCGACGGGAACGCCGGGAATTCTTTCCCGTTGAAAGCAGGGAAAGGATCCCTCATCTCGAGCTCCGAGGGGGAAACGGGGCTCCTCTGGATGTGGGCGGGACCATCGTGCTTCCTCTCGAGTGGAGACGGGTATGGCGGTGAACTTCTTGAGTTGCAGCAAGGGTGTGAAAGACTCTTTCGAAGTTCCAGAGGTTAGGTGTCATTAGTCTCCAGACGCCTCATCGGAAATAGGCCTCATCTCGCCTGGAAGGGAGAACTTCCTGGATTATCTCGAGATGCGGCAGGTGTTCTCGAGTTACGACGGGGACCTCAGGGACCCGCCCTGGTGGCCTCAGGAGAGGCCAGTCCACATGCGAGTTGCTAGGGGGCCTCTCGGAATTCCTCTCCCGTCGATACCGGGGCCAAAAACCTTGTGTGGAGTCAGGGCCGGAAACGAGGATTCCTCTCAGGGGCTGACATGTATCTTTGGGTACTTCTGGAGTCTCCGCAGGGGAGTCAGGCCTCGTCTCGAGTGGGGGCATGCACGTGCGCTATCCTTCCAAGCTGTAGCAGCAATGTCACGCTTCTCGACCCATGGATCAAAGGATCTGTGGTTTTCCCTTCAGGCTTTCCCACAGGGCTGTCCCACGTGCCACCGTGGTGTGAGTCGATCTTCGGCGTGAAAGATGAGCCAGTGCAGGGCAAAGAGGTTCCTCTGGAATGGACTGATACATCTGGGGGACTCTTGGAATGGTGGTACGATCATGGAGTTCCTCTCGCCTTTCCTGTTGAGAGTGCCTCCTCTTGAGATGCGACGGGAACGCCTGGAATTCTTTCCCGTTGAAAGCAGGGAAAGGATCCCTCATCTCGAGCTACGAGGGGGAAACGGGGCTCCTCTGGATGTGGGCGGGACCATCGTGCTTCCTCTCGAGTGGAGACGGGTATGGCGGTGAACTTCTTGAGTTGCAGCAAGGGTGTGAAAGACCCTTTCGAAGTTCCAGAGGTTAGGTGTCATTAGTCTCCAGAAGCCTCATCGGAAATAGGCCTCATCTCGCCTGGAAGGGAGAACTTCCTGGATTTTCTCGAGTTGCAGCAGGTGTTCTCGAGTTACGACGTGGACCTCAGGGACCCTCCCTGGTGGCCTCAGGAAAGGCCAGTCCCCATGCGAGTTGCTAGGGGGCCTCTCGGGATTCCTCTCCCGTCGATACCGGTGCCAAATACCTTGTGTGGAGTCAGGGCCGGAACCGAGGATTCCTCTCAGGGGCTGACATGGATCTTTGGGTACTTCTGGAGTCTCCCCAGGGGAGTCAGGCCTCGTCTCGAGTGGGGGCATTCACGTGTGCTTTCCTTCCAGGCTGTAGCAGCAATGTCACGCTTCCCGTTGCGTGGATCAAAGGATCTGTGATTTTCCCTCGAGGCTTTCCCTCGAGGCTTTCCCACAGGGCTGTCCCACGTGCCTCCGTGGTGTGAGTCGATCCTCTGCGTGAAAGATGAGCCAGTGCAGGGCAAAGAGCTTCCTCTGGAATGGACTGAGACATCTGGGGGACTCTTGGAATGGTGGTACGACCATGGAGTTCCTCTCGCCTTTCCTGTTGAGAGTGCCTCCTCTTGAGATGCGACGGGAACGCCGGGAATTCTTTCCCGTTGAAAGCAGGCAAAGGATCCCTCATCTCGAGCTACGAGGGGGAAACGGGGCTCCTCTGGATGTGGGCGGGACCATCCTGCTTTCTCTCTAGTGGAGACGGGTATGGAAGTGAACTTCTTGAGTTGCAGCAAGGGTGTGAAAGACCCTTTCGAAGTTCCAGAGGTTAGGTGTCATTAGTCTCCAGACGCCTCATCGGAAATAGGCCTCATCTCGCCTGGAAGGGAGAACTTCCTGGATTTTCTCGAGGTGCGGCAGGTGTTCTCGAGTTACGACGGGGACCTCAGGGACCCGCCCTGGTGGCCTCAGGAGTGGCCACTCACCATGCGAGTTGCTAGGGGGCCTCTCGGGATTCCTCTCCCGTCGATACCGGGGCCAAAAACCTTGTGTGGAGTCAGGGCCAGAACCGAGGATTCGTCTCAGGGGCTGATATGGATCTTTGGGTACTTCTGGAGTCTCGCCAGGGGAGACAGGCCTCGTCTCGTGAGGGGGCATGCACGTGCACTTTCCTTCCAGGCTGTAGCAGCAATGTCACGCTTCCCGTCGCGTGGATCAAAGGATCTGTGGTTTTCCCTCGAGGCTTTCCCTCGAGGCTTTCCCACAGGGCTGTCCCACGTGCCACCGTGGTGTGAGTCGATCCTCGGCGTGAAAGATGAGCCAGTGCAGGGCAAAGAGTTTCCTCTGGAATGGACTGAGACATCTGGGGGACTCTTGGAATGGTGGTACGACCATGGAGTTCCTCTCGCCTTTCCTGTTGAGAGTGCCTCCTGTTGAGATGCGACGGGAACGCCGGGAATTTTTTCCCGTTGAAAGCAGGAAAAGGATCCCTCATCTCGAGCTACGAGGGGGAAACGGGGCTCCTCTGGATGTGGGCGGGACCATCGTGCTTCCTCTCGAGTGGAGACGGGTATGGCGGTGAACTTCTTGAGTTGCAGCAAGGGTGTGAAAGACCCTTTCGAAGTTCCAGAGGTTAGGTGTCATTAGTCTCCAGACGCCTCATCAGAAATAGGCCTCATCTCGCCTGGAAGGGAGAACTTCCTGGATTTTCTCGAGTTGGGGCAGGTGTTCTCTAGTTACGACGGGGACCTCAGGGACCCGCCCTGGTGGCCTCAGTAGAGGCCAGTCCCCATGCGAGTTGCTAGGGGGCCTCTCGGGATTCCTCTCCCGTCGATACCGGGGCCAAAAACCTTGTGTGGAGTCAGGGCCGGAACCGAGGATTCCTCTCAGGGGCTGACATGGATCTTTGGGTACTTCTGGAGTCTCCCCAGGGGAGTCAGGCCTCGTCTCGAGTGGGGGCATGCACGTGCGCTTTCCTTCCAGGCTGTAGCAGCAATGTCACCCTTCCCTTCGCGTGGATCAAAGGATCTGTGGTTTTCCCTCGAGGCTTTCCCTCGAGGCTTTCCCTCAGGGCTGTCCCACGTGCCACCGTGGTGTGAGTCGATCCTCGGCATGAAAGATGAGCCAGTGCAGGGCAAAGAGTTTCCTCTGGAATGGACTGAGACATCTGGGGGACTCTTGGAATGGTGGTACGACCATGGAGTTCCTCTCGCCTTTCCTGTTGAGAGTGCCTCCTCTTGAGATGCGACGGGAATGACGGGAATACTTTCCCGTTGAAAGCAGGGAAAGGATCCCTCATCTCGAGCTACGAGGGGGAAACGGGCCTCCTCTGGATGTGGGCGGGACCATCGTGCTTCCTCTCGAGTGGAGACGGGTATGGCGGTGAACTTCTTGAGTTGCAGCAAGGGTGTGAAAGACCCTTTCGAAGTTCCAGAGGTTAGGTGTCATTAGTCTCCAGACGCCTCATCGGAAATAGGCCTCATCTCGCCTGGAAGGGAGAACTTCCTGGATTTTCTCGAGTTGCGGCAGGTGTTCTCGAGTTACGACGGGGACCTCAGGGACCCGCCCTGGTGGCCTCAGGAAAGGCCAGTCCCCATGCGAGTTGCTAGGGGGCCTCTCGGGATTCCTCTCCCGTCGATACCGGGGCCAAAAACCTTGTGTGGAGTCAGGGCCGGAACCGAGGATTCCTCTCAGGGGCTGACATGGATCTTTGGGTACTTCTGGAGTCTCCCCAGGGGAGTCAGGCCTCGTCTCGAGTGGGGGCATGCACGTGCGCTTTCCTTCCAGGCTGTAGCAGCAATGTCACGCTTCCCGAATCGTGGATCATAGGATCTGTGGTTTTCCCTCGAGGCTTTCCCTCGAGGCTTTCCCACAGGGCTGTCCCACGTGCCACCGTGGTGTGAGTCGATCCTCGGCGTGAAAGATGAGCCAGTGCAGGGCAAAGAGGTTCCTCTGGAATGGACTGAGACATCTGGGGGACTCTTGGAATGGTGGTACGACCATGGAGTTCCTCTCGCCTTTCCTGTTGAGAGTGCCTCCTCTTGAGATGCGACGGGAACTCCGGGAATTCTTTCCCGTTGAAAGCAGGCAAAGGATCCCTCATCTCGAGCTACGAGGGGGAAACGGGGCTCCTCTGGATGTGGGCGGGACCATCGTGCTTCCTCTCGAGTGGAGACGGGTATGGCAGTGAACTTCTTGAGTTGCAGCAAGGGTGTGAAAGTCACTTTCGAAGTTCCAGAGGTTAGGTGTCATTAGTCTCCAGACGCCTCATCGGAAATAGGCCTCATCTCGCCTGGAAGGGAGAACTTCCTGGATTTTCTCGAGTTGCGGCAGGTGTTCTCGAGTTACGACGGGGACCTCAGGGACCCGCCCTGGTGGCCTCAGGAGTGGCCAGTCACCATGCGAGTTGCTAGGGGGCCTCTCGGGATTCCTCTCCCGTCGATACCGGGGCCAAAAACCTTGTGTGGAGTCAGGGCCAGAACCGAGGATTCCTCTCAGGGGCTGATATGGATCTTTGGGTACTTCTGGAGTCTCGCCAGGGGAGACAGGCCTCGTCTCGTGAGGGGGCATGCAGGTGCACTTTCCTTCCAGGCTGTAGCAGCAATGTCACGCTTCCCGTCGCGTGGATCAAAGGATCTGTGGTTTTCCCTCGAGGCTTTCCCTCGAGGCTTTCCCACAGGGCTGTCCCACGTGCCACCGTGGTGTGAGTCGATCCTCGGCGTGAAAGATGAGCCAGTGCAGGGCAAAGAGTTTCCTCTGGAATGGACTGAGACATCTGGGGGACTCTTGGAATGGTGGTACGATCATGGAGTTCCTCTCGCCTTTCCTGTTGAGAGTGCCTCCTGTTGAGATGCGACGGGAACGCCGGGAATTTTTTCCCGTTGAAAGCAGGAAAAGGATCCCTCATCTCGAGCTACGAGGGGGAAACGGGGCTCCTCTGGATGTGGGCGGGACCATCGTGCTTCCTCTCGAGTGGAGACGGGTATGGCGGTGAACTTCTTGAGTTGCAGCAAGGGTGTGAAAGACCCTTTCGAAGTTCCAGAGGTTAGGTGTCATTAGTCTCCAGACGCCTCATCAGAAATAGGCCTCATCTCGCCTGGAAGGGAGAACTTCCTGGATTTTCTCGAGTTGGGGCAGGTGTTCTCTAGTTACGACGGGGACCTCAGGGACCCGCCCTGGTGGCCTCAGTAGAGGCCAGTCCCCATGCGAGTTGCTAGGGGGCCTCTCGGGATTCCTCTCCCGTCGATACCGGGGCCAAAAACCTTGTGTGGAGTCAGGGCCGGAACCGAGGATTCCTCTCAGGGGCTGACATGGATCTTTGGGTACTTCTGGAGTCTCCCCAGGGGAGTCAGGCCTCGTCTCGAGTGGGGGCATGCACGTGCGCTTTCCTTCCAGGCTGTAGCAGCAATGTCACCCTTCCCTTCGCGTGGATCAAAGGATCTGTGGTTTTCCCTCGAGGCTTTCCCTCGAGGCTTTCCCTCAGGGCTGTCCCACGTGCCACCGTGGTGTGAGTCGATCCTCGGCATGAAAGATGAGCCAGTGCAGGGCAAAGAGTTTCCTCTGGAATGGACTGAGACATCTGGGGGACTCTTGGAATGGTGGTACGACCATGGAGTTCCTCTCGCCTTTCCTGTTGAGAGTGCCTCCTCTTGAGATGCGACGGGAATGACGGGAATACTTTCCCGTTGAAAGCAGGGAAAGGATCCCTCATCTCGAGCTACGAGGGGGAAACGGGCCTCCTCTGGATGTGGGCGGGACCATCGTGCTTCCTCTCGAGTGGAGACGGGTATGGCGGTGAACTTCTTGAGTTGCAGCAAGGGTGTGAAAGACCCTTTCGAAGTTCCAGAGGTTAGGTGTCATTAGTCTCCAGACGCCTCATCGGAAATAGGCCTCATCTCGCCTGGAAGGGAGAACTTCCTGGATTTTCTCGAGTTGCGGCAGGTGTTCTCGAGTTACGACGGGGACCTCAGGGACCCGCCCTGGTGGCCTCAGGAAAGGCCAGTCCCCATGCGAGTTGCTAGGGGGCCTCTCGGGATTCCTCTCCCGTCGATACCGGGGCCAAAAACCTTGTGTGGAGTCAGGGCCGGAACCGAGGATTCCTCTCAGGGGCTGACATGGATCTTTGGGTACTTCTGGAGTCTCCCCAGGGGAGTCAGGCCTCGTCTCGAGTGGGGGCATGCACGTGCGCTTTCCTTCCAGGCTGTAGCAGCAGTGTCACGCTTCCCGAATCGTGGATCATAGGATCTGTGGTTTTCCCTCGAGGCTTTCCCTCGAGGCTTTCCCACAGGGCTGTCCCACGTGCCACCGTGGTGTGAGTCGATCCTCGGCGTGAAAGATGAGCCAGTGCAGGGCAAAGAGGTTCCTCTGGAATGGACTGAGACATCTGGGGGACTCTTGGAATGGTGGTACGACCATGGAGTTCCTCTCGCCTTTCCTGTTGAGAGTGCCTCCTCTTGAGATGCGACGGGAACTCCGGGAATTCTTTCCCGTTGAAAGCAGGCAAAGGATCCCTCATCTCGAGCTACGAGGGGGAAACGGGGCTCCTCTGGATGTGGGCGGGACCATCGTGCTTCCTCTCGAGTGGAGACGGGTATGGCAGTGAACTTCTTGAGTTGCAGCAAGGGTGTGAAAGTCACTTTCGAAGTTCCAGAGGTTAGGTGTCATTAGTCTCCAGACGCCTCATCGGAAATAGGCCTCATCTCGCCTGGAAGGGAGAACTTCCTGGATTTTCTCGAGTTGCGGCAGGTGTTCTCGAGTTACGACGGGGACCTCAGGGACCCGCCCTGGTGGCCTCAGGAGTGGCCAGTCACCATGCGAGTTGCTAGGGGGCCTCTCGGGATTCCTCTCCCGTCGATACCGGGGCCAAAAACCTTGTGTGGAGTCAGGGCCAGAACCGAGGATTCCTCTCAGGGGCTGATATGGATCTTTGGGTACTTCTGGAGTCTCGCCAGGGGAGACAGGCCTCGTCTCGTGAGGGGGCATGCAGGTGCACTTTCCTTCCAGGCTGTAGCAGCAATGTCACGCTTCCCGTCGCGTGGATCATAGGATCTGTGGTTTTCCCTCGAGGCTTTCCCACAGGGCTGTCCCACGTGCCACCGTAGTGTGAGTCGATCCTCGGCGTGAAAGATGAGCCAGTGCAGGGCAAAGAGCTTCCTCTGGAATGTACTGAGACATCTGGGGGACTCTTGGAATGGTGGTACGACCATGGAGTTCCTCTCGCCTTTCCTGTTGAGAGTGCCTCCTCTTGAGATGCGATGGGAACGCCGGGAATTCTTTCCCGTTGAAAGCAGGCAAAGGATCCCTCATCTCGAGCTACGAGGGGGAAACGGGGCTCCTCTGGATGTGGGCGGGAACATCCTGCTTCCTCTCGAGTGGAGACGGGTATGGAAGTGAACTTCTTGAGTTGCAGCAAGGGTGTGAAAGACCCTTTCGAAATTCCAGAGGTTAGGTGTCATTAGTCTCCAGACGCCTCATCGGAAATAGGATTCTTCTCGCCTGGAAGGGAGAACTTCCTGGATTTTCTCGAGATGCGGCAGGTGTTCTCGAGTTACGACGGGGACCTCAGGGACCCGCCCTGGTGGCCTCAGGAGAGGCCAGTCCACATGCGAGTTGCTAGGGGGCCTCTCGGAATTCCTCTCCCGTCGATACCGGGGCCAAAAACCTTGTGTGGAGTCAGGGCCGGAAACGAGGATTCCTCTCAGGGGCTGACATGGATCTTTGGGTACTTCTGGAGTCTCCGCAGGGGAGTCAGGCCTCGTCTCGAGTGGGGGCATGCACGTGCGTTATCCTTCCAAGCTGTAGCAGCAATGTCACGCTTCTCGACCCATGGATCAAAGGATCTGTGGTTTTCCCTCCAGGCTTTCCCACAGGGCTGTCCCACGTGCCACCGTGGTGTGAGTCGATCTTCGGCGTGAAAGATGAGCCAGTGCAGGGCAAAGAGGTTCCTCTGGAATGGACTGATACATCTGGGGGACTCTTGGAATGGTGGTACGATCATGGAGTTCCTCTCGCCTTTCCTGTTGAGAGTGCCTCCTCTTGAGATGCGACGGGAACGCCTGGAATTCTTTCCCGTTGAAAGCAGGGAAAGGATCCCTCATCTCGAGCTACGAGGGGGAAACGGGGCTCCTCTGGATGTGGGCGGGACCATCGTGCTTCCTCTCGAGTGGAGACGGGTATGGCGGTGATCTTCTTGAGTTGCAGCAAGGGTGTGAAAGACCCTTTCGAAGTTCCAGAGGTTAGGTGTCATTAGTCTCCAGAAGCCTCATCGGAAATAGGCCTCATTTCGCCTGGAAGGGAGAACTTCCTGGATTTTCTCGAGTTGCAGCAGGTGTTCTCGAGTTACGACGTGGACCTCAGGGACCCTCCCTGGTGGCCTCAGGAATGGCCAGTCCCCATGCGAGTTGCTAGGGGGCCTCTCGGGATTCCTCTCCCGTCGATACCGGTGCCAAATACCTCGTGTGGAGTCAGGGCCGGAACCGAGGATTCCTCTCAGGGGCTGACATGGATCTTTGGGTACTTCTGGAGTCTCCCCAGGGGAGTCAGGCCTCGTCTCGAGTGGGGGCATGCACGTGTCCTTTCCTTCCAGGCTGTAGCAGCAATGTCACGCTTCCCGTCGCGTGGATCAAAGGATCTGTGATTTTCCCTCGAGGCTTTCCCTCGAGGCTTTCCCACAGGGCTGTCCCACGTGCCTCCGTGGTGTGAGTCGATCCTCTGCGTGAAAGATGAGCCAGTGCAGGGCAAAGAGCTTCCTCTGGAATGGACTGAGACATCTGGGGGACTCTTGGAATGGTGGTACGACCATCGAGTTCCTCTCGCCTTTCCTGTTGAGAGTGCCTCCTCTTGAGATGCGACGGGAACGCCGGGAATTATTTCCCGTAGAAAGCAGGCAAAGGATCCCTCATCTCGAGCTACGAGGGGGAAACGGGGCTCCTCTGGATGTGGGCGGGACCATCGTGCTTCCTCTCTAGTGGAGACGGGTATGGTGGTGAACTTCTTGAGTTGCAGCAAGGGTGTGAAAGACCCTTTCGAAGTTCCAGAGGTTAGGTGTCATTAGTCTCCAGACGCCTCATCGGAAATAGGCCTCATCTCGCCTGGAAGGGAGAACTTCCTGGATTTTCTCGAGATGCGGCAGGTGTTCTCGAGTTACGACGGGGACCTCAGGGACCCGCCCTGGTGGCCTCAGGAGAGGCCAGTCCACATGCGAGTTGCTAGGGGGTCTCTCGGGATTCCTCTCCCGTCGATACCGGGGCCAAAAACCTTGTGTGGAGTCAGGGCCGGAAACGAGGATTCCTCTCAGGGGCTGACATGGATCTTTGGGTGCCGGGGTCCAGCCCCGGTGGATCCAGGGAATTCGAAGGGTGGACGGCGTTGGCGTGGAAAGACTTGTTTATCTATTAATATAAGATTAGATTAAGAAACTGTAGTGCAGTAGGAAGATTAAGTGGAGAAAGAGGGCTGAATAGCTTGGTTTACGCGGAAGGCCAATAAAATTCCAGACAAGGAATTTGCACCATCTACGTTGGGCCACCGGTGCCCGCTTGAATATCTAAGGGTGCCTCGCCTTAAGCTCCCTTTCTCGCGGATCTTAATAACCAGGGCAAATAAGTAGACCTGGCGAGCCTCCGCGCCCCAGATGGAAATTCAGCCTGAAATTAAAGTAAAGAGCAGAGGGAAGAAAAGGGAGAGAAAAAGAGAGAGAGAGAGAGACACGGGGGGAGCCAGATTCCCAAGAAACCAGGCCGAGACTAGTCCGAGAAACTGGTCTGAGAATCTGGTCCCTCCTTTATTGTTCAGAAGGCCTTTTATACTTTTGGTAAAACATGGAGATCAATGGGTAACACAAAGTTATGCAGCGTTAGCAGTCCAGACTCTTATCAAAACCAGGCTTTTTTCTCTGCATACCTAATTGTATACACAAGTCTTAGGTAATTTACATCATCTTCCAGCCAAAAGGGCCAATTTAACATTTTACAGCCTTTTTTCTGATAAGGGTTTGTCAACCACAAGACTTATTTGTGTTGATTTTCCCAAGGTCTGGTGCCACTCTCAGAAAGCACTAAATAAAGTTACATTCTTACACAGCAAGGATACAGCAACTTATAACAGTTAGAGGGAGTACAGTGATTTACAGCAAAAGAGAAGCAATTAACTCAAAAGTCTAGTGTTGCTAACATCAAAACTACTATGTATCTTTTTCTACATCCTGCTTACATTAACATCCTTCCAGGTGCCTAAAAGATAAAGAATAAGGAGGTCTGGCAGCAATCCTTGAATCAACAGTGAAAACCCTCTACTAATATAATTTTTAACTCTTTAGAAAAGGCTCTGTATCTTTAAGATGTCTCTCGCGGTTGGGGGCTGTAAGCAATTCACAAGCTGTAAGCTTTGTGCCTCTCGCGGTTGGGGGGCTGTAAGCAATTCACAAGCTGTAAGAGGTCTGGGGAACCTGTTAGGCAGACTAGAGAGCTATCAGAGGGGTTTAACTGAAACATCCCTTTCAAATGCAGAAGACTAAAACCCTGAATTGACTTTTTTCCAGAGAATATCAGAAAATTGGAAAAGCAGAGCACAAAAGCTGGCAGATTTTTGCTGGGGTACATGCTTAGGAATATCCAGAGGGGTCCCTGAAGTCTGAGCACGCCTTGCGTATGTCAGCTTCCTTCCTCATGACCTTGTCACGGGCGGGATTCCTCACACTGGCTTCCGGCAACTCCCCCTTCTTTATTAGTTTTTTAAAAAATTAGGTGCAGTTCAGTCGCGAGATTCCGAATGCTCTGCCGAAGAGTCCTGACAACACAAGGAAGCACGATTACAAGGAGCAGGATTATGGCACCCACAGCAGCATAGCTAGAGACAGTAGTCAGAAGAGTTTTTCCAGAAATGAAGTCAGAGAAGGTGTGGAAAAAGTCATTGGCTTCTCCTGCGGCGGTAAAATCTAATCGGGAGTGTTCCAAGGTCTGAATCTGATTATGAAGTTTCCCTAAATCTAAACTAATATCTGAGCTGTTCCAGACACCTAAAATATGATTTTTGACCCTCTCCCATTTAAAATCTGTCTCATTTACTTTCAGGGATGTAACACATATCCACCGGTAATCGGCATGACATGAAAGAGCCAATTTCATTTTCAGACTCTGTAATTTATTCCCAATATGCATTACTGCTTCTTCTAAGGCATCAATCCTTATTTCTAGCTTCCTATCTATAATTTCCTGGGTTGCCAGCGTTAGAGAAACATTTTTGGATACGGTGTCAACATATTGGGCAGTATACACTTGTTGAGACAATGATAATGCCGCCACAGTAACAGAAGTAATTGCGGTTATCAAAGCTGATATTCCCAAAACAAGTAAGCCCACAAACCGTCGTGTTCGCATTAAATCTTGTAGCTGTTGCAGTACAGCTAGGCCATGGTTATCATACCAATACGTGGCTACAGTTACAGGTACCATGAGATAGGGCGGACGTTTTAAAACCATGAAAGAGCAAACTTTATATTGAGGAGTTAAACAGGATGAAAGCATACATTGTTCACAAGACACTACATGGGGTCCACCTGTATAATTCAATTGTATGTTAAGTCTTTCAGAATCATTAGTGAAAAGAAAAACATAAGGAGAGGGTAGACAAGCTAAAATAGAGTAAATAGAGGTATTTTTTGGTCGGATTAAAATAATAGGGGCGGTAGCCGCAAGGGCTCTCCAAATTTCTGGCTGCCAAAAGGTTTTACCTCTAGTTATATAAGACAGCATAGGGGGAACAAATTGGTTATGATGCCGTCTGGTGGCAACTAACGGCCAAGAAATTGAATATTCTTTCCAATTATCCAATCTATTGATAAAGTCATCGTCAGACTCAGGGTCTTGACCTGGATTTGGGTTGCTCCAGTCCTGAATCGCACAATTTCTTCTTCCCGGCATATTGTAATCTACTCTCGAATTATAAATACAAGATTTCCAAATCGGATATCCTGAATGATCATCTATAGTTTTCCAAATAACATCTGAGGGAGCAACATCATCACAATTTGGATATTCTGATGGAGTTTTGAGAGACAAAGACTTATAGGGGCCAAGGACCCCAGGCATACGGGCTCGTAATATCCAAGCAGACCGATCCCCTATAGATGCAAATTTAGAGGTTGGGGAATCTGTCATAACTGCTTTTGTGGAGGCTCCAACGCATCCTGTCTTGGTAAAGAAGTCTCCTGTAAGGCCAGGAGGAAAATTAAAGCAGACAGGAAAATCATCTGCTAGTCCTTTAAAGGTATAATTGAAATTAATAGGGTATTGGTCTTTTGTATAGGAAGTATAAGATCCTCCCAAAAGGCGAGGCTGGTCTGTACTGACTCGTATGGGGTCACTGTTCCAAGTAACAACTTGGAAAGTTGGAGGATCCGGGAGAAACGCCCAATATTTGGTTGGAATGGGAGCAGCGCTTACCTGGCAAGAGAGCAAGGCAAGCATGGCAATAAACACCTTTTCAGGAGAGACTGACGATCCCTGTAGGGTAGCTATCCCCTGTGCCTGGCGACAGAGAGCTTTAATCTGTCCCCAGGTGGGCAAGGAGGCTTGTTGGGTTGACTGAGCTGGGCGTCCTAATGGATTCCTGCGAGGCAAAAAATCAGGGGGTGCAATATCCTGTATCTGAAGTCGTGACATCTGTCCAGTGGGTGGCTCCGATCCGCGCCTATCCGGGATCTCCAATGTCAGCTGTCCTGGGGTCAGCGGCGTTTCCCGTGCTGGCGGAGGGAGCGGGGGAAGAGGGAGTTTCTTCCTTTTTAGAGATCGCGGTGGCGGGGGATTCTGGTATCCGGGGAGCTGAGACATGGCGAATTAGTCTGTCTGGAACCCAAATCGGAGCGTCCGCGTCCTGTGGAAAAACACAAGCATACCCTCGCCCATTGGTTAATAAGGGGTCAGGACCTTTCCATTGTCCGGAAAGAAGGTCCCTCCATTTTACTAATGGTTTTGCATTCAATTGCTCTGGGCACCAATGGCGAAGCATTGCAGTGTTTCCGGATGAATCAGCATTTAAGTTATTTATTACGAAAAGAGCATGTTGCAAAATCTGATGGGGGGAACTATATTTAAATTCCCCTTCTTTTAGTTTTTGAATATGGATTTTCAGTGTTTGATGTGCTCTTTCCACAATGGCTTGTCCTTGTGGGTTATAAGGGATGCCGGTGTTATGTTTAATTTGAAATCTTGTACAGAATTGCTGAAAAGATTTAGAAGTGTAAGCAGGAGCATTATCAGTTTTTAAAGCTTTTGGCAAGCCCAGATAGGAAAAGCATGTAAAAAGATGTTGTATTACATCTTTAACTGCTTCCCCTGTACGAGCAGTGGCAATAATAACATGAGAGAAGGTATCTACAGTTACATGAACAAAAGACAGTTTTCCAAATGAAGAGACATGGGTTACATCCATTTGCCAGAGTGCATTAGGTTTGAGACCGCGAGGGTTAACTCCCAGAGGCAAAGCATTCACGGTAGTAGGACAATGTGAACAAGAACGAACAATCTCTCGGGCAGATTCTCGAGGAATTTGAAACTGGTATCGTAAGGCAGTGGCATTTTGGTGATGAAGTGAGTGAGAAGCTCGAGCTTCTTCAAAAACAGAAGCCACTGAAATCCTGGTTAACGAATCTGCCAATTCATTGAGAGCATTTAAAGGGCCAGGCAGGCCGGAATGAGCCCGAATGTGGCCGATAAAGAACGCCCGATTTCTTTTCCATATTTGCTGCTGCAGTTTAGTTAACAAATGGAAGATAGCAGTTTTGTTTTCAGGCAAAACTGCAGTCTCAATGTGTGGAAACAGCCTGACCACATACTGAGAGTCAGAATAAAGGTTAAATTCTTTCTCCGCAAACATAACAAAGGCCTCAATAACAGCTGTGATTTCAGCCCTTTGAGCTGAAGTTTCTTGTGTTTCCAAAAGTTTTTGATGATCTCTTGTGACTATAGAGGCTCTACCGTTAGCCGATCCATCAGTAAAGACTACCTGAGCATCTGAAATAGGGAACTGTTTACACCGGACAGGAAAAATAACTGGATGGTTAGACATAAAATTTAGTAAAACATGCGAGGGTAAATGATGCAAAATTTGACCACAGTAATTCCCTATGGCAATCTGCCAGTCTTCATCAAACATTAAAAGAGCATCAAGCTGCTCCTTATTATATGGAATTACAATCTCTGATGGCTCTTTACCAAACAATTCAATGCTCCGCTTCCTTCCTTTTAGCATTAATGTGGCAATTAAACCAGGATAAGAAGCCACGACTTTTTTAGCTTGGGTAGGAAGATGGATCCATTCTAAAGGGCCGCGTTGCCACAGAACTCCCGTAGGCGCCGTTGGAGTAGCTAGGCAAAGGAACTGCCACGTCATCGTCAAATCAATTCTTTTTACATAGCTATTTGATAAGGCTGCTTCTACTTTGCCTAGGGCTTCTTGAGCCTCAGCTGTTAATTGTCTTTTTGAGGTTGGATCAGGATCCCCGCGTAAAGTGTTAAAAAGAGGTTTTAATTCGGCAGTGGTTAATTTTAAATATGGTCTAATCCAATTAATATCACCTAAGAGTTTTTGATAATCATTTAAAGTAATAAGATGGTCTTTTCTCAATTGCAGCGGGGTATGAGTCACCGTTTCCGAATTTATGACTCTTCCTAAGTAAGTTATGGGCGGATTGATTTGAATTTTTTCTGGGGCAATTTTTAGGCCTCTGTCTGTCAATGCCTGGGTCAGGTCCTGGAGCACAGTCTGCAGGTGAACTCTATCAGGATGAGCTATTAAAATATCATCCATATAGTGAATCATATACACGTGTTCATATTTAGCCCTAGTATCTTCTAGAGCGGCATTAACAAATTTTTGGCATAAAGTAGGGCTATTTTTCATTCCCTGAGGCAGAACCTTCCACTGAAACCGTAAATAAGGCTGTTTAAGATTTTCTGATGGCAGACTAAAGGCAAATCGCTTTTTATCCTCAGGATTTAAGGGAATAGTGAAAAAACAATCTTGTAAATCAATAACAATTATATTATATCCCTCTGGAACGGCTACTGGGGAAGGGAGCCCAGGCTGTAAGGCCCCCATGTCCTCCATGGTGGCATTAATAGCTCTCAAATCCTGTAAAAGTCGCCATTTACCAGATTTTTTCTTAATGACAAAAATAGGAGTGTTCCAGGGGCTATTGGAGGGCTCAATATGTCCCAATTCTAATTGTTCAAAGATTAATGCTTTAGCTGCCAATAATTTTTCCTTATGCAGAGGCCACTGTTCTACCCACACCGGATCTTGAGATTTCCATGTGATGGGGTCGGCAGCAAAAACAATGGCCTCAATTATAAATTTGGATATCCCAATCCAGCACGTAGCTTGCGAGGAGTTGGGCAAATTGGCTCAATTATTCCTGTCTGTTGTTTACCCAATCCTTTTGATGGATCATAGCCCATCTGCAACATCTGAGAGGTCACTTTATCATCAGGGCTAAAAAGTAACACTCCCATTTGAGATAGCACGTCCCTCCCCCACAGGGTAAGGGGGAGCGAAGGAACGACATAAGGTTGGAAAGTTCCACGGGTATCCTCAAATTGCCAATCTAAAATTTTTGCACTTTTGGCTATTGTGGGGGCTCTTCCTATCCCCACCAAGTTATTTTCAGTAGTATGTGTGGGCCAGGAGCTGGGCCAGTCTTTTCCTGAAATGCAAGAAACATCTGCTCCTGTGTCTAATAACCCCACAATAGACTTGCCATTAATCAGGATAGTCTTCATAGGACGTTTCTGAGTAATTTCTGTTATCCAAAAAACCATATCACTAGACCCAAATCCTTTATCCTGCCTTTCATTTTGAGTAGCTGTGCGCCCAATTGCAGTGTGGTAAGGCAAAAGCAAAAGTTGGGCTATTCTTTGTCCCTGATGTATTTGGAAAGTTTTAGTTGGGGGTGAAATCATTATCTGGATTTCTCCTGTATAATCTGAGTCAATTACTCCAGGGATGATTGTGAGACCTTGCATAGCTAAGGAACTTCTGCCTAGTATAATTCCTACTAAACCTGTTGGTAATGGGCCTTTAACTCCTGTAGGTATTTTTACAGTGGGGCTATCTGGTGTTAATATTGCTGAGGTGGTGGAACTGAGGTCCAGTCCTGCGCTGCCTGGGGTTGCTCTGATGAGTTCTGCGATGGGACGAAGGGAATGAATGGGTTCAGTGAGGCTGCCCCAATTGTTGTCGGGGCCTGAGGCTGGCCCCTCAATCCGTTTCCCGACTGCTGGTCGGGGCCCAAAAAGGCTCCATTTCTATGGAATTGTGACCTACATTCTTTTGCCCAGTGATATCCTTTTTGACAACGAGGGCAGAGAGATCTAGGGAGATTAGTAGGCACAGCCGGGGAGGGAGAATTCGGCAGAGAAGAACCGGCTGCTTTTTGGGGACAAGCTCGCATAAGGTGCCCTTCCCGTCCGCAAGAGAAGCAGGCCTTGGATAAACCAATATTCTGGCCTGGACTACTGGAATGACTCTTTGACGGGTTATTTCTATTTGTAAAAAAGGACTGTACTGCCTGCTGGTAAGAATTTCCCTTTATGGCTGCAGCTATGGCAACGCCCTGCATCATCGCTGGTCCTACATCTGCACATTGCCTGATATAATCTATTATTTCCCCAGTTTTTTTAATAGGACGTAAAATGGCCTGGCAGGTAGAATTAGCATTTTCAAATGCCAGTTGTTTTATCAATATACTAGCTGCCTCAGTGTTGGAAATTACTCTGTTGACTGCCTCTGCAAGTCTTGATATAAAGTCTTCATATGGCTCTTCTGGTTTTTGTTTAACATTTGAGAAGGAAGAGGTAGATTCTTTCCCTTCAGGCAACAAACGCCAAGCCCCAAGGGCGCAGGCGGTTACTTGATCTAAAGTGGTTTTATCTAATCCCATTTGATCTCTAAGTGTTCCAAAATCATTAGTCCCTGCCAACATATTTTTTATAATATATCTTGGGCCATATTTTTGGTTAGCATCAGCCTGTTTTTGGGCTAGATCTTCATATTCAGTTCTCCAAAGTACATATTGACCTCCAGACAGACAAGCTTTAGCGACTGTCTTCCAGTCATGGGGTGTCATCCATCTGCCCGCTAAAGCTTCCACCAATGATACAGTGTACGGGGCTTTAGGCCCATACAAAGCACAAGCCTGTTTGAGTTCTTTAATCATTTTCATTGGAATGGGTTCCCAGTGGGGGGCTGTTCTCCCACCACTTCCACCAAATATTATGGGGAAACAAGCCTCAAGGTGGGGATCAAGTTCATCATCTGGGCTAGAGAAAACTCTTCTTCGGGGAGCTTCTAGTGGAGGCCCCTCACCCTTATAGGGAGGGGGCGGGCAAGGGGTGTCCTATGTCACTTTCTTCGTACTTTGGGAATTTTTTATCCGTTCTGTGTTTAGGTCTTACGGATGTTTTATCTGGGGAATCTGGCCTTAAACTCTCAGGTGCATATAATCTGATGGGGGACATTTGTCTTGAGCCTCTGGAAGCAGAAGGCTTAATTAAGGAAATTTCTCTTGAATTTGTGGAAGCAGGTGGTCTGGTTGGGGAAGTTTTTATTAAGCTCTTTGGAGCAGATAATCTAATTGGAGAAGTTTCTCTTAAACTCCTTGGAGCATCTTTATTTAATAAAGACCAGTCCTCATCAGAATGATCTTGACTTACTTCCTCTTCCAAATCTTCCTCATCTGAAAGCTGCTCTTTTTTGTCATCTCTATCTATTACCTTTTCTTGGGCAGTCATTGCAGCTATCATTTGACTCAACTGCCGATAGTTAGGTGTAGCCTCCTTTTCATCACTCTCCTCTTCGATAGATACCTTTTTCTCTGCACTTTCCTCTTTAAGATGTACCTTTTCAGATTCAGGGGCAGGGTCTAGAGCGTCCCTAATTATATTCCATAAGGAAAAGGCGTCAGTAGGCACCTTTTGTGAGCCATGTTCAGCATGGTAAGTTTTTAGTTGTTTTCCTACTCTCTCCCAGGTGTCTAAGTTAACAGTGCCTTCTTCTGGAAACCAGGGACACTGTTCTTGTACAAAGGAAAAAAATGAATGAATATTGGATTTTTTAACTTTAATTCCTCGTTTAGTTAGTAACTGCAAGATTACTCCTGTAAAAAGCTGTCTTTCTTTTGATTCACTGTTACCCATGTCAGAAAATTAAGTCTTATAGAAAAGTCTACCTCAACAAAAAGGTTTTACCTTTGGCGAGGGGGGTTTTGTTTTCAACCCTAAGATAGCAGGTTTCTTTTCAACCTCTAGAGCACCAGGTTTCTCTTAAACCCTTGAACACTTCCCACTCCTCCTCACCCTGTCTATCCTACAGGGGGGTCCGCGGCACCCTGAGTGGGGTCCTAGCCGTCCCGAACACTCAACACTGGGGGAGTACCCGAAAGTACTCCGGGGGGAGTGATTAAGTCACTCCGGGGGGGAGCAACAGAGAGTGCTCCGGGGGGAGCAACAGAGAGTGCTCCGGGGGGAGCTACAGAGAGTGCTCCGGGGGGAGCTTTTGCTCCGAGGAACCTACCTTCGAATAGCCTGTTCCGGGCGCCACTTGCCGGGGTCCAGCCCCGGTGGATCCAGGGAATTCGAAGGGTGGACGGCGTTGGCGTGGAAAGACTTGTTTATTTATTAATATAAGATTAGATTAAGAAACTGTAGTGCAGTAGGAAGATTAAGTGGAGAAAGAGGGCTGAATAGCTTGGTTTACGCGGAAGACCAATAAAATTCCAGACAAGGAATTTGCACCATCTACGTTGGGCCACCGGTGCCCGCTTGAATATCTAAGGGTGCCTCGCCTTAAGCTCCCTTTCTCGCGGATCTTAATAACCAGGGCAAATAAGTAGACCTGGCGAGCCTCCGCGCCCCAGATGGAAATTCAGCCTGAAATTAAAGTAAAGAGCAGAGGGAAGAAAAGGGAGAGAAAAAGAGAGAGAGAGAGAGACACGGGGGGAGCCAGATTCCCAAGAAACCAGGCCGAGACTAGTCCGAGAAACTGGTCTGAGAATCTGGTCCCGTCCTTTATTGTTCAGAAGGCCTTTTATACTTTTGATAAAACATGGAGATCAATGGGTAACACAAAGTTATGCAGCGTTAGCAGTCCAGACTCTTATCAAAACCAGGCTTTTCTCTCTGCATACCTAATTGTATACACAAGTCTTAGGTAATTTACATCATCTTCCAACCAAAAGGGCCAATTAACATTTTACAGCCTTTTTTCTGATAAGGGTTTGTCAACCACAAGACTTATTTGTGTTGATCTTCCCAAGGTCTGGTGCCACTCTCGGAAAGCACTAAAGAAAGTTACATTCTTAGACAGCAAGGATACAGCAACTTATAACAAGTAGAGGGAGTGCAGTGATTTATAGCAAAAGAGAAGCAATTAACTCAAAAGTCTAGTGTTGCTAACATCAAAACTACTATGTATCTTTTTCTACATCCTGCTTACATTAACATCCTTCCAGGTGCCTAAAAGATAAAGAATAAGGAGGTCTGGCAGCAATCCTTGAGTCAACAGTGAAAACCCTCTACCAATATAATTTTTAACTCTTTAGAAAAGGCTCTGTATCTTTAAGATGCTTTTAAGCTTTGTGCCTCCCGCGGTTGGGGGGCTGTAAGCAATTCACAAGCTGTAAGCTTTGTGCCTCTCGCGGTTGGGGGGCTGTAAGCAATTCACAAGCTGTAAGAGGTCTGGGGAACCTGTTAGGCAGACTAGAGAGCTATCAGAGGGGTTTAACTGAAACATCCCTTTCAAATGCAGAAGACTAAAACCCTGAATTGACTTTTTTCCAGAGAATATCAGAAAAGTGGAAAAGCAGAGCACAAAAGCCAGCAGATTTTTGCTGGGGTACATGCTTAGGAATATCCAGAGGGGTCCCTGAAGTCTGAGCACGCCTTGCGTATGTCAGCTTCCTTCCTCATGACCTTGTCACGGGCGGGATTCCTCACACTGGCTTCCGGCAGGGTATGGTGGTGAACTTCTTGAGTTGCAGCAAGGCTGTGAAAGACCCTTTCGAAGTTCCAGAGGTAAGGTGTCATTAGTCTCCAGACGCCTCATCGGAAATAGGCCTCATCTCGCCTGGAAGGGAGAACTTCCTGGATTTTCTCGAGTTGCGGCAGGTGTTCTCGAGTTACGACGGGGACCTCAGGGACCCGCCCTGGTGGCCTCAGGAGAGGCCAGTCCCCATGCGAGTTGTTAGGGGGCCTCTCGGGATTCCTCTCCCGTCGATACCGGGGCCAAAAACCTTGTGTGGAGTCAGGGCCGGAACCGAGGATTCGTCTCAGGGTCTGACATGGATCTTTGGGTACTTCTGGAGTCTCCCCAGGGGAGTCAGGCCTCGTCTCGAGTGGGGGCATGCACGTCCGCTTTCCTTCCAGGCTGTAGCAGCAATGTCACGCTTCCCGTCGCGTGGATCAAAGGATCTGTGTTTTTCCCTCGAGACTTTCCCTCGAGGCTTTCCCACAGGGCTGTCCCACGTGCCACCGTGGTGTGAGTCGATCCTCGGCGTGAAAGATGAGCCAGTGCAGGGCAAAGAGGTTCCTCTGAAATGGACTGAGACATCTGGGGGACTCTTGGAATGGTGGTACGACCATGGAGTTCCTCTCGCCTTTCCTGTTGAGAGTGCCTTCTCTTGAGATGCGACGGGAACGCCGGGAATTCTTTCCCGTTGAAAGCAGGGAAAGGATCCCTCATCTCGAGCTACGAGGGGGAAACGGGGCTCCTCTGGATGTGGGCGGGACCATCGTGCTTCCTGTCGAGTGGAGACGGGTATGGCGGTGAACTTCTTGAGTTGCAGCAAGGGTGTGAAAGACCCTTTCGAAGTTCCAGAGGTTAGGTGTCATTAGTCTCCAGAGGCCTCATCGGAAATAGGCCTCATCTCGCCTGGAAGGGAGAACTTCCTGGAATTTCTCGAGTTGCGGCAGGTGTTCTCGAGTTACGACGGGGACCACAGGAACCCGCCCTGGTGGCCTCAGGAGAGGCCAGTCCCCATGCGAGTTGCTAGGGGGCCTCTCGGGATTCCTCTCCCGTCGATACCGGGGCCAAAAACGTTGTGAGGATTCAGGGCCGGAACCGAGGATTCCTCTCAGGGGCTGACATGGATCTTTGGATACTTCTGGAGTCTCCCCAGGGGAGTCAGGCCTCGTCTCGAGTGGGGGCATGCACGTGCGCTTTCCTTCCAGGCTGTAGCAGCAATGTCACGCTTCCCGTCGCGTGGATCAAAGGATCTGTGGTTTTCCCTCGAGGCTTTCCCTCGAGGCTTTCCCACAGGGCTGTCCCACGTGCCACCGTGGTGTGAGTCGATCCTCGGCGTGAAAGATGAGCCAGTGCAGGGCAAAGAGGTTCCTCTGGAATGGACTGAGACATCTGGGGGACTCTTGGAATGGTGGTACGACCATGGAGTTCCTCTCGCCTTTCCTGTTGAGAGTGCCTCCTGTTGAGATGCGACGGGAACGCCGGGAATTCTTTCCCGTTGAAAGCAGGGAAAGGATCCCTCATCTCGAGCTACGAGGGGGAAACGGGGCTCCTCTGGATGTGGGCGGGACCATCGTGCTTCCTCGCGAGTGGAGACGGGTATGGCGGTGAACTTCTTGAGTTGCAGCAAGGGTGTGAAAGACCCTTTCGAAGTTCCAGAGGTTAGGTGTCATTAGTCTCCAGACGCCTCATCGGAAATAGGCCTCATCTCGCCTGGAAGGGAGAACTTCCTGGATTTTCTCGAGTTGCGGCAGGTGTTCTCGAGTTACGACGGGGACCTCAGGGACCCGCCCTGGTGGCCTCAGGATAGGCCAGTCCTCATGCGAGTTGCTAGGGGGCCTCTCGGGATTCCTCTCCCGTCGATACCGGGGCCAAAAACCTTGTGTGGAGTCAGGGCCGGAACCGAGGATTCCTCTCAGGGGCTGACATGGATCTTTGGGTACTTCTGGAGTCTCCCCAGGGGAGTCAGGCCTCGTCTCGAGTGGGGGCATGCACGTGCGCTTTCCTTCCAGGCTGTAGCAGCAATGTCACACTTCCCGTCACGTGGATCAAAGGATCTGTGGTTTTCCCTCGAGGCTTTCCCTCGAGGCTTTCCCACAGGGCTGTCCCACGTGCCACCGTGGTGTGAGTCGATCCTCGGCGTGAAAGATGAGCCAGTGCAGGGCAAAGAGGTTCCTCTGGAATGGACTGAGACATCTGGGGGACTCTTGGAATGGTGGTACGACCATGGAGTTCCTCTCGCCTTTCCTGTTGAGAGTGCCTCCACTTGAGATGCGACGGGAACGCCGGGAATTCTTTCCCGTTGAAAGCAGGGAAAGGATCCCTCATCTCGAGCTACGAGGGGGAAACGGGGCTCCTCTGGATGTGGGCGGGACCATCGTGCTTCCTCTCGAGTGGAGACGGGTATGGCGGTGAACTTCTTGAGTTGCAGCAAGGGTGTGAAAGACCCTTTCGAAGTTCCAGAGGTTAGGTGTCATTAGTCTCCAGACGCCTCATCGGAAATAGGCCTCATCTCGCCTGGAAGGGAGAACTTCCTGGATTTTCTCGAGTTGCGGCAGGTGTTCTGGAGTTACGACGGGGACCTCAGGGACCCGCCCTGGTGGCCTCAGGAGAGGCCAATCCTCATGCGAGTTGCTAGGGGGCCTCTCGGGATTCCTCTCCCGTCGATATCGGGGCCAAAAACCTTGGGTGGAGTCAGGGCCGGAACCGAGGATTCCTCTCAGGGGCTGACATGGATCTTTGGGTACTTGTGGAGTCTCCCCAGGGGAGTCAGGCCTCGTCTCGAGTGGGGGCATGCACGTGCGCTTTCCTTCCAGGCTGTAGCAGCAATGTCACGCTTCCCGTCACGTGGATCAAAGGATCTGTGGTTTTCCCTCGAGGCTTTCCCTCGAGGCTTTCCCACAGGGCTGTCCCACGTGCCACCGTGGTGTGAGTCGATCCTCGGCGTGAAAGATGAGCCAGTGCAAGGCAAAGAGGTTCCTCTGGAATGGACTGAGAAATCTGGGGGACTCTTGGAATGGTGGTACGACCATGGAGTTCCTCTCGCCTTTCCTGTTGAGAGTGCCTCCTCTTGAGATGCGACGGGAATGCCGGGAATTCTTTCCCGTTGAAAGCAGGGAATGGATCCCTCATCTCGAGCTACGAGGGGTAAACGGGGTTCCTCTGGATGTGGGCGGGACCATCGTGCTTCCTCTCGAGTGGAGACGGGTATGGCGGTGAACTTCTTGAGTTGCAGCAAGGGTGTGAAAGACCCTTTCGAAGTTCCAGAGGTTAGGTGTCATTAGTCTCCAGACGCCTCATCGGAAATAGGCCTCATCTCGCCTGGAAGGGAGAACTTCCTGGATTTTCTCGAGTTGCGGCAGGTGTTCTCCAGATACGACCGGGACCTCAGGGACCCGCCCTGGTGGCCTCAGCAGAGGCCAGTCCCCATGCGACTTGCTAGGGGGCCTCTCGGGATTCCTCTCCCGTCGATACCGGGGCCAAAAACCTTGTGTCGAGTCAGGGCCAGAACCGAGGATTCCTCTCAGGGGCTGACATGGATCTTTGGGTTCTTCTGGAGTCTCCCCAGGGGAGTCAGGCCTCGTCTAGAGTGGGGGCATGCACGTGCGCTTTCCTTCCAGCCTGTAGCAGCAATGTCTCACTTTCCGTCGCGTGGATCAAAGGATCTGTGGTTTTCCCTCGAGGCTTTCCCTCGAGGCTTTCCCATAGGGCTGTCCCATGTGCCACCGTGGTGTGAGTCGATCCTCGGCGTGAAAGATGAGCCAGTGCAGGGCAAAGAGGTTCCTCTGGAATGGACTGAGACATCTGGATGACTCTTGGAATGGTGGTACGACCATGGAGTTCCTCTCGCCTTTCCTGTTGAGAGTGCCTCCTCTTGAGATGCGACGGGAACGCCGGGAATTCTTTCCCGTTGAAAGCAGGGAAAGGATCCCTCATCTCGAGCTACGAGGGGGAAACGGGGCTCCTCTGGATGTGGGCGGGACCATCGTGCTTCCTCGCGAGTGTAGACGGGTATGGCGGTGAACTTCTTGAGTTGCAGCAAGGGTGTGAAAGACCCTTTCGAAGTTCCAGAGGTTAGGTGTCATTAGTCTCCAGACGCCTCATCGGAAATAGGCCTCATCTCGCCTGGAAGGGAGAACTTCCTGGAATTTCTCGAGTTGCGGCAGGTGTTCTCGAGTTACGACGGGGACCTCAGGGACCCGCCCTGGTGGCCTCAGGAGAGGCCAGTCCCCATGCGAGTTGCTAGGGGGCCTCTCGGGATTCCTCTCCCGTCGATACCGGGGCCAAAAACATTGTGTGGAGTCAGGGCCGGAACCGAGGATTCCTCTCAGGGGCTGACACGGATCTTTGGGTACTTCTGGAGTCTCCCCAGGGGAGTCAGGCCTCGTCTCGAGTGGGGGCATGCACGTGCGCTTTCCTTCCAGGCTGTAGCAGCAATGTCACACTTCCCGTCGCGTGGATCAAAGGATCTGCGTTTTTCCCTCGAGGCTTTCCCTCGAGGCTTTCCCACAGGTCTGTCCCACGTGCCACCGTGGTGTGAGTCGATCCTCGGCGTGAAAGATGAGCCAGTGCAGGGCAAAGAGGTTCCTCTGGAATGGACTGAGACATCTGGGGGACTCTTGGAATGGTGGTACGACCATGGAGTTCCTCTCGCCTTTCCTGTTGAGAGTGCCTCCTCTTGAGATGCGACGGGAACGCCGGGAATTCTTTCCCGTTGAAAGCAGGGAAAGGATCCCTCATCTCGAGCTACGAGGGGGAAACGGGGCTCCTCTGGATGTGGGCGGGACCATCGTGCTTCCTCTCGAGTGGAGACGGGTATGGCGGTGAACTTCTTGAGTTGCAGCAAGGGTGTGAAAGACCCTTTCGAAGTTCCAGAGGTTAGGTGTCATTAGTCTCCAGACGCCTCATCGGAAATAGGCCTCATCTCGCCTGGAAGGGAGAACTTCCTGGATTTTCTCGAGTTGCGGCAGGTGTTCTCGAGTTACGACGGGGACCTCAGGGACCCGCCCTGGTGGCCTCAGGAGAGGCCAGTCCCCATGCGAGTTGCTAGGGGGCCTCTCGGGATTCCTCTCCCGTCGATACCGGGGCCAAAAACCTTGTGTGGAGTCAGGGCCGGAACCGAGGATTCCTCTCAGGGGCTGACATGGATCTTTGGGTACTTCTGGAGTCTCCCCAGGGGAGTCAGGCCTCGTCTCCAGTGGGGGCATGCACGTGCGCTTTCCTTCCAGGCTGTGGCAGAAATGTCACGCTTCCCGTCGCGTGGATCAAAGGATCTGTGGTTTTCCCTCGAGGCTTTCCTCGAGGCTTTCCCACAGGGCTGCCCAACGTGCCACCGTGGTGTGAGTCGATCCTCGGCGTGAAAGATGAGCCAGTGCAGGGCAAAGAGGTTCCTCTGGAATGGACTGAGATATCTGGGGGACTCTTGGAATGGTGGTACGACCATGGAGTTCCTCTCGCCTTTCCTGTTGAGAGTGCCTCCTCTTGAGATGGGACGGGAACGCCGGGAATTCTTTCCCGTTGAAAGCAGGGAAAGGATCCCACATCTCGAGCTACGATGGGGAAACGGGGCTCCTCTGGATGTGGGCGGGACCATCGTGTTTCGTCTCGAGTGGAGACTGGTATGGCGGTGAACTTCTTGAGTTGCAGCAAGGGTGTGAAAGACCCTTTCGAAGTTCCAGAGGTTTGGTGTCATTAGTCTCCAGATGCCTCATCGGAAATAGGCCTCATCTCGCCTGGAAGGGTGAACTTCCTGGATTTTCTCGAGTTGCGGCAGGTGTTCTCGAGTTACGACGGGGACCTCAGGGACCCGCCCTGGTGGCCTCAGGAGAGGCCAGTCCCCATGCGAGTTGCTAGGGGGCCTCTCGGGATTCCTCTCCCGTCGATACCGGGGACAAAAACCTTGTGTGGAGTCAGGGCCGGAACCGAGGATTCCTCTCAGAGGCTGACATGGATCTTTGGGTACTTCTGGAGTCTTCCCAGGGGAGTCAGGCCTCGTCTCGAGTGGGGGCATGCACGGGCGCTTTCCTTCCAGGCTGTAGCAGCAATGTCACGCTTCCCTTCGCGTGGATCAAAGGATCTGTGGTTTTCCCTCGAGGCTTTCCCTCGAGCCTTTCCCACAGGGCTGTCCCACGTGCCACCGTGGTGTGAGTCGATCCTGGCGTGAAAGATGAGCCAGTGCAGGGCAAAGAGGTTCCTCTGGAATGGACTGAGACATCTGGGGGACTCTTGGAATGGTGGTACGACCATGGAGTTCCTCTCGCCTTTCCTGTTGAGAGTGCCTCCTCTTGAGATGCGACGGGAACGCCGGGAATTCTTTCCCGTTGAAAGCAGGGAAAGGATCCCTCATCTCGAGCTACGAGGGGGAAACGGGGCTCCTCTGGATGTGGGCGGGACCATCGTGCTTCCTCTCGAGTGGAGACGGGTATGGCGGTGAACTTCTTGAGTTGCAGCAAGTGTGTGAAAGACCCTTTCGAATTTCCAGAGGTTAGGTGTCATTAGTCTCCAGACGCCTCATCGGAAATAGGCCTCATCTCGCCTGGAAGGGAGAACTTCCTGGATTTTCTCGAGTTGCAGCAGGTGTTCTCGAGTTACGACGGGGACCACAGGGACCCGCCCTGGTGGCCTCAGGAGAGGCCAGTCCCCATGCGAGTTGCTAGGGGGCCTCTCGGGATTCCTCTCCCGTCGATACCGGGGCCAAAAACCTTGTGTGGAGTCAGGGCCGGAACCGAGGATTCCTCTCAGGGGCTGACATGGATCTTTGGGTACTTCTGGAGTCTCCCCAGGGGAGTCAGGCCTCGTCTCGAGTGGGGGCATGCACGTGCGCTTTCCTTCCAGGCTGTAGCAGCAATGTCACGCTTCCCGTGGCGTGGATCAAAGGATCTGTGGTTTTCCCTCGAGGCTTTCCCACAGGGCTGTCCCACGTGCCACCGTGGTGTGAGTCGATCCTCGGCGTGAAAGATGAGCCAGTGCAGGGCAAAGAGGTTCCTCTGGAATGGACTGAGACATCTGGGGGACTCTTGGAATGGTGGTACGACCATGGAGTTCCTCTCGCCTTTCCTGTTGAGAGTGCCTCCTCTTGAGATGCGACGGAACGCCGGGAATTCTTTCCCGTTGAAAGCAGGGAAAGGATCCCTCATCTCGAGCTACGAGGGGGAAACGGGGCTCCTCTGGATGTGGGCGGGACCATCGTTCTTCCTCTCGAGTCGAGACGGGTATGGCAGTGAACTTCTTGAGTTGCAGCAAGGGTGTGAAAGACCCTTTCGAAGTTCCAGAGGTTAGGTGTCATTAGTCTCCAGACGCCTCATCGGAAATAGGCCTAATCTCGCCTGGAAGGGAGAACATCCTAGATTTTCTCGAGTTGCGGCAGCTGTTCTGGAGTTACGACGGGGACCTCAGGGACCCGCACTGGTGGCCTCAGGAGAGGCCAGTCCCCATGCGAGTTGCTTGGGGGCCTCTCGGGATTCCTCTCCCGTCGATACCGGGGCCAAAAACCTTGTGTGGAGTCAGGGCCGGAACCGAGGATTCCTCTCAGGGGCTGACATGGATCTTTGGGTACTTCTGGAGTCTCCACAGGGGAGTCAGGCCTCGTCTCGAGTGGGGGCATGCACGTGCGCTTTCCTTCCAGGCTGTAGCAGCAATGTCACGCTTCCCGTGGCGTGGATCAAAGGATCTGTGGTTTTCCCTCGAGGCTTTCCTCGAGGCTTTCCCACAGGGCTGTCCCACGTGCCACCGTGGTGTGAGTCGATCCTCGGCGTGAAAGATGAGCCAGTGCAGGGCAAAGAGGTTCCTCTGGAATGGACTGAGACATCTGGGGGACTCTTGGAATGGTGGTACGACCATGGAGTTCCTCTCGCCTTTCCTGTTGAGAGTGCCTCCTCTTGAGATGCGACGGGAACGCCGGGAATTCTTTCCCGTTGAAAGCAGGGAAAAGATCCCTCATCTCGAGCTACGAGGGAGAAACGGGGCTCCTCTGGATGTGGGCGGGACCATCGTGCTTCCTCTCGAGTGGAGACGGGTATGGCGGTGAACTTCTTGAGTTGCAGCAAGGGTGTGAAAGACCCTTTCGAAGTTCCAGAGTTTAGGTGTCATTAGTCTCCAGACGCCTCATCGGAAATAGGCCTCATCTCGCCTGGAAGGGAGAACTTCCTGGATTTTCTCGAGTTGCGGCAGGTGTTCTCCAGTTACGACGGGGACCTCAGGGACCCGCCCTGGTGGCCTCAGGAGAGGCCAGTCCCCATGCGAGTTGCTAGGGGGCCTCTCGGGATTCCTCTCCCGTCGATACCGGAGCCAAAAACCTTGTGTGGAGTCAGGGCCGGAACCGAGGATTCCTCTCAGGGGCTGACATGGATCTTTGGGTACTTCTGGAGTCTCCCCAGGGGAGTCAGGCCTCGTCTCGAGTGGGGGCATGCACGTGCGCTTTCCTTCCAGGCTGTAGCAGCAATGTCACGCTTCTCTTCGCATGGATCAAAGGATCTGTGGTTATCCCTCGAGGCTTTCCCTTGAGGCTTTCCCACAGGGCTGTCCCACGTGCCACCGTGGTGTGAGTCGATCGTGGCGTGAAAGATGAGCCAGTGCAGGGCAAAGAGGTTCCTCTGGAATGGACTGAGACATCTGGGCGACTCTTGGAATGGTGGTACGACCATGGAGTTCCTCTCGCCTTTCCTGTTGAGAGTGCCTCCTCTTGAGATGCGACGGGAACGCCGGGAATTCTTTCCCGTTGAAAGCAGGGAAAGGATCCCTCATCTCGAGCTACGAGGGGGAAACGGGGCTCCTCTGGATGTGGTCGGGACCATTGTGCTTCCTCTCGAGTGGAGACGGGTATGGCGGTGAACTTCTTGAGTTGCAGCAAGGGTGTGAAAGACCCTTTCGAAGTTCCAGAGGTTAGGTGTCATTAGTCTCCAGACGCCTCATCGGAAATAGGCCTCATCTCGCCTGGAAGGGAGAACTTCCTGGATTTTCTCGAGTTGCGGCAGGTGTTCTCGAGTTACGACGGGGACCTCAGGGACCCGCCCTGGTGGCCTCAGGAGAGGCCAGTCCCCATGCGAGTTGCTAGGGGGCCTCTCGGGATTCCTCTCCCGTCGATACCGGGGCCAAAAACCTTGTGTGGAGTCAGGGCCGGAACCGAGGATTCCTCTCAGGGGCTGACATGGATCTTTGGGTACTTCTGGAGTCTCCCCAGGGGAGTCAGGCCTCGTCTCGAGTGGGGGCATGCACGTGCGCTTTCCTTCCAGGCTGTAGCAGCAATGTCACGCTTCCCTTCGCGTGGATCAAAGGATCTGTGGTTTTCCCTCGAGGCTTTCCCTCGAGGCTTTCCCAAGGGCTGTCCCACGTGCCACCGTGGTGTGAGTCGATCCTCGGCGTGAAAGATGAGCCAGTGCAGGGCAAAGAGGTTCCTCTGGAATGGACTGAGACATCTGGGGGACTCTTGGAATGGTGGTAGGACCATGGAGTTCCTCTCGCCTTTCCTGTTGAGAGTGCCTCCTCTTGAGATGCGACGGGAACGCCGGGAATTCTTTCCCGTTGAAAGCAGGGAAAGGATCCCTCATCTCGAGCTACGAGGGGGAAACGGGGATCCTCTGGATGTGGGCGGGACCATCGTGCTTCCTCTCGAGTGGAGACGGGTATGGCGGTGAACTTCTTGAGTCGCAGCAAAGGTGTGAAAGACCCTTTCGAAGTTCCAGAGGTTAGGTGTCATTAGTCTCCACACGCCTCATCGGAAATATGCCTCATCTCGCCTGGAAGGGAGAACTTCCTGGATTTTCTCGAGTTGCGGCAGGTGTTCTCGAATTACGACGGGGACATCAGGGACCCGCCTTGGTGGCTTCAGGAGAGGCCAGTCCCCATGCGAGTTGCTAGGGGGCCTCTCGGGTTTACTCTCTCGTCGATACCGCGGCCAAAATCCTTGTGTGGAGTCAGGGCCGGAACCGAGGATTCCACTCAGGGGCTGACATGGATCTTTGGGTACTTCTGGAGTCTCCCCAGGGGAGTCAGGCCTCGTCTCGAGTGGGGGCATGCACGTGCGCTTTCCTTCCAGGCTGTAGCAGCAATGTCACGCTTCCCGTGGCGTGGATCAAAGGATCTGCGGTTTTCCCTCGAAGCTTTCCCTCGAGGCTTTCCCACAGGGCTGTCCCACGTGCCACCGTGGTGTGAGTCGATCCTCGGCGTGAAAGATGAGCCAGTGCAGGGCAAAGAGGTTCCTCTGGAATGGACTGAGACATCTGGGGGACTCTTGGAATGGTGGTACGACAATGGAGTTCCTTTCGCCTTTCCTGTTGAGAGTGTCTCCTTTTGATATGGGATGGGAACGCCGGGAATTCGTTCCCGTTGAAAGCAGGGAAAGGATCGCTCATCTCGAGCTACGAGGGGGAAACGGGGCTCCTCTGGATGTGGGCGGGACCATCGTGCTTCCTCTCGAGTGGAGACGGGTATGGCGGTGAACTTCTTGAGTTGCAGCAAGGGTGTGAAAGACCCTTTCGAAGTTCCAGAGGTTATGTGCCATTAGTCTCCAGACGCCTCATTGGAAATAGGCCTCATCTCGCCTGGAAGGGAGAACTTCCTGGATTTTCTCGAGGTGCGGCAGGTGTTCTCGAGTTACGACGGGGACCTCAGGAACCCGCACTGGTGGCCTCAGGAGAAGCCAGTCCCCATGCGAGTTGCAAGGGGGCCTCTCGGGATTCCTCTCCCGTCGATACCGGGGCCAAAGACCTTGTGTGGAGTCAGGGCCGGAACCGAGGATTCCTCTCAGGGGCAGACATGGATCTTTGGGTACTTCTGGAGTCTCCCCAGGGGAGTCAGGCCTCGTCTCGAGTGGGGGCATGCACGTGCGCTTTCCTTCCAGGCTGTGGCAGAAATGTCACGCTTCCCGTGGCGTGGATCAAAGGATCTGTGGTTTTCCCTCGAGGCTTTCCTCGAGGCTTTCCCACAGGGCTGTCCCACGTGCCACCGTGGTGTGAGTCGATCCTCGGCGTGAAAGATGAGCCAGTGCAGGGCAAAGAGGTTCCTCTGGAATGGACTGAGACATCTGGGGGACTCTTGGAATGGTGGTACGACCATGGAGTTCCTCTCGCCTTTCCTGTTGAGAGTGCCTCCTCTTGAGATGGGACGGGAACGCCGGGAATTCTTTCCCGTTGAAAGCAGGGAAAAGATCCCTCATCTCGAGCTACGAGGGGGAAACGGGGCTCCTCTGGATGTGGGCGGGACCATCGTGCTTCCTCTCGAGTGGAGGCGGGTATGGCGGTGAACTTCTTGAGTTGCAGCAAGGGTGTGAAAGACCCTTTCGAAGTTCCAGAGTTTAGGTGTCATTAGTCTCCAGACGCCTCATCGGAAATAGGCCTCATCTCGCCTGGAAGGGAGAACTTCCTGGATTTTCTCGAGTTGCGGCCGGTGTTCTCCAGTTACGACGGGGACCTCAGGGACCCGCCCTGGTGGCCTCAGGAGAGGCCAGTCCCCATGCGAGTTGCTAGGGGGCCTCTCAGTATTCCTCTCCCGTCGATACCGGGGCCAAAAACCTTGTGTGGAGTCAGGGCCGGAACCGAGGATTCCTCTCAGGGGCTGACATGGATCTTTGGGTAATTCTGGAGTCTCCCCAGGGGAGTCAGGCCTCGTCTCGAGTGGGGGCATGCACGTGCGCTTTCCTTCCAGGCTGTAGCAGCAATGTCACGATTCCCGTCGCGTGCATCAAAGGATCTGTGGTTTTCCCTCGAGGCTTTCCCACAGGGCTGTCGCACGTGCCACTGTGGTGTGAGTCGATCCTCGGCGTGAAAGATGAGCCAGTGCAGGGCAAAGAGGTTCCTCTGGAATGAACTGAGACATCTGGGGGACTCTTGGAATGGTGGTACGACCATGGAGTTCCTCTCTCCTTTCCTGTTGAGAGTGCCTCCTCTTGAGATGCGACGGGAACGCCGGGAATTCTTTCCCGTTGAAAGCAGGGAAAGGATCCCTCATCTTGATCTACGAGGGGGAAACGGGGCTCCTCTCGATGTGGGCGGGACCATCGTGCTTCCTCTCGAGTGGAGACGGGTATGGCGGTGAACTTCTTGAGTTGCAGCAAGGGTGTGAAAGACCCTTTCGAAGTTCCAGAGGTTAGGTGTCATTAGTCTCCAGACCCCTCATCGGAAATAGGCCTCATCTCGCCTGGAAGGGAGAACTTCCTGGATTTTCTCGAGTTGCGGCAGGTGTTCTCGAGTTACGACGGTGACCTCAGGGACCCGCCCTGGTGGCCTCAGGAGAGGCCAGTCCCCATGCGAGGTGCTAGGGGACCTCTTGGGGTTCCTCTCCCGTCAATTCCGGGGCCAAAAACCTTGTGTGTAGTCAGGGCCGGAACCGAGGATTCCTCTCAGGGGCTGACATGGATCTTTGGGTACTTCTGGAGTCTCCCCAGGGGAGTCAGGCCTCGTCTCGAGTGGGGGCATGCACGTGCGCTTTCCTTCCAGGCTGTAGCAGCAATGTCACGCTTCCCGTCGCGTGGATTAAAGGATCTGTGGTTTTCCCTAGAGGCTTTCCCTCGAGGCTTTCCCACAGGGCTCTCCCACGTGCCACCGTGGTGTGAGTCGATCCTCGGCGTGAAAGATGAGCCAGTGCAGGGCAAAGAGGTTCCTCTGGAATGGACTGAGACATCTGGGGGACTCTTGGAATGGTGGTACGACCATGGAGTTCCTCTCGCCTTTCCAGTTGAGAGTGCCTCCTCTTGAGATGCGACGGGAACGCCGGGAATTCTTTCCCGTTGAAAGCAGGGAAAGGATCCCTCATCTCGAGCTACGAGGGGGAAACGGGGCTCCTCTGGATTTGGGAGGGACCATCGTGCTTCCTCGTGAGTGGAGACGGGTATGGCGGTGAACTTCTTGAGTTGCAGCAAGGGTGTGAAAGACCCTTTCGAAGTTCCAGAGGTTAAGTGTCATTAGTCTCCAGACGCCTCATCGGAAATAGGCCTCATCTCGCCTGGAAGGGAGAACTTCCTGGATTTTCTCAAGTTGCAGCCGGTGTTCTCGAATTACGATGGGGACCTCAGGGACCCGCCCTGGTGGCCTCAGGAGAGGCCAGTCCCCATGCGAGTTGCTAGGGGGCCTCTCGGGATTCCTCTCCCTTCGATACCGGGGCCAAAAACCTTGTGTGGAGTCAGGGCCGGAACCGAGGATTCCTCTCAGGGGCTGACATGGATCTTTGGGTACTTCTGGAGTCTCCCCAGGGGAGTCAGGCCTCGTCTCGAGTGGGGGCATGCACGTGCGCTTTCCTTCCAGGCTGTAGCAGCAATGTCACGCTTCTTGTGGCCTGGATCAAAGGATCTGTGGTTTTCCCTCGAGGCTTTCCCTCGAGGCTTTCCCACAGGGCTGTCCCACGTGCCACCGTGGTGTGAATCGATCCTCGGGGTGAAAGATGATCCAGTGCAGGGCAAAGAGGTTCCTCTGGAATGGACTGAGACATCTGGGGGACTCTTGGAATGGTGGTACGACCATGGAGTTCCTCTCGCCTTTCCTGTTGAGAGTGCCTCCTCTTGAGATGCGATGGGAACGCCGGGAATTCTTTCCCGTTGAAAGCAGGGAAAGGATCCGTCATCTCGAGCTCCGAGGAGGAAACGGGGCTCCTATAGATGTGGGCGGGACCATCGTGCTTCCTCTCGAGTGGAGACGGGTATGGCGGTGAACTTCTTGAGTTGCAGCAAGGGTGTGAAAGACCCTTTCGAAGTTCCAAACGTTAGGGGTCATTAGTCTCCAGACGCCTCATCGCAAATAGGCCTCATCTCGCCTGGAAGAGAGAACTTCCTGGATTTTCTCGAGTTGCGGCAGGTGTTCTCGAGTTACGACGGGGACCTCAGGGACCCGCCCTGGTGGCCTCAGGAGAGGCCAGTCCCCATGCGAGGTGATAGGGGGCCTCTCGGGATTCCTCTCCCGTCGATACCGGGGCCAAAAACCTTGTTTGGAGTCAGGGCCGGAACCGAGGATTCTTCTCAGGGGCTGAGATGGATCTTTGGGTACTTCTGAGGTCTCCCCAGGGGAGTCAGGCCTCGTCTCGAGTGGGGGCATGCACGTGCGCTTTCCTTCCAGGCTGTAGCAGCAATGTCACGCTTCCCGTGGCGTGGATCAAAGGATCTGTGGTTTTCCCTCGAGGCTTTCCCACAGGGCTGTCCCACGTGCCACCGTGGTGTGAGTCGATCCTAGGCGTGAAAGATGAGCCAGTGCAGGGCAAAGAGGTTCCTCTGGAATGGACTGAGACATCTGGGGGACTCTTGGCATGGTGGTACGACTATGGAGTTCCTCTCGCCTTTCCTGTTGAGAGTGCCTCCTCTTGAGATGCGATGGGAACGCTGGGAATTCTTTCCCGTTGAAAGCAGGGAAAGGATCCCTCATCTCGAGCTACGAGGGGGAAACGGGGCTCCTCTGGATGTGGGCGGGACCATCGTGCTTCCTCTCGAGTGGAGACGGGTATGGCGGTGAACTTCTTGAGTTGCAGCAAGGGTGTGAAAGACCCTTTCGAAGATGCAGAGGTTAGGTGTCATTAGTCTCCAGATGCCTCATCGGAAATAGGCCTCATCTCGCCTGGAAGGGAGAACTTCCTGGATATTCTCGAGTTGCGGCAGGTGTTCTCGAGTTACGACGGGGACCTCAGGTACCCGCCCTGGTGGCCTCAGGAGAGGCCAGTCCCCATGCGAGTTGCTAGGGGGCCTCTCGGGATTTCTCTCTCGTCGATACCGGGGCCAAAAACCTTGTGTGGAGTCAGGGCCGGAACCGAGGATTCCTCTCATGGGTGACATGGATCTTTGGGTACTTCTGGAGTCTCCCCAGGGGAGTCAGGCCTCGTCTCGAGTGGGGGCATGCACGTGCGCTTTCCTTCCAGGCTGTAGCAGCAATGTCACGCTTCCCGTCGCGTGGATCAAAGGATCTGTGGTTTTCCCTCGAGGCTTTCCCTCGACGCTTACCCACTGGGCTGTCCCACGTGCCACCGTGGTGTGAGTCGATCCTAGGCGTGAAAGATGGGCCAGTGCAGGGCAAAGAGGTTCCTCTGGAATGGACTGAGACATCTTGGGGACTCTTGGCATGGTGGTACGACCATGGAGTTCCTCTCGCCTTTCCTGTTGAGAGTGCCTCCTCTTGAGATGCGATGGGAACGCTGGGAATTCTTTCCCGTTGAAAGCAGGGAAAGGATCCCTCATCTCGAGCTAAGAGGGGGAAACGGGGCTCCTCTGGATGTGGGCGGGACCATCGTGCTTCCTCTCGAGTGGAGATGGGTATGGCGGTGAACTTCTTGAGTTGCAGCAAGGGTGTGAAAGATCCTTTCGAAGTTACAGAGGTTAGGTGTCATTAGTCTCCAGATGCCTCATCGGAAATAGGCCTCATCTCGCCTGGAAGGGAGAACTTCCTGGATATTCTCGAGTTGCGGCAGGTGTTCTCGAGTTACGACGGGGACTTCAGGGACCCGCCCTGGTGGCCTCAGGAGAGGCCAGTCCCCATGCGAGTTGCTAGCGGGCCTCTCGGTATTCCTCTCCCGCCGATACCGGGGCCAAAAACCTTGTGTGGAGTCAGGGCCGGAACCGAGGATTCCTCTCACGGGTGACATGGATCTTGGGTACTTCTGGAGTCTCCCCAGGGGAGTCAGGCCTCGTCTCGAGTGGGGGCATGCACGTGCGCTTTCCTTCCAGGCTGTAGCAGCAAGGGCACGCTTCCCGTCGCGTGGATCAAAGGATCTGTGGTTTTCCCTCGAGGTTTTCCCTCGAGGCTTTCCCACAGGGCTGTCCCACGTGCCACCGTGGTGTGAGTCGATCCTAGGCGTGAAAGATGAGCCAGTGCAGGGCAAAGAGGTTCCTCTGGAATGGACTGAGACATCTGGGGGACTCTTGGAATGGTGGTACGACCATGGAGTTCCTCTCGCCTTTCCTGTTGAGAGTGCCTCCTCTTGAGTTGCGACGGGAACGCCGGGAATTCTTTCCCGTCGAATGCAGGGAAAGGATCCCTCATCTCGAGCTACGAGGGGGAAACGGGGCTCCTCTGGATGTGGGCGGGACCGTCGTGCTTCCTCTCGAGTGGAGACGGGTATGGTGGTGAACTTCTTGAGTTGCAGCAAGGGTGTGAAAGACCCTTTCGAAGTTCCAGAGGTTAGGTGTCATTAGTCTCCAGACGCCTCATCGGAAATAGGCCTCATCTCGCCTGGAAGGGAGAATTTCCTGGATTTTCTCGAGTTGCGGCAGGTGTTCTCGAGTTACGACGGGGACCTCAGGGACCCGCCCTGATGGCCTCAGGAGAGGCCAGGCCCATGCGAGTTGCTAGGGGGCCTCTCGGGATTCCTCTCCTGTCGATACCGGGGCCAAAAACCTTGTGTGGAGTCAGGGCCGGAACCGAGGATTCCTCTCAGGGGTGACATGGATCTTTGGGTACTTCTGGAGTCTCCCCAGGGGAGTCAGGCCTCGTCTCGAGTTGGGGCATGCACGTGCGCTTTCCTTCCAGGCTGTAGCAGCAATGTCACGCTTCCCGTCGCGTGGATCAAAGGATCTGTGGTTTTCCCCCGAGGCTTTCCCACAGGGCTGTCCCACGTGCCACCGTGGTGTGAGTCGATCCTCGGCGTGAAAGATGAGCCAGTGCAGGGCAAAGAGGTTCCTCTGGAATGGACTGAGACATCTGGGGGACTCTTGGAATGGTGGTACGACCTTGGAGTTCCTCTCACCTTTCCTGTTGAGAGTGCCTCCTCTTGAGATGCGAAGGGAACTCCGGGAAATCTTTCCCGTTGAAAGCAGGGAAAGGATCCCTCATCTCGAGCTACGAGGGGGAAACGGGGCTCCTCTGGATGTGGGCGGGACCATCGTGCTTCCTCTCGAGTGGAGACGGGTATGGCGGTGAACTTCTTGAGTTGCAGCAAGGGTGTGAAAGACCCTTTCGAAGTTCCAGAGGTTAGGTGTCATTAGTCTCCAGACGCCTCATCGGAAATAGGCCTCATCTCGCCTGGAAGGGAGAACTTCCTGGATTTTCTCGAGTTGCGGCAGGTGTTCTCGAGTTACGACGGGGACCTCAGGGACCCGCCCTGGTGGCCTCAGGAGAGGCCAGTCCCCATGCGAGTTGCTAGGGGCCCTCTCGGGATTCCTCTCCCGTCGATACCGGGGCCAAAAACCTTGTGTGGTGTCAGGGCCGGAACCGAGGATTTCTCTCAGGGGCTGACATGGATCTTTGGGTACTTCTGGAGTCTCCCCAGGGGAATCAGGCCTTGTCTCGAGTCGGGGCATCCACGTGCGCTTTCCTTCCAGGCTGTAGCAGCAATGTCACGCTTCCCGTGGCGTGGATCAAAGGATCTGTGGTTTTCCCTCGAGGCTTTCCCTCGAGGCTTTCCCACAGGGCTGTCCCACGTGCCACCGTGGTGTTAGTCGATCCTCGGTGTGAAAGATGAGCCAGTGCAGGGCAAAGAGGTTCCTCTGGAATGGACTGAGACATCTGGGGGACTCTTGGAATGGTGGTAAGACCATGGAGTTCCTCTCGCCTTTGCTGTTGAGAGTGCCTCCTCTTGAGATGGGACGGGAATACCGGGAATTCTTTCCCGTTGAAAGCAGGGAAAGGATTCCTCATCTCGAGCTATGAGGGGGAAACGGGGCTCCTCTGGATGTGGGCGGGACCATCGTGCTTCCTCTCGAGTGGAGACGGGTATGGCGGTGAACTTCTTGAGTTGCAGCAAGGGTGTGAAAGACCCTTTCGAAGTTCCAGAGGTTAGGTGTCATTAGTCTCCAGACGCCTCATCGGAAATAGGCCTCAAATCGCCTGGAAGGGTGAACTTCCTGGATTTTCTCGAGTTGCGGCAGGTGTTCTCGAGTTACGACGGGGACCTCAGGGACCCGCCCTGGTGGCCTCAGGAGAGGCCAGTCCCCATTCGACTTGCTAGGGGGCCTCTCGGGATTCCTCTCCCTTCGATACCGGGGCCAAAAACCTTTTGTGGAGTTAGGGCCGGAACCGAGGATTCCTTTCAGGGGCTGATATGGATCTTTGGGTACTTCTGGAGTCTCCCCAGGGGAGTCAGGCCTCGTCTCGAGTCTGGGCATGCACGTGCACTTTCCTTCCTGGCTGTAGCAGCAATGTCACGCTTCCCGTGGCGTGGATCAAAGGATCTGTGGTTTTCCCTCGAGGCTTTCCCTCGAGGCTTTCCCACAGGGCTGTCCCACGTGCCACCGTGGTGTGAGTCGATCCTCGGCGTGAAAGATGAGCCAGTGCAGGGCAAAGAGGTTCCTCTGGAATGGACTGAGACATCTGGGGGACTCTTGGAATGGTGGTACGACCATGGAGTTCCTCTCGCCTTTCCTGTTGAGAGTGCCTCCGCTTGAGATGCGACGGGAACGCCGGGAATTCTTTCCCATTGAAAGCAGGGAAAGGATTCCTCATCTCGAGCTACGAGGGGGAAAGGGGGCTCCTCTGGATGTGGGCGGGACGATCGTCCTTCCTCTCGAGTGGAGACGGGTATGGCGGTGAACTTCTTGAGTTGCAGCAAGGGTGTGAAAGACCCTTTCGAAGTTCCAGAGGTTAGGTGTCATTAGTCTCCAGACGCCTCATCGGAAATAAGCCTCATCTCGCCTGGAAGGGGGAACTTCCTGGAATTTCTCGAGTTGCGGCTGGTGTTCTCGAGTTACGACGGGGACCTCAGGGACCCGCCCTGGAGGCCTCAGGAGAGGCCAGTCCCCATGCGAGTTGCTAGGGGGCCTCTCGGGATTCCTCTCCCGTCGATACCGGGGCCAAAAACCTTGTGTGGAGTCAGGGCCGGAAACGAGGATTCCTCTCAGGGGCTGACATGGATCTTTGGGTACTTCTGGAGTCTCCCCAGGGGAGTCAGGCCTCGGCTCGAGTGGGGGCATGCACTTGCGCTTTCCTTCCAGGCTGTAGCAGCAATGTCACGCTTCCCATCGCGTGGATCAAAGGATCTGTGGTTTTCCCACAGGGCTCTCCCACGAGCCACCGTGGTGTGAGTCGATCCTCGGCGTGAAAGATGAGCCAGTGCAGGGCAAAGAGGTTCCTCTGGAATGGACTGAGACATCTGGGGGACTCTTGGAATGGTAGTACAACCATGGAGTTCCTCTCGCCTTTCCTGTTGAGAGTGCCTCCTCTTGAGATGCGACGGGAACGCCGGGAATTCTTTCCCGTTGAAAGCAGGGAAAAGATTCCTCATCTCGAGCTACGAGGGGGAAACGGGGCTCCTCTGGATGTGGGCGGGACCATCGTGCTTCCTCTAGAGTGGAGACGGGTATGGCGGTGAACTTCTTGAGTTGCAGCAAGGGTGAGAAAGACCCTTTCGAAGTTCCAGAGGTTAGGTGTCATTAGTCTCCAGACGCCTCATCGGAAATAGGCCTCATCTCGCCTGGAAGGGAGAACTTCCTGGATTTTCTCGAGTTGCGGCAGGTGTTCTCGAGTTACGACGGGGACCTCAGGGACCCGCCCTGGTGGCCTCAGGAGAGGCCAGTCCCCATGCGAGTTGCTAGGGGGCCTCTCGGGATTGCTCTCCCGTCGATACCGGGGCCAAAAACCTTGTGTGGAGTCAGGGCCGGAACCGAGGATTCCTCTCAGTGGCTGACATGGATCTTTGGGTACTTCTGGAGTCTCCCCAGGGGAGTCAGGCCTCGTCTCAAGTGGGGGCATGCACGTGCGCTTTCCTTCAAGGCTGTAGCAGCAATGTCACGCTTCCCGTGGCGTGGATCAAAGGATCTGTGGTTTTCCCTTGAGGCTTTCCCTCGAGGCTTTCCCACAGGTCTGTCCCACGTGCCACCGTGGTGTGAGTCGATCCTCGGCGTGAAAGATGAGCCAGTGCAGGTCAAAGAGGTTCCTCTGGAATGGACTGAGACATCTGGGGGACTCTTGGAATGGTGGTACGACCATGGAGTTCCTCTCGCCTTTCCTGTTGAGAGTGCCTCCTCTTGAGATGCGACGGGAACGCCGGGAATTCTTTCCCATTGAAAGCAGGGAAAGGATCCCTCATCTCGAGCTACGAGGGGGAAACGGGGCTCCTATGGATGTGGGCGGGACCATTGTGCTTCCTCTCGAGTGGAGACGGGTATGGCGGTGAACTTCCTGAGTTGCAGCAAGGGTGTGAAAGACCCTTTCGAAGTTCCAGAGGTTAGGTGTCATTAGTCTCCAGACGCCTCATCGGAAATAGGCCTCATCTCGCCTGGAAGGGAGAACTTCCTGGATTTTCTCGAGTTGCGGCAGGTGTTTTCGAGTTACGACGGGGACCTCAGGGACCCGCCCTGGTGGCCTCAGGAGAGGCCAGTCCCCATGCGAGTTGCTAGGGGCCCTCTCGGGATTCCTCTCCCGTCGATACCGGGGCCAAAAACCTTGTGTGGAGTCAGGGCCGGAACCGAGGATTCCTCTCAGGGGCTGACACGGATCTTTGGGTACTTCTGGAGTCTCCCCAGGGGAGTCAGGCCTCGTCTCGAGTGGGGGCATGCACGTGCGCTTTCCTTCCAGGCTGTAGCAGCAATGTCACGCTTCCCGTGGCGTGGATCAAAGGATCTGTGGTTTTCCCTCGAGGCTTTCCCTCGAGGCTTTCCCACAGGGCTGTCCCACGTGCGACCGTGGTGTGAGTCGATACTCGGCGTGAAAGATGAGCCAGTGTAGGGCAAAGAGCTTCCTCTGGAATGGACTGAGACATCTGGGGGACTCTTGGAATGGTGGTACGACCATGGAGTTCCTCTCGCCTTTCCTGTTGAGAGTGCCTCCTCTTGAGATGAGACGGGAACGCCGGGAAGTCTTTCCCGTTGAAAGCAGGGAAAGGATCCCTCATCTCGAGCTACGAGGGGGAAACGGGGCTCCTCTGGATGGGGGCGGGACTATCGTGCTTCCTCTCGAGTGGAGACGGGTATGGCGGTGAACTTCTTGAGTTGCAGCAAGGGTGTGAAAGACCCTTTCGAAGTTCCAGAGGTTAGGTGTCATTAGTCTCCAGACGCCTCATCGGAAATAGGCCTCATTTCGCCTGGAAGGGAGAACTTCCTGGATTTTCTCGAGTTGCGGCAGGTGTACTCGAGTTACGACGGGGACCTCAGGGACCCGCCCTGGTGGCCTCAGGAGAGGCCAGTCCCCATGCGAGTTGCTAGGGGGCCTCTCGGGATTCCTCTCCCGTCGATACCGGGGCCAAAAACCTTGTGTGGCGTCAGGGCCGGAACCGAGGATTACTCTCAGGGGCTGATATGGATCTTTGGGTACTTCTGTAGTCTCGCCAGGGGAGACAGGCCTCGTCTCGAGTGGGGGCATGCACGTGCACTTTCCTTCCAGGCTGTAGCAGCAATGTCACGCTTCCCGTCGCATGGATCAAAGGATCTGTGGTTTTCCCTCGAGGCTTTCCCTCGAGGCTTTCCCACAGGGCTGTCCCACGTGCCACCGTGGTGTGAGTCGATCCTCGGCGTGAAAGATGAGCCAGTGCAGGGCAAAGAGTTTCCTCTGGAATGGACTGAGACATCTGGGGGACTCTTGGAATGGTGGTACGACCATGGAGTTCCTCTCGCCTTTGCTGTTGAGAGTGCCTCCTCTTGAGATGGGACGGGAATACCGGGAATTCTTTCCCGTTGAAAGCAGGGAAAGGATTCCTCATCTCGAGCTACGAGGGGGAAACGGGGCTCCTGTGGATGTGGGCGGGACCATCGTGCTTCCTCTCGAGTGCAGACGGGTATGGCGGTGAACTTCTTGAATTGCAGCAAGGGTGTGAAAGACCCTTTCGAAGTTCCAGAGGTTAGGTGTCATTAGTCTCCAGACGCCTCATCGGAAATAGGCCTCATCTCGCCTGGAAGGGAGAACTTCCTGGATTTTCTCGAGTTACGGCAGGTGTTCTCGAGTTACGACGGGGACCTCAGGGACCCGCCCTGGTGGCCTCAGGAGAGGCCAGGCCCCATGCGACTTGCTAGGGGGCCTCTCGGGATTCCTCTCCCGTCGATACCGGGGCCAAAAACCTTGTGTGGAGTCAGGGCCGGAACCGAGGATTCCTCTCAGGGGCTGACATGGATCTTTGGGTACTTCTGGAGTCTCCCCATGGGAGTCAGGCCTCGTCTCGAGTGGGGGCATGCACGTGCGCTTTCCTTCCAGGCTGTAGCAGCAATGTCACGCTTCCCGTGGCGTGGATCAAAGGATCTGTGGTTTTCCCTCGAGGCTTTCCCACAGGGCTGTCCCACGTGCCACCGTGGTGTGAGTCGATCCTCGGCGTGAAAGATGAGCCAGTGCATGGCAAAGAGCTTACTCTGGAATGGACTGAGACATCTGGGGGACTCTTGGAATGGTGGTACGACCATGGAGTTCCTCTCGCCTTTCCTGTTGAGAGTGCCTCCGCTTGAGATGCGACGGGAACGCCGGGAATTCTTTCCCATTGAAAGCAGGGAAAGGATTCCTCATCTCGAGCTACGAGGGGGAAAGGGGGCTCCTCTGGATGTGGGCGGGACGATCGTGCTTCCTCTCGAGTGGAGACGGGTATGGCGGTGAACTTCTTGAGTTGCAGCAAGGGTGTGAAAGACCCTTTCGAAGTTCCAGAGGTTAGGTGTCATTAGTCTCCAGACGCCTCATCGGAAATAGGCCTCATCCTGCCTGGAAGGGAGAACTTCCTGGATTTTCTCGAGTTGCGGCAGGTGTTCTCGAGTTACGACGGGGAACTCAGGGACCCGCCCTGGTGGCCTCAGGAGAGGCCAGTCCCCATGCGAGTTGCTAGGGGGCCTCTCGGGATTCCTCTCCCGACGATACCGGGGCCAAAAACCTTGTGTGGAGTCAGGGCCGGAACCGAGGATTCCTCTCAGGGGCTGACATGGATCTGTGGGTACTTCTGGAGTCTCCCCATGGGAGTCAGGCCTCGTCTCGAGTGGGGGCATGCACGTGCGCTTTCCTTCCAGGCTGTAGCAGCAATGTCATGCTTCCCGTCGCGTGGATCAAAGGATCTGTGGTTTTCCCTCGAGGCTTTCCCTCGAGGCTTTGCCACAGGGCTGTCCCACGTGCCACCGTGGTGTGAGTCGATACTCGGCGTGAAAGATGAGCCAGTGGAGGGCAAAGAGGTTCCTCTGGAATGGACTGAGACATCTGGGGGACTCTTGGAATGGTGGTACGACCATGGAGTTCCTCTCGCCTTTCCTGTTGAGAGTGCCTCCTCTTGAGATGCGACGGGAACGCCGGGAATTCTTTCCCGTTGAAAGCAGGGAAAGGATCCCTCATCTCGAGCTACGAGGGGGAAACGGGGCTCCTCTGGATGTGGGCCCGACCATCGTGCTTCCTCTCGAGTGGAGACGGGTGTGGCGGTGAACTTCTTGAGTTGCAGCAAGGGTGTGAAAGACCCTTTCGAAGTTCCAGAGGTTAGGTGTCATTAGTCTCCAGACGCCTCATCGGAAATAGGCCTCATCTCGCCTGGAAGGGGGAACTTCCTGGAATTTCTCGAGTTGTGGCAGGTGTTCTCGAGTTACGACGGGGACCTCAGGGACCCGCCCTGGTGGCCTCAGGAGATTCTAGTCCCCATGCGAGTTGCTAGGGGGCCTCTCGGGATTCCTCTCCCGTCGATACCGGGGCCAAAAACCTTGTGTGGAGTCAGGGCCTGAACCGAGGATTCCTCTCAGGGGCTGACATGGATCTTTGGGTACTTCTGGAGTCTCCCCAGGGGAGTCAGGCCTCGTCTCGAGTCGGGGCATGCACGTGCACTTTCCTTCCAGGCTGTAGCAGCAATGTCACGCTTCCCGTGGCGTGGATCAAAGGATCTGTGGTTTTCCCTCGAGGCTTTCCCTCGAGGCTTTCCCACAGGGCTGTCCCACGTGCCACCGTGGTGTGATTCGATCCTCGGCGTGAAAGATGAGCCAGTGCAGGGCAAAGAGGTTCCTCTGGAATGGACTGAGACATCTGGGGGACTCTTGGAATGGTGGTACGACCATGGAGTTCCTCTCGCCTTTCCTGTTGAGAGTGCCTCCGCTTGAGATGCGACGGGAACGCCGGGAATTCTTTCCCATTGAAAGCAGGGAAAGGATTCCTCATCTCGAGCTACGAGGGGGAAAGGGGGCTCCTCTGGATGTGGGCGGGACGATCGTGCTTCCTCTCGAGTGGAGACGGGTATGGCGGTGAACTTCTTGAGTTGCAGCAAGGGTGTGAAAGACCCTTTCGAAGTTCCAGAGGTTAGGTGTCATTAGTCTCCAGACGCCTCATCGGAAATAGGCCTCATCCTGCCTGGAAGGGAGAACTTCCTGGATTTTCTCGAGTTGCGGCAGGTGTTCTCGAGTTACGACGGGGACCTCAGGGACCCGCCCTGGTGGCCTCAGGAGAGGCCAGTCCCCATGCAAGTTGCTAGGGGGCCTCTCGGGATTCCTCTCCCGTCGATACCCGGGCCAAAAACCTTGTGTGGAGTCAGGGCCGGAACCGAGGATTCCTCTCACGGGCTGATATGGATCTTTGGGTACTTCTGGAGTCTCGCCAGGGGAGACAGGCCTCATCTCGAGTGGGGGCATGCACGTCCGCTTTCCTTCCAGGCTGTAGCAGCAATGTCACGCTTCCCATCGCGTGGATCAAAGGATCTGTGGTTTTCCCTCGAGGCTTTCCCTCGAGGCTTCCCACAGTGCTGTCCCACGTGCCACCGTGGTGTGAGTCGATCCTCGGCGTGAAAGATGAGCCAGTGCAGGGCAAAGAGGTTCCTCTGGAATGGACTGAGACATCTGCGGGACTCTTGGAATGGTGGTACGACCATGGAGTTCCTCTCGCCTTTCCTGTTGAGAGTGCCTCCTCCTGAGATGCGACGGGAACGCCGGGAATTCTTTCCCGTTGAAAGCAGGGAAAGGATCGCTCATCTCGAGCTAGGAGGGGGAAACGGGGCTCCTCTTGATGGGGGCGGGACCATCGTGCTTCCTCTCGAGTGGAGACGGGTATGGCGGTGAACTTCTTGAGTTGCAGCAAGGGTGTGAAAGACCCTTTCGAAGTTCCAGAGTTTAGGTGTCATTAGTCTCCAGACGCCTCATCGGAAATAGGCCTCATCTCGCCTGGAAGGGAGAACTTCCTGGATTTTCTCGAGTTGCGGCAGGTGTTCTCGAGTTACGACGGGGACCTCAGGGACCCGCCCTGGTGGCCTCAGAAGAGGCCAGTCCCCATGCGAGTTGCTAGGGGGCCTCTCGGGATTCCTCTCCCGTCGATACCGGGGCCAAAATCCTTGTGTGGAGTCAGGGCCGGAACCGAGGATTCCTCTCACGGGCTGACATGGATCTTTGGGTACTTCTGGAGTCTCCCCAGGGGAGTCAGGCCTCGTCTCGAGTCGGGGCATGCACGTGCACTTTCCTTCCAGGCTGTAGTAGCAATGTCACGCTTCCCGTGGCGTGGATCAAAGGATCTGTGGTTTTCCCTCGAGGCTTACCCTCGAGGCTTTCCCACAGGGCTGTCCCACGTGCCACCGTGGTGTGAGTCGATCCTCGGCGTGAAAGATGAGCCAGTGCAGGGCAAAGAGCTTCCTCTGGAATGGACTGAGACATCTGGGGGACTCTTGGAATGGTGGTACGACCATGGAGTTCCTCTCGCCTTTCCTGTTGAGAGTGCCTCCGCTTGAGATGCGACGGGAACGCCGGGAACTCTTTCCCATTGAAAGCAGGGAAAGGATTCCTCATCTCGAGCTACGAGGGGGAAAGGGGGCTCCTCTGGATGTGGGCGGGACGATCGTGCTTCCTCTCGAGTGGAGACGGGTATGGCGGTGAACTTCTTGAGTTGCAGCAAGGGTGTGAAAGACCCTTTCGAAGTTCCAGAGGTTAGGTGTCATTAGTCTCCAGACGCCTCATCGGAAATAGGCCTCATCCTGCCTGGAAGGGAGAACTTCCTGGATTTTCTCGAGTTGCGGCAGGTGTTCTCGAGTTACGACGTGGACCTCAGGGACCCGCCCTGGTGGCCTCAGGAGAGGCCAGTCCCCATGCGAGTTGCTAGGGGGCCTCTCGGGATTCCTCTCCCGTCGATACCCGGGCCAAAAACCTTGTGTGGAGTCAGGGCCGGAACCGAGGATTCCTCTCACGGGCTGATATGGATCTTTGGGTACTTCTGGAGTCTCGCCAGGGGAGACAGGCCTCATCTCGAGTGGGGGCATGCACGTGCGCTTTCCTTCCAGGCTGTAGCAGCAATGTCACGCTTCCAATCGCGTGGATCAAAGGATCTGTGGTTTTCCCTCGAGGCTTTCCCTCGAGGCTTCCCACAGGGCTGTCCCACGTGCCACCGTGGTGTGAGTCGATCCTCGGCGTGAAAGATGAGCCAGTGCAGGGCAAAGAGGTTCCTCTGGAATGGACTGAGACATCTGCGGGACTCTTGGAATGGTGGTACGACCATGGAGTTCCTCTCGCCTTTCCTGTTGAGAGTACCTCCTCTTGAGATGCGACGGGAACGCCGGGAATTCTTTCCCGTTGAATGCAGGGAAAGGATCGCTCATCTCGAGCTAGGAGGGGGAAACGGGGCTCCTCTGGATGTGGTCGGGACCATCGTGCTTCCTCTCGAGTGGAGACGGGTATGGCGGTGAACTTCTTGAGTTGCAGCAAGGGTGTGAAAGACCCTTTCGAAGTTCCAGAGTTTAGGTGTCATTAGTCTCCAGACGCCTCATCGGAAATAGGCCTCATCTCGCCTGGAAGGGAGAACTTCCTGGATTTTCTCGAGTTGCGGCAGGTGTTCTCGAGTTACGACGGGGACCTCAGGGACCCGCCCTGGTGGCCTCAGGAGAGGCCAGTCCCCATGCGAGTTGCTAGGGGCCCTCTCGGGATTCCTCTCCCGTCGATACCGGGGCCAAAACCCTTGTGTGGAGTCAGGGCCGGAACCGAGGATTCCTCTCACGTGCTGACAGGGATCTTCGGGTACTTCTGGAGTCTCCCCAGGGGAGTCAGGCCTCGTCTCGAGTCGGGGCATGCACGTGCACATTCCTTCCAGGCTGTAGCAGCAATGTCACGCTTCCCGTCACGTGGATCAAAGGATCTGTGGTTTTCCCTCGAGGCTTTCCCTCGAGGCTTTCCCACAGGGCTGTCCCACGTGCCACCGTGGTGTGAGTCGATCCTCGGCGTGAAAGATGAGCCAGTGCAGGGCAAAGAGCTTCCTCTGGAATGGACTGAGACATCTGGGGGACTCTTGGAATGGTGGTACGACCATGGAGTTCCTCTCGCCTTTCCTGTTGAGAGTGCCTCCGCTTGAGATGCGACGGGAACGCCGGGAACTCTTTCCCATTGAAAGCAGGGAAAGGATTCCTCATCTCGAGCTACGAGGGGGAAAGGGGGCTCCTCTGGATGTGGGCGGGACGATCGTCCTTCCTTTCGAGTGGAGACGGGTATGGCGGTGAACTTCTTGAGTTGCAGCAAGGGTGTGAAAGACCCTTTCGAAGTTCCAGAGGTTAGGTGTCATTAGTCTCCAGACGCCTCATCGGAAATAGGCCTCATCCTGCCTGGAAGGGAGAACTTCCTGGATTTTCTCGAGTTGCGGCAGGTGTTCTCGAGTTACGACGGGGACCTCAGGGACCCGCCCTGGTGGCCTCAGGAGAGGCCAGTCCCCATGCGAGTTGCTAGGGGGCCTCTCGGGATTCCTCTCCCGTCGATACCCGGGCCAAAAACCTTGTGTGGAGTCAGGGCCGGAACCGAGGATTCCTCTCACGGGCTGATATGGATCTTTGGGTACTTCTGGAGTCTCGCCAGGGGAGACAGGACCCATCTCGAGTGGGGGCATGCACGTGCGCTTTCCTTCCAGGCTGTAGCAGCAATGTCACGCTTCCCATCGCGTGGATCAAAGGATCTGTGGTTTTCCCACAGGGCTCTCCCACGTGCCACCGTGGTGTGAGTCGATCCTCGGCGTGAAAGATGAGCCAGTGCAGGGCAAAGAGGTTCCTCTGGAATGGACTGAGACATCTGGGGGACTCTTGGAATGGTGGTACGACCATGGAGTTCCTCTCGCCTTTCCTGTTGAGAGTGCCTCCGCTTGAGATGCGACGGGAACGCCGGGAATTCTTTCCCATTGAAAGCAGGGAAAGGATTCCTCATCTCGAGCTACGAGGGGGAAAGGGGGCTCCTCTGGATGTGGGCGGGACGATCGTCCTTCCTTTCGAGTGGAGACGGGTATGGCGGTGAACTTCTTGAGTTGCAGCAAGGGTGTGAAAGACCCTTTCGAAGTTCCAGAGGTTAGGTGTCATTAGTCTCCAGACGCCTCATCGGAAATAAGCCTCATCTCGCCTGGAAGGGGGAACTTCCTGGAATTTCTCGAGTTGCGGCTGGTGTTCTCGAGTTACGACGGGGACCTCAGGGACCCGCCCTGGAGGCCTCAGGAGAGGCCAGTCCCCATGCGAGTTGCTAGGGGGCCTCTCGGGATTCCTCTCCCGTCGATACCGGGGCCAAAAACCTTGTGTGGAGTCAGGGCCGGAAACGAGGATTCCTCTCAGGGGCTGACATGGATCTTTGGGTACTTCTGGAGTCTCCCCAGGGGAGTCAGGCCTCGGCTCCAGTGGGGGCATGCACGTGCGCTTTCCTTCCAGGTTGTAGCAGCAATGTCACGCTTCCCGTGGCGTGGATCAAAGGATCTGTGGTTTTCCCTCGAGGCTTTCCCTCGAGGCTTTCCCACAGGGCTGTCCCACGTGCGACCGTGGTGTGAGTCGATCCTCGGCGTGAAAGATGAGCCAGTGTAAGGCAAAGAGCTTCCTCTGGAATGGACTGAGACATCTGGGGGACTCTTGGAATGGTGGTACGACCATGGAGTTCCTCTCGCCTTTCCTGTTGAGAGTGCCTCCTCTTGAGATGAGACGGGAACGCCGGGAAGTCTTTCCCGTTGAAAGCAGGGAAAGGATCGCTCATCTCGAGCTAGGAGGGGGAAACGGGGCTCCTCTGGATGGGGGCGGGACTATCGTGCTTCGTCTCGAGTGGAGACGGGTATGGCGGTGAACTTCTTGAGTTGCAGCAAGGGTGTGAAAGACCCTTTCGAAGTTCCAGAGGTTAGGTGTCATTAGTCTCCAGACGCCTCATCGGAAATAGGCCTCATCTCGCCTGGAAGGGAGAACTTCCTGGATTTTCTCGAGTTGCGGCAGGTGTTCTCGAGTTACGACGGGGACCTCAGGGACCCGCCCTGGTGGCCTCAGGAGAGGCCAGTCCCCATGCGAGTTGCTAGGGGGCCTCTCGGGATTCCTCTCCCGTCGATACCGGGGCCAAAAACCTTGTGTGGCGTCAGGGCCGGAACCGAGGATTACTCTCAGGGGCTGATATGGATCTTTGGGTACTTCTGTAGTCTCGCCAGGGGAGACAGGCCTCGTCTCGAGTGGGGGCATGCACGTGCACTTTCCTTCCAGGCTGTAGCAGCAATGTCACGCTTCCCTTCGCGTGGATCAAAGGATCTGTGGTTTTCCCTCGAGGCTTTCCCTCGAGGCTTTCCCACAGGGCTGTCCCACGTGCCACCGTGGTGTGAGTCGATCCTCGGCGTGAAAGATGAGCCAGTGCATGGCAAAGAGCTTACTCTGGAATGGACTGAGACATCTGGGGGACTCTTGGAATGGTGGTACGACCATGGAGTTCCTCTCGCCTTTCCTGTTGAGAGTGCCTCCGCTTGAGATGCGACGGGAACGCCGGGAATTCTTTCCCATTGAAAGCAGGGAAAGGATTCCTCATCTCGAGCTACGAGGGGGAAAGGGGGCTCCTCTGGATGTGGGCGGGACGATCGTGCTTCCTCTCGAGTGGAGACGGGTATGGCGGTGAACTTCTTGAGTTGCAGCAAGGGTGTGAAAGACCCTTTCGAAGTTCCAGAGGTTAGGTGTCATTAGTCTCCAGACGCCTCATCGGAAATAGGCCTCATCCTGCCTGGAAGGGAGAACTTCCTGGATTTTCTCGAGTTGCGGCAGGTGTTCTCGAGTTACGACGGGGACCTCAGGGACCCGCCCTGGTGGCCTCAGGAGAGGCCAGTCCCCTTGCGAGTTGCTAGGGGGCCTCTCGGGATTCCTCTCCCGACGATACCGGGGCCAAAATCCTTGTGTGGAGTCAGGGCCGGAACCGAGGATTCCTCTCACGGGCTGACATGGATCTTTGGGTACTTCTGGAGTCTCCCCAGGGGAGTCAGGCCTCGTCTCGAGTCGGGGCATGCACGTGCACTTTCCTTCCAGGCTGTAGTAGCAATGTCACGCTTCCCGTGGCGTGGATCAAAGGATCTGTGGTTTTCCCTCGAGGCTTACCCTCGAGGCTTTCCCACAGGGCTGTCCCACGTGCCACCGTGGTGTGAGTCGATCCTCGGCGTGAAAGATGAGCCAGTGCAGGGCAAAGAGCTTCCTTTGGAATGGACTGAGACATCTGGGGGACTCTTGGAATGGTGGTACGACCATGGAGTTCCTCTCGCCTTTCCTGTTGAGAGTGCCTCCGCTTGAGATGCGACGGGAACGCCGGGAACTCTTTCCCATTGAAAGCAGGGAAAGGATTCCTCATCTCGAGCTACGAGGGGGAAAGGGGGCTCCTCTGGATGTGGGCGGGACCATCGTGCTTCCTCTCGAGTGGAGACGGGTATGGCGGTGAACTTCTTGAGTTGCAGCAAGGGTGTGAAAGACCCTTTCGAAGTTCCAGAGGTTAGGTGTCATTAGTCTCCAGACGCCTCATCGGAAATAGGCCTCATCCTGCCTGGAAGGGAGAACTTCCTGGATTTTCTCGAGTTGCGGCAGGTGTTCTCGAGTTACGACGTGGACCTCAGGGACCCGCCCTGGTGGCCTCAGGAGAGGCCAGTCCCCATGCGAGTTGCTAGGGGGCCTCTCGGGATTCCTCTCCCGTCGATAACCGGGCCAAAAACCTTGTGTGGAGTCAGGGCCGGAACCGAGGATTCCTCTCACGGGCTGATATGGATCTTTGGGTACTTCTGGAGTCTCGCCAGGGGAGACAGGCCTCATCTCGAGTGGGGGCATGAACGTGCGCTTTCCTTCCAGGCTGTAGCAGCAATGTCATGCTTCCAATCGCGTGGATCAAAGGATCTGTGGTTTTCCCTCGAGGCTTTCCCTCCAGGCTTCCCACAGGGCTGTCCCACGTGCCACCGTGGTGTGAGTCGATCCTCGGCGTGAAAGATGAGCCAGTGCAGGGCAAAGAGGTTCCTCTGGAATGGACTGAGACATCTGCGGGACTCTTGGAATGGTGGTACGACCATGGAGTTCCTCTCGCCTTTCCTGTTGAGAGTACTTCCTCTTGAGATGCGACGGGAACGCCGGGAATTCTTTCCCGTTGAAAGCAGGGAAAGGATCGCTCATCTCGAGCTAGGAGGGGGAAACGGGGCTCCTCTGGATGTGGGCGGGACCATCGTGCTTCCTGTCGAGTGGAGACGGGTATGGCGGTGAACTTCTTGAGTTGCAGCAAGGGTGTGAAAGACCCTTTCGAAGTTCCAGAGTTTAGGTGTCATTAGTCTCCAGACGCCTCATCGGAAATAGGCCTCATCTCGCCTGGAAGGGAGAACTTCCTGGATTTTCTCGAGTTGCGGCAGGTGTTCTCGAGTTACGACGGGGACCTCAGGGACCCGCCCTGGTGGCCTCAGGAGAGGCCAGTCCCCATGCGAGTTGCTAGGGGGCCTCTCGGGATTCCTCTCCCGTCGATACCGGGGCCAAAAACCTTGTGTGGAGTCAGGGCCTGAACCGAGGATTCCTCTCAGGGGCTGACATGGATCTTTGGGTACTTCTGGAGTCTCCCCAGGGGAGTCAGGCCTCGTCTCGAGTCGGGGCATGCACGTGCACTTTCCTTCCAGGCTGTAGCAGCAATGTCACGCTTCCCGTGGCGTGGATCAAAGGATCTGTGGTTTTCCCTCGAGGCTTTCCCTCGAGGCTTTCCCACAGGGCTGTCCCACGTGCCACCGTGGTGTGAGTCGATCCTCGGCGTGAAAGATGAGCCAGTGCAGGGCAAAGAGCTTCCTCTGGAATGGACTGAGACATCTGGGGGACTCTTGGAATGGTGGTACGACCATGGAGTTCCTCTCGCCTTTCCTGTTGAGAGTGCCGCCGCTTGAGATGCGACGGGAACGCCGGGAATTCTTTCCCATTGAAAGCAGGGAAAGGATTCCTCATCTCGAGCTACGAGGGGGAAAGGGGGCTCCTCTGGATGTGGGCGGGACGATCGTGCTTCCTCTCGAGTGGAGACGGGTATGGCGGTGAACTTCTTGAGTTGCAGCAAGGGTGTGAAAGACCCTTTCGAAGTTCCAGAGGTTAGGTGTCATTAGTCTCCAGACGCCTCATCGGAAATAGGCCTCATCTCGCCTGGAAGGGGAAACTTCCTGGAATTTCTCGAGTTGTGGCAGGTGTTCTCGAGTTACGACGGGGACCTCAGGGACCCGCCCTGGTGGCCTCAGGAGAGGCCAGTCCCCATGCGACTTGCTAGGGGGCCTCTCGGGATTCCTCTCCCGTCGATACCGGGGCCAAAAAACTTGTGTGGAGTCAGGGCCGGAACCGAGGATTCCTCTCACGGGCTGACAGGGATCTTTGGGTTCTTCTGGAGTCTCCCCAGGGGAGTCAGGCCTCGTCTCGAGTCGGGGCATGCACGTGCACTTTCCTTCCAGGCTGTAGCAGCAATGTCACGCTTCCCGTCGCGTGGATCAAAGGATCTGTGGTTTTCCCTCGAGGCTTTCCCTCGAGGCTTTCCCACAGGGCTGTCCCACGTGCCACCGTGGTGTGAGTCGATCCTCGGCGTGAAAGATGAGCCAGTGCAGGGCAAAGAGCTTCCTCTGGAATGGACTGAGACATCTGGGGGACTCTTGGAATGGTGGTACGACCATGGAGTTCCTCTCGCCTTTCCTGTTGAGAGTGCCTCCGCTTGAGATGCGACGGGAACGCGGGGAACTCTTTCCCATTGAAAGCAGGGAAAGGATTCCTCATCTCGAGCTACGAGGGGGAAAGGGGGCTCCTCTGGATGTGGGCGGGACGATCGTGTTTCCTCTCGAGTGGAGACGGGTATGGCGGTGAACTTCTTGAGTTGCAGCAAGGGTGTGAAAGACCCTTTCGAAGTTCCAGAGGTTAGGTGTCATTAGTCTCCAGACGCCTCATCGGAAATAGGCCTCATCTCGCCTGGAAGGGAGAACTTCCTGGATTTTCTCGAGTTGCGGCAGGTGTTCTCGAGTTACGACGGGGACCTCAGGGACCCGCCCTGGTGGCCTCAGGAGAGGCCAGTCCCCATGCGAGTTGCTAAGGGGCCTCTCGGGATTGCTCTCCCGTCGATACCGGGGCCAAAAACCTTGTGTGGAGTCAGGGCCGGAACCGAGGATTCCTCTCAGTGGCTGACATGGATCTTTGGGTACTTCTGGAGTCTCCCCAGGGGATCAGGCCTCGTCTCGAGTCGGGGCATGCACGTGCACTTTCCTTCCAGTCTGTAGCAGCAATGTCACGCTTCCCGTGGCGTGGATCAAAGGATCTGTGGTTTTCCCTCGAGGCTTTCCCTCGAGGCTTTCCCACAGGGCTGTCCCAAGTGCCACCGTGGTGTGAGTCGATCCTCGGCGTGAAAGATGAGCCAGTGCAGGGCAAAGAGGTTCCTCTGGAATGGACTGAGACATCTGGAGGACTCTTGGAATGGTGGTACGACCATGGAGTTCCTCTCGCCTTTGCTGTTGAGAGTGCCTCCTCTTGAGATGGGACGGGAACACCGGGAATTCTTTCCCGTTGAAAGCAGGGAAAGGATCCCTCATCTCGAGCTACGAGGGGGAAACGGGGCTCCTCTGGATGTGGGCGGGACCATCGTGCTTCCTCTCGAGTGGAGACGGGTATGGCAGTGAACTTCTTGAGTTGCAGCAAGGGTGTGAAAGACCCTTTCGAAGTTCCAGAGGTTAGGTGTCATTAGTCTCCAGACGCCTCATCGGAAATAGGCCTCATCTCGCCTGGAAGGGAGAACTTCCTGGATTTTCTCGAGTTGCGGCAGGTGTTCTCGAGTTACGACGGGGACCTCAGGGACCCGCCCTGGTGGCCTCAGGAGAGGCCAGTCCCCATGCGACTTGCTAGGGGGCCTCTCGGGATTCCTCTCCCGGCGATACCGGGGCCAAAAACCTTGTGTGGAGTCAGGGCCGGAACCGAGGATTCCTCTCAGGGGCTGACATGGATCTTTGGGTACTTCTGGAGTCTCCCCAGGGGATTCAGGCCTCGTCTCGAGTCGGGGCATGCACGTGCACTTTCCTTCCAGGCTGTAGCAGCAATGTCACGCTTCCCGTGGCGTGGATCAAAGGATCTGTGGTTTTCCCTCGAGGCTTTCCCTCGAGGCTTTCCCACAGGGCTGTCCCACGTGCCACCGTGGTGTGAGTCGATCCTCGGCGTGAAAGATGAGCCAGTGCAGGGCAAAGAGCTTCCTCTGGAATGGACTGAGACATCTGGGGGACTCTTGGAATGGTGGTACGACCATGGAGTTCCTCTCGCCTTTCCTCTTGAGAGTGCCTCCGCTTGAGATGCGACGGGAACGCCGGGAACTCTTTCCCATTGAAAGCAGGGAAAGGATTCCTCATCTCGAGCTACGAGGGGGAAAGGGGGCTCCTCTGGATGTGGGCGGGACGATCGTGTTTCCTCTTGAGTGGAGACGGGTATGGCGGTGAACTTCTTGAGTTGCAGCAAGGGTGTGAAAGACCCTTTCGAAGTTCCAGAGGTTAGGTGTCATTAGTCTCCAGACGCCTCATCGGAAATAGGCCTCATCCTGCCTGGAAGGGAGAACTTCCTGGATTTTCTCGAGTTGCGGCAGGTGTTCTCGAGTTACGACGGGGACCTCAGGGACCCGCCCTGGTGGCCTCAGGAGAGGCCAGTCCCCATGCGAGTTGCTAGGGGGCCTCTCGGGATTCCTCTCCCGTCGATACCCGGGCCAAAAACCTTGTGTGGAGTCAGGGCCGGAACCGAGGATTCCTCTCACGGGCTGATATGGATCTTTGGGTACTTCTGAAGTCTCGCCAGGGGAGACAGGACCCATCTCGAGTGGGGGCATGCACGTGCGCTTTCCTTCCAGGCTGTAGCAGCAATGTCACGCTTCCCATCGCGTGGATCAAAGGATCTGTGGTTTTCCCACAGGGCTCTCCCACGTGCCACCGTGGTGTGAGTCGATCCTCGGCGTGAAAGATGAGCCAGTGCAGGGCAAAGAGGTTCCTCTGGAATGGACTGAGACATCTGGGGGACTCTTGGAATGGTGGTACAACCATGGAGTTCCTCTCGCCTTTCCTGTTGAGAGTGCCTCCTCTTGAGATGCGACGGGAACGCCGGGAATTCTTTCCCGTTGAAAGCAGTGAAAGGATCCCTCATCTCGAGCTACGAGGGGGAAACGGGGCTCCTTTGGATGTGGGCGGGACCATCGTGCTTCCTCTCGAGCGGAGACGGGTATGGCGGTGAACTTCTTGAGTTGCAGCAAGGGTGTGAAAGACCCTTTCGAAGTTCCAGAGGTTAGGTGTCATTAGTCTCCAGACGCCTCATCGGAAATAGGCCTCATCTCGCCTGGAAGGGAGAACTTCCTGGATTTTCTCGAGTTGCGGCAGGTGTTCTCGAGTTACGACGGGGACCTCAGGGACCCGCCTTGGTGGCCTCAGGAGAGGCCAGTCCCCATGCGAGTTGCTAGGGTCCCTCTCGGGATTCCTCTCCCGTCGATACCGGGGCCAAAAACCTTGTGTGGTGTCAGGGCCGGAACCGAGAATTTCTCTCAGGGGCTGACATGGATCTTTGGGTACTTCTGGAGTCTCCCCATGGGAGTCAGGCCTTGTCTCGAGTCGGGGCATGCACGTGCGCTTTCCTTCCAGGCTGTAGCAGCAATGTCACGCTTCCCGTCGCGTGGATCAAAGGATCTGTGGTTTTCCCTCGAGGCTTTCCCTCGAGGCTTTCCCACAGGGCTGTCTCACGTGCCACCGTGGTGTGAGTCGATCCTCGGAGTGAAAGATGAGCCAGTGCAGGGCAAAGAGGTTCCTCTGGAATGGACTGAGACATCTGGGGGACTCTTGGAATGGTGGTACGACCATGGAGTTCCTCTCGCCTTTCCTGTTGAGAGTGCCTCCTCTTGAGATGCGACGGGAACGCCGGGAATTCTTTCCCGTTGAAAGCAGGGAAAGGATCGCTCATCTCGAGCTAGGAGGGGGAAACGGGGCTCCTCTGGATGTGGGCGGGACGATCGTGCTTCCTCTAGAGTGGAGACGGGTATGGCGGTGAACTTCTTGAGTTGCAGCAAGGGTGTGAAAGACCCTTTCGAAGTTCCAGAGGTTAGGTGTCATTAGTCTCCAGACGCCTCATCGGAAATAGGCCTCATCTCGCCTGGAAGGGAGAACTTCCTGGATTTTCTCGAGTTGCGGCAGGTGTTCTCGAGTTACGACGGGGACCTCAGGGACCCGCCCTGGTGGCCTCAGGAGAGGCCAGTCCCCATGCGAGTTGCTAGGGGGCCTCTCGGGATTGCTCTCCCGTCGATACCGGGGCCAAAAACCTTGTGTGGAGTCAGGGCCGGAACCGAGGATTCCTCTCAGTGGCTGACATGGATCTTTGGGTACTTCTGGAGTCTCCCCAGGGGAGTCAGGCCTCGTCTCGAGTCGGGGCATGCACGTGCACTTTCCTTCCAGTCTGTAGCAGCAATGTCACGCTTCCCGTGGCGTGGATCAAAGGATCTGTGGTTTTCCCTCGAGGCTTTCCCTCGAGGCTTTCCCACAGGGCTGTCCCACGTGCCACCGTGGTGTGAGTCGATCCTCGGCGTGAAAGATGAGCCAGTGCAGGGCAAAGAGGTTCCTCTGGAATGGACTGAGACATCTGAAGGACTCTTGGAATGGTGGAACGACCATGGAGTTCCTCTCGCCTTTGCTGTTGAGAGTGCCTCCTCTTGAGATGGGACGGGAACACCGGGAATTCTTTCCCGTTGAAAGCAGGGAAAGGATCCCTCATCTCGAGCTACGAGGGGGAAACGGGGCTCCTCTGGATGTGGGCGGGACCATCGTGCTTCCTCTCGAGTGGAGACGGGTATGGCGGTGAACTTCTTGAGTTGCAGCAAGGGTGTGAAAGACCCTTTCGAAGTTCCAGAGGTTAGGTGTCATTAGTCTCCAGACGCCTCATCGGAAATAGGCCTCATCTCGCCTGGAAGGGAGAAATTCCTGGATTTTCTCGAGTTGCGGCAGGTGTTCTCGAGTTACGACGGGGACCTCAGGGACCCGCCCTGGTGGCCTCAGGAGAGGCCAGTCCCCATGCGACTTGCTAGGGGGCCTCTCGGGATTCCTCTCCCGTCGATACCGGGGCCAAAAACCTTGTGTGGAGTCAGGGCCGGAACCGAGGATTCCTCTCAGGGGCTGACATGGATCTTTGGGTACTTCTGGAGTCTCCCCAGGGGAGTCAGGCCTCGTCTCGAGTCGGGGCATGCACGTACACTTTCCTTCCAGGCTGTAGCAGCAATGTCACGCTTCCCGTGGCGTGGATCAAAGGATCTGTGGTTTTCCCTCGAGGCTTTCCCTCGAGGCTTTCCCACAGGGCTGTCCCACGTGCCACCGTGGTGTGAGTCGATCCTCGGCGTGAAAGATGAGCCAGTGCAGGGCAATGAGCTTCCTCTGGAATGGACTGAGACATCTGGGGGACTCTTGGAATGGTGGTACGACCATGGAGTTCCTCTCTCCTTTCCTGTTGAGAGTGCCTCCGCTTCAGATGCGACGGGAACGCCGGGAATTCTTTCCCATTGAAAGCAGGGAAAGGATTCCTCATCTCGAGCTACGAGGGGGATAGGGGGCTCCTCTGGATGTGGGCGGGACGATCGTGCTTCCTCTCGAGTGGAGACGGGTATGGCGGTGAACTTCTTGAGTTGCAGCAAGGGTGTGAAAGACCCTTTCGAAGTTCCAGAGGTTAGGTGTCATTAGTCTCCAGACGCCTCATCGGAAATAGGCCTCATCTCGCCTGGAAGGGAGAACTTCCTGGATTTTCTCGAGTTGCGGCAGGTGTTCTCGAGTTACGACGGGGACCTCAGGGACCCGCCCTGGTGGCCTCAGGAGAGGCCAGTCCCCATGCGAGTTGCTAGGGGGCCTCTCGGGATTCCTCTCCCGTCGATACCCGGGCCAAAAACCTTGTGTGGAGTCAGGGCCGGAACCGAGGATTCCACTCACGGGCTGATATGGATCTTTGGGTACTTCTGGAGTCTCGCCAGGGGAGACAGGCCTCATCTCGAGTGGGGGCATGCACGTGCGCTTTCCTTCCAGGCTGTAGCAGCAATGTCACGCTTCCCATCGCGTGGATCAAATGATTTGTGGTTTTCCCTCGAGGCTTTCCCTCGAGGCTTTCCCACAGGGCTGTCCCACGTGCCACCGTGGTGTGAGTCGATCCTCGGCGTGAAAGATGAGCCAGTGCAGGGCAAAGAGGTTCCTCTGGAATGGACTGAGACATCTGTGGGACTCTTGGAATGGTGGTACGACCATGGAGTTCCTCTCGCCTTTCCTGTTGAGAGTGCCTCCTCTTGAGATGCGACGGGAACGCCGGGAATTCTTTCCCGTTGAAACCAGGGAAAGGATCGCTCATCTCGAGCTAGGAGGGGGAAACGGGGCTCCTCTGGATGTGGGCGGGACCATCGTGCTTCCTCTAGAGTGGAGATGGGTATGGCGGTGAACTTCTTGAGTTGCAGCAAGGGTGTGAAAGACCCTTTCGAAGTTCCAGAGGTTAGGTGTCATTAGTCTCCAGACGCCTCATCTGAAATAGGCCTCATCTCGCCTGGAAGGGAGTACTTCCTGGATTTTCTCGAGTTGCGGCAGGTGTTCTCGAGTTACGACGGGGACCTCAGGGACCCGCCCTGGTGGCCTCAGGAGAGGCCAGTCCCCATGCGAGTTGCTAGGGGGCATCTCGGGATTCCTCTCCCGTCGATACCGGGGCCAAAAACCTTGTGTGGAGTCAGGGCCGGAACCGAGGATTCCTCTCAGGGGCTGACATGGATCTTTGGGTACTTCTGGAGTCTCACCAGGGGAGTCAGGCCTCGTCTCGAGTGGGGGCATGCACGTGCGCTTTCCTTCAAGGCTGTAACAGCAATGTCACGCTTCCCGTGGCGTGAATCAAACGATCAGTGGTTTTCCCTCGAGGCTTTCCCTCGAGGCTTTCCCACAGGGCTGTCCCACGTGCCACCGTGGTGTGAGTCGATCCTCGGCGTGAAAGTTGAGCCAGTGCAGGGCAAAGAGCTTCCTCTGGAATGGACTGAGACATCTGGGGGACTCTTGGAATGGTGGTACGACCATGGAGTTCCTCTCGCCTTTCCTGTTGAGAGTGCCTCCTCTTGAGATGCGACGGGAACGCCGGGAATTCTTTCCCGTTGAAAGCAGGGAAAGGATCCCTCATCTCGAGCTACGAGGGGGAAACGGGGCTCCTCTGGATGTGGGCGGGACTATCGTGCTTCCTCTCGAGTGGAGACGGGTATGGCGGTGAACTTCTTGAGTTGCAGCAAGGGTGTGAAACAACCTTTCGAAGTTCCAGAGGTTAGGTGTCATTAGTCTCCAGACGCCTCATCGGAAATAGGCCTCATCTCGCCTGGAAGGGAGAACTTCCTGGATTTTCTCGAGTTGCGGCAGGTGTTCTCGAGTTACGACGGGGACCTCAGGGACCCGCCCTGGTGGCCTCAGGAACGGCCAGTCCCCATGCGAGTTGCTAGGGGGCCTCTCGGGATTCCTCTCCCGTCGATACCGGAGCCAAAAACCTTGTGTGGAGTTAGGGCCGGAACCGAGGATTCCTTTCAGGGGCTGATATGGATCTTTGGGTACTTCTGGAGTCTCGCCAGGGGAGACAGGCCTCATCTCGAGTGTGGGCATGCACGTGCGCTTTCCTTCCAGGTTGTAGCAGCAATGTCACGCTTCCCGTCGAGTGGATCAAAGGATCTGTGGTTTTCCCTCGAGGCTTTCCCTCGAGGCTTTCCCACAGGGCTGTCCCACGTGCCACCATGGTGTGAGTCGATCCTCGGCGTGAAAGATGAGCCAGTGCAGGGCAAAGAGCTTCCTCTGGAATGGACTGAGACATCTGGGGGACTCTTGGAATGGTGGTACGACCATGGAGTTCCTCTCGCCTTTCCTGTTGAGAGTGCCTCCTCTTGAGATGCGACGGGAACGCCGGGAATTCTTTCCCGTTGAAAGCAGGGAAAGGATCCCTCATCTCGAGCTACGAGGGGGAAACGGGGCTCCTCTGGATGTGGGCGGGACTATCGTGCTTCCTCTCGAGTGGAGACGGGTATGGCGGTGAACTTCTTGAGTTGCAGCAAGGGTGTGAAAGACCCTTTCGAAGTTCCAGAGGTTAGGTGTCATTAGTCTCCAGACGCCTCATCGGAAATAGGCCTCATATCGCCTGGAAGGGAGAATTTCCTGGATTTTCTCGAGTTGCGGCAGGTGTTCTCGAGTTACGACGGGGACCTCAGGGACCCGCCCTGGTGGCCTCAGGAGAGGCCAGTCCCCATGCGAGTTGCTAGGGGGCCTCTCGGGATTGCTCTCCCGTCGATACCGGGGCCAAAAACCTTGTGTGGAGTCAGGGCCGGAACCGAGGATTCCTCTCAGTGGCTGACATGGATCTTTGGGTACTTCTGGATTCTCCCCAGGGGAGTCAGGCCTCGTCTCGAGTCGGGGCATGCACGTGCACTTTCCTTCCAGTCTGTAGCAGCAATGTCACGCTTCCCGTGGCGTGGATCAAAGGATCTGTGGTTTTCCCTCGAGGCTTTCCCTCGAGGCTTTCCCACAGGGCTGTCCCACGTGCCACCGTGGTGTGAGTCGATCCTCGGCGTGAAAGATGAGCCAGTGCAGGGCAAAGAGGTTCCTCTGGAATGGACTGAGACATCTGGGGGACTCTTGGAATGGTGGTACGACCATGGAGTTCCTCTCGCCTTTCCTGTTGAGAGTGCCTCCGCTTCAGATGCGACGGGAACGCCGGGAATTCTTTCCCATTGAAAGCAGGGAAAGGATTCCTCATCTCGAGCTACGAGGGGGATAGGGGGCTCCTCTGGATGTGGGCGGGACGATCGTGCTTCCTCTCGAGTGGAGACGGGTATGGCGGTGAACTTCTTGAGTTGCAGCAAGGGTGTGAAAGACCCTTTCGAAGTTCCAGAGGTTAGGTGTCATTAGTCTCCAGACGCCTCATCGGAAATAGGCCTCATCTCGCCTGGAAGGGAGAACTTCCTGGATTTTCTCGAGTTGCGGCAGGTGTTCTCGAGTTACGACGGGGACCTCAGGGACCCGCCCTGGTGGCCTCAGGAGAGGCCAGTCCCCATGCGACTTGCTAGGGGGCCTCTCGGGATTCCTCTCCCGTCGATACCGGGGCCAAAAACCTTGTGTGGAGTCAGGGCCGGAACCGAGGATTCCTCTCAGGGGCTGACATGGATCTTTGGGTACTTCTGGAGTCTCCCCAGGGGAGTCAGGCCTCGTCTCGAGTCGGGGCATGCACGTACACTTTCCTTCCAGGCTGTAGCAGCAATGTCACGCTTCCCGTGGCGTGGATCAAAGGATTTGTGGTTTTCCCTCGAGGCTTTCCCTCGAGGCTTTCCCACAGGGCTGTCCCACGTGCCACCGTGGTGTGAGTCGATCCTCGGCGTGAAAGATGAGCCAGTGCAGGGCAAAGAGGTTCCTCTGGAATGGACTGAGACATCTGTGGGACTCTTGGAATGGTGGTACGACCATGGAGTTCCTCTCGCCTTTCCTGTTGAGAGTGCCTCCTCTTGAGATGCGACGGGAACGCCGGGAATTCTTTCCCATTGAAAGCAGGGAAAGGATTCCTCATCTCGAGCTACGAGGGGGATAGGTGGCTCCTCTGGATGTGGGCGGGACGATCGTGCTTCCTCTCGAGTGGAGACGGGTATGGCGGTGAACTTCTTGAGTTGCAGCAAGGGTGTGAAAGACCCTTTCGAAGTTCCAGAGGTTAGGTGTCATTAGTCTCCAGACGCCTCATCGGAAATAGGCCTCATCTCGCCTGGAAGGGAGAACTTCCTGGATTTTCTCGAGTTGCGGCAGGTGTTCTCGAGTTACGACGGGGACCTCAGGGACCCGCCCTGGTGGCCTCAGGAGAGGCCAGTCCCCATGCGAGTTGCTAGGGGGCCTCTCGGGATTCCTCTCCCGTCGATACCCGGGCCAAAAACCTTGTGTGGAGTCAGGGCCGGAACCGAGGATTCCACTCACGGGATGATATGGATCTTTGGGTACTTCTGGAGTCTCGCCAGGGGAGACAGGCCTCATCTCGAGTGGGGGCATGCACGTGCGCTTTCCTTCCAGGCTGTAGCAGCAATGTCACGCTTCCCATCGCGTGGATCAAAGGATTTGTGGTTTTCCCTCGAGGCTTTCCCTCGAGGCTTTCCCACAGGGCTGTCCCACGTGCCACCGTGGTGTGAGTCGATCCTCGGCGTGAAAGATGAGCCAGTGCAGGGCAAAGAGGTTCCTCTGGAATGGACTGAGACATCTGTGGGACTCTTGGAATGGTGGTACGACCATGGAGTTCCTCTCGCCTTTCCTGTTGAGAGTGCCTCCTCTTGAGATGCGACGGGAACGCCGGGAATTCTTTCCCGTTGAAAGCAGGGAAAGGATCGCTCATCTCGAGCTAGGAGGGGGAAACGGGGCTCCTCTGGATGTGGGCGGGACCATCGTGCTTCCTCTAGAGTGGAGATGGGTATGGCGGTGAACTTCTTGAGTTGCAGCAAGGGTGTGAAAGACCCTTTCGAAGTTCCAGAGGTTAGGTGTCATTAGTCTCCAGACGCCTCATCTGAAATAGGCCTCATCTCGCCTGGAAGGGAGAACTTCCTGGATTTTCTCGAGTTGCGGCAGGTGTTCTCGAGTTACGACGGGGACCTCAGGGACCCGCCCTGGTGGCCTCAGGAGAGGCCAGTCCCCATGCGAGTTGCTAGGGGGCCTCTCGGGATTCCTCTCCCGTCGATACCGGGGCCAAAAACCTTGTGTGGAGTCAGGGCCTGAACCGAGGATTCCTCTCAGGGGCTGACATGGATCTTTGGGTACTTCTGGAGTCTCCCCAGGGGAGTCAGGCCTCGTCTCGAGTCGGGGCATGCACGTGCACTTTCCTTCCAGGCTGTAGCAGCAATGTCACGCTTCCCGTGGCGTGGATCAAAGGATCTGTGGTTTTCCCTCGAGGCTTTCCCTCGAGGCTTTCCCACAGGGCTGTCCCACGTGCCACCGTGGTGTGAGTCGATCCTCGGCGTGAAAGATGAGCCAGAGCAGGGCAAAGAGCTTCCTCTGGAATGGACTGAGACATCTGGGGGACTCTTGGAATGGTGGTACGACCATGGAGTTCCTCTCGCCTTTCCTGTTGAGAGTGCCGCCGCTTGAGATGCGACGGGAACGCCGGGAATTCTTTCCCATTGAAAGCAGGGAAAGGATTCCTCATCTCGATCTACGAGGGGGAAAGGGGGCTCCTCTGGATGTGGGCGGGACGATCGTGCTTCCTCTCGAGTGGAGACGGGTATGGCGGTGAACTTCTTGAGTTGCAGCAAGGGTGTGAAAGACCGTTTCGAAGTTCCAGAGGTTAGGTGTCATTAGTCTCCAGACGCCTCATCGGAAATAGGCCTCATCTCGCCTGGAAGGGGAAACTTCCTGGAATTTCTCGAGTTGTGGCAGGTGTTCTCGAGTTACGACGGGGACCTCAGGGACCCGCCCTGGTGGCCTCAGGAGAGGCCAGTCCCCATGCGACTTGCTAGGGGGCCTCTCGGGATTCCTCTCCCGTCGATACCGGGGCCAAAAAACTTGTGTGGAGTCAGGGCCGGAACCGAGGATTCCTCTCACGGGCTGACAGGGATCTTTGGGTTCTTCTGGAGTCTCCCCAGGGGAGTCAGGACTCGTCTCGAGTCGGGGCATGCACGTGCACTTTCCTTCCAGGCTGTAGCAGCAATGTCACGCTTCCCGTCGCGTGGATCAAAGGATCTGTGGTTTTCCCTCGAGGCTTTCCCTCGAGGCTTTCCCACAGGGCTGTCCCACGTGCCACCGTGGTGTGAGTCGATCCTCGGCGTGAAAGATGAGCCAGTGCAGGGGAAAAGAGCTTCCTCTGGAATGGACTGAGACATCTGGGGGACTCTTGGAATGGTGGTACGACCATGGAGTTCCTCTCGCCTTTCCTGTTGAGAGTGCCTCCGCTTGAGATGCGACGGGAACGCCGGGAACTCTTTCCCATTGAAAGCAGGGAAAGGATTCCTCATCTCGAGCTACGAGGGGGAAAGGGGGCTCCTCTGGATGTGGGCGGGACGATCGTGTTTCCTCTTGAGTGGAGACGGGTATGGCGGTGAACTTCTTGAGTTGCAGCAAGGGTGTGAAAGACCCTTTCGAAGTTCCAGAGGTTAGGTGTCATTAGTCTCCAGACGCCTCATCGGAAATAGGCCTCATCCTGCCTGGAAGGGAGAACTTCCTGGATTTTCTCGAGTTGCGGCAGGTGTTCTCGAGTTACGACGGGGACCTCAGGGACCCGCCCTGGTGGCCTCAGGAGAGGCCAGTCCCCATGCGAGTTGCTAGGGGGCCTCACGGGATTCCTCTCCCGTCGATACCCGGGCCAAAAACCTTGTGTGGAGTCAGGGCCGGAACCGAGGATTCCTCTCACGGGCTGATATGGATCCTTGGGTATTTCTGAAGTCTCGCCAGGAGAGACAGGACCCATCTCGAGTGGGGGCATGCACGTGCGCTTTCCTTCCAGGCTGTAGCAGCAATGTCACGCTTCCCATCGCGTGGATCAAAGGATCTGTGGTTTTCCCACAGGGCTCTCCCACGTGCCACCGTGGTGTGAGTCGATCCTCGGCGTGAAAGATGAGCCAGTGCAGGGCAAAGAGGTTCCTCTGGAATGGACTGAGACATCTGGGGGACTCTTGGAATGGTGGTACAACCATGGAGTTCCTCTCGCCTTTCCTGTTGAGAGTGCCTCCTCTTGAGATGTGACGGGAACGCCGGGAATTCTTTCCCGTTGACAGCAGTGAAAGGATCCCTCATCTCGAGCTACGAGGGGGAAACGGGGCTCCGCTGGATGTGGGCGGGACCATCGTGCTTCCTCTCGAGTGGAGACGGGTATGGCGGTGAACTTCTTGAGTTGCAGCAAGGGTGTGAAAGACCCTTTCGAAGTTCCAGAGGTTAGGTGTCATTAGTCTCCAGACGCCTCATCGGAAATAGGCCTCATCTCGCCTGGAAGGGAGAACTTCCTGGATTTTCTCGAGTTGCGGCAGGTGTTCTCGAGTTACGACGGGGACCTCAGGGACCCGCCCTGGTGGCCTCTGGAGAGGCCAGTCCCCATGCGAGTTGCTAGGGTCCCTCTCGGGATTCCTCTCCCGTCGATACCGGGGCCAAAAACCTTGTGCGGTGTCAGGGCCGGAACCGAGAATTTCTCTCAGGGGCTGACATGGATCTTTGGGTACTTCTGGAGTCTCCCCATGGGAGTCAGGCCTTGTCTCGAGTCGGGGCATGCACGTGCGCTTTCCTTCCAGGCTGTAGCAGCAATGTCACGCTTCCCGTCGCGTGGATCAAAGGATCTGTGGTTTTCCCTCGAGGCTTTCCCTCGAGGCTTTCCCACAGGGCTGTCTCACGTGCCACCGTGGTGTGAGTCGATCCTCGGAGTGAAAGATGAGCCAGTGCAGGGCAAAGAGGTTCCTCTGGAATGGACTGAGACATCTGGGGGACTCTTGGAATGGTGGTACGACCATGGAGTTCCTCTCGCCTTTCCTGTTGAGAGTGCCTCCTCTTGAGATGCGACGGGAACGCCGTGAATTCTTTCCCGTTGAAAGCAGGGAAAGGATCGCTCATCTCGAGCTAGGAGGGGGAAACGGGGCTCCTCTGGATGTGGGCGGGACCATCGTGCTTCCTCTAGAGTGGAGACGGGTATGGCGGTGAACTTCTTGAGTTGCAGCAAGGGTGTGAAAGACCCTTTCGAAGTTCCAGAGTTTAGGTGTCATTAGTCTCCAGACGCCTCATCGGAAATAGGCCTCATCTCGCCTGGAAGGGAGAACTTCCTGGATTTTCTCGAGTTGCGGCAGGTGTTCTCGAGTTACGACGGGGACCTCAGGGACCCGCCCTGGTGGCCTCAGGAGAGGCCAGTCCCCATGCGACTTGCTAGGGGGCCTCTCGGGATTGCTCTCCCGTCGATACCGGGGCCAAAAACCTTGTGTGGAGTCAGGGCCGGAACCGAGGATTCCTCTCAGTGGCTGACATGGATCTTTGGGTACTTCTGGAGTCTCCCCAGGGGAGTCAGGCCTCGTCTCGAGTCGGGGCATGCACGTGCACTTTCCTTCCAGTCTGTAGCAGCAATGTCACGCTTCCCGTGGCGTGGATCAAAGGATCTGTGGTTTTCCCTCAAGGCTTTCCCTCGAGGCTTTCCCACAGGGCTGTCCCACGTGCCACCGTGGTGTGAGTCGATCCTCGGCGTGAAAGATGAGCCAGTGCAGGGCAATGAGCTTCCTCTGGAATGGACTGAGACATCTGGGGGACTCTTGGAATGGTGGTACGACCATGGAGTTCCTCTCTCCTTTCCTGTTGAGAGTGCCTCCGCTTCAGATGCGACGGGAACGCCGGGAATTCTTTCCCATTGAAAGCAGGGAAAGGATTCCTCATCTCGAGCTACGAGGGGGATAGGGGGCTCCTCTGGATGTGGGCGGGACGATCGTGCTTCCTCTCGAGTGGAGACGGGTATGGCGGTGAACTTCTTGAGTTGCAGCAAGGGTGTGAAAGACCCTTTCGAAGTTCCAGAGGTTAGGTGTCATTAGTCTCCAGACGCCTCATCGGAAATAGGCCTCATCTCGCCTGGAAGGGAGAACTTCCTGGATTTTCTCGAGTTGCGGCAGGTGTTCTCGAGTTACGACGGGGACCTCAGGGACCCGCCCTGGTGGCCTCAGGAGAGGCCAGTCCCCATGCGAGTTGCTAGGGGGCCTCTCGGGATTCCTCTCCCGTCGATACCCGGGCCAAAAACCTTGTGTGGAGTCAGGGCCGGAATCGAGGATTCCACTTACGGGCTGATATGGATCTTTGGGTACTTCTGGAGTCTCGCCAGGGGAGACAGGCCTCATCTCGAGTGGGGGCATGCACGTGCGCTTTCCTTCCAGGCTGTAGCAGCAATGTCACGCTTCCCATCGCGTGGATCAAAGGATTTGTGGTTTTCCCTCGAGGCTTTCCCTCGAGGCTTTCCCACAGGGCTGTCCCACGTGCCACCGTGGTGTGAGTCGATCCTCGGCGTGAAAGATGAGCCAGTGCAGGGCAAAGAGGTTCCTCTGGAATGGACTGAGACATCTGTGGGACTCTTGGAATGGTGGTACGACCATGGAGTTCCTCTCGCCTTTCCTGTTGAGAGTGCCTCCTCTTGAGATGCGACGGGAACGCCGGGAATTCTTTCCCGTTGAAAGCAGGGAAAGGATCGCTCATCTCGAGCTAGGAGGGGGAAACGGGGCTCCTCTGGATGTGGGCGGGACCATCGTGCTTCCTCTAGAGTGGAGATGGGTATGGCGGTGAACTTCTTGAGTTGCAGCAAGGGTGTGAAAGACCCTTTCGAAGTTCCAGAGGTTAGGTGTCATTAGTCTCCAGACGCCTCATCTGAAATAGGCCTCATCTCGCCTGGAAGGGAGAACTTCCTGGATTTTCTCGAGTTGCGGCAGGTGTTCTCGAGTTACGACGGGGACCTCAGGGACCCGCCCTGGTGGCCTCAGGAGAGGCCAGTCCCCATGCGTGTTGCTAGGGGGCATCTCGGGATTCCTCTCCCGTCGATACCGGGGCCAAAAACCTTGTGTGGAGTCAGGGCCGGAACCGAGGATTCCTCTCAGGGGCTGACATGGATCTTTGGGTACTTCTGGAGTCTCACCAGGGGAGTCAGGCCTCGTCTCGAGTGGGGGCATGCACGTGCGCTTTCCTTCAAGGCTGTAGCAGCAATGTCATGCTTCCCGTGGCGTGAATCAAACGATCAGTGGTTTTCCCTCGAGGCTTTCCCTCGAGGCTTTCCCACAGGGCTGTCCCACGTGCCACCGTGGTGTGAGTCGATCCTCGGCGTGAAAGATGAGCCAGTGTAGGGCAAAGAGCTTCCTCTGGAATGGACTGAGACATCTGGGGGACTCTTGGAATGGTGGTACGACCATGGAGTTCCTCTCGCCTTTCCTGTTGAGAGTGCCTCCTCTTGAGATGCGACGGGAACGCCGGGAATTCTTTCCCGTTGAAAGCAGGGAAAGGATCCCTCATCTCGAGCTACGAGGGGGAAACGGGGCTCCTCTGGATGTGGGCGGGACTATCGTGCTTCCTCTCGAGTGGAGACGGGTATGGCGGTGAACTTCTTGAGTTGCAGCAAGGGTGTGAAACAACCTTTCGAAGTTCCAGAGGTTAGGTGTCATTAGTCTCCAGACGCCTCATCGGAAATAGGCCTCATCTCGCCTGGAAGGGAGAACTTCCTGGATTTTCTCGAGTTGCGGCAGGTGTTCTCGAGTTACGACGGGGACCTCAGGGACCCGCCCTGGTGGCCTCAGGAGAGGCCAGTCCCCATGCGAGTTGCTAGGGGGCCTCTCGGGATTCCTCTCCCGTCGATACCGGGGCCAAAAACCTTGTGTGGAGTTAGGGCCGGAACCGAGGATTCCTTTCAGGGGCTGATATGGATCTTTGGGTACTTCTGGAGTCTCGCCAGGGGAGACAGGCCTCATCTCGAGTGTGGGCATGCACGTGCGCTTTCCTTCCAGGTTGTAGCAGCAATGTCACGCTTCCCGTAGAGTGGATCAAAGGATCTGTGGTTTTCCCTCGAGGCTTTCCCTCGAGGCTTTCCCACAGGGCTGTCCCACGTGCCACCGTGGTGTGAGTCGATCCTCGGCGTGAAAGATGAGCCAGTGCAGGGCAAAGAGGTTCCTCTGGAATGGACTGAGACATTTGGGGGACTCTTGGAATGGTGGTACGACCATGGAGTTCCTCTCGCCTTTCCTGTTGAGAGTGCCTCCTCTTGAGATGCGACGGGAACGCCGGGAATTCTTTCCCGTTGAAAGCAGGGAAAGGATCCCTCATCTCGAGCTACGAGGGGGAAACGGGGCTCCTCTGGATGTGGGCGGGACTATCGTGCTTCCTCTCGAGTGGAGACGGGTATGGCGGTGAACTTCTTGAGTTGCAGCAAGGGTGTGAAAGACCCTTTCGAAGTTCCAGAGGTTAGGTGTCATTAGTCTCCAGACGCCTCATCGGAAATAGGCCTCATCTCGCCTGGAAGGGAGAACTTCCTGGATTTTCTCGAGTTGCGGCAGGTGTTCTCGAGTTACGACGGGGACCTCAGGGACCCGCCCTGGTGGCCTCAGGAGAGGCCAGTCCCCATGCGAGTTGCTAGGGGGCCTCTCGGGATTCCTCTCCCGTCGATACCGGGGCCAAAAACCTTGTGTGGAGTCAGGGCCGGAACCGATGATTCCTCTCAGTGGCTGACATGGATCTTTGGGTACTTCTGGAGTCTCCCCAGGGGAGTCAGGCCTCGTCTCGAGTGGGGGCATGCACGTGCGCTTTCCTTCAAGGCTGTAGCAGCAATGTCACGCTTCCCGTGGCGTGAATCAAACGATCTGTGGTTTTCCCTCGAGGCTTTCCCTCGAGGCTTTCCCACAGGGCTGTCCCACGTGCCACCGTGGTGTGAGTCGATCCTCGGCGTGAAAGATGAGCCAGTGCAGGGAAAGAGGTTCCTCTTGAATGGACTGAGACATCTGGGGGACTCTTGGAATGGTGGTAAGACCATGGAGTTCCTCTCGCCTTTCCTGTTGAGAGTGCCTCCTCTTGAGATGCGAAGGGAACGCCGGGAATTCTTTCCCGTTGAAAGCAGGGAAAGAATCCCTCATCTCGAGCTACGAGGGGGAAACGGGGCTCCTCTGGATGTGGGCGGGACCATCGTGCTTCCTCTCGAGTGGAGACGGGTATGGCGGTGAACTTCTTGAGTTGCAGCAAGGGTGTGAAAGACCCTTTCGAAGTTCCAGAGGTTAGGTGTCATTAGTCTCCAGACGCCTCATCGGAAATAGGCCTCATCTCGCCTGGAAGGGAGAACTTCCTGGATTTTCTCGAGTTGCGGCAGGTGTTCTCGAGTTACGACGGGGACCTCAGGGACCCGCCCTGGTGGCCTCAGGAGAGGCCAGTCCCCATGCGAGTTGCTAGGGGCCCTCTCGGGATTCCTCTCCCGTCGATACTGGGGCCAAAAACCTTGTGTGGTGTCAGGGCCGGAACCGAGGATTTCTCTCAGGGGCTGACATGGATCTTTGGGTACTTCTGGAGTCTCCCCAGGGGAGTCAGGCCTTGTCTCGAGTCGGGGCATGCACGTGCGCTTTCCTTCCAGGCTGTAGCAGCAATGTCACGCTTCTCGTCGCGTGGATCAAAGGATCTGTGGTTTTACCTCGAGGCTTTCCCTCGAGGCTTTCCCACAGGGCTGTCCCACGTGCCACCGTGGTGTGAGTCGATCCTCGGCGTGAAAGATGAGCCAGTGTAGGGCAAAGAGCTTCCTCTGGAATGGACTGAGACATCTGGGGGACTCTTGGAATGGTGGTACGACCATGGAGTTCCTCTCGCCTTTCCTGTTGAGAGTGCCTCCTCTTGAGATGCGACGGGAACGCCGGGAATTCTTTCCCGTTGAAAGCAGGGAAAGGATCCCTCATCTGGAGCTACGAGGGGGAAATGGGGCTCCTCTGGATGTGGCAGGGACTATCGTGCTTCCTCTCGAGTGGAGACGGGTATGGCGGTGAACTTCTTGAGTTGCAGCAAGGGTGTGAAAGACCCTTTCGAAGTTCCAGAGGTTAGGTGTCATTAGTCTCCAGACGCCTCATCGGAAATAGGCCTCATCTCGCCTGGAAGGGAGAACTTCCTGGATTTTCTAGAGTTGCGGCAGGTGTTCTCGAGTTACGACGGGGACCTCAGGGACCCGCCCTGGTGGCCTCAGGAGAGGCCAGTCCCCATGCGAGTTGCTAGGGGGCCTCTCGGGATTCCTCTCCCGTCGATACCGGGGCCAAAAACCTTGTGTGGAGTCACGGCCGGAACCGAGGATTCCTCTCAGGGGCTGACATGGATGTTTGGGTACTTCTGGAGTCTCCCCATGGGAGTATGGCCTCGTCTCGAGTGGGGGCATGCACGTGCGCTTTCCTTCCAGGCTGTAGCAGCAATGTCACGCTTCCCGTGGCGTGGATCAAAGGATCTGTGGTTTTCCCTCGAGGCTTTCCCTCGAGGCTTTCCCACAGGGCTGTCCCACGTGCCACCGTGGTGTGAATCGATCCTCGGCGTGAAAGATGAGCCAGTGCAGGGCAAAGAGGTTCCTCTGGAATGGACTGAGACATCTGGGGGACTCTTGGAATGGTGGTACGACCATGGAGTTCCCCTCGCCTTTCCTGTTGAGAGTGCCTCCTCTTGAGATGCGACGGGAACGCCGGGAATTCTTTCCCGTTGAAAGCAGGGAAAGGATCCCTCATCTCGAGCTACGAGGGGGAAACGGGGCTCCTCTGGATGTGGGCGGGACCATCGTGCTTCCTCTCGAGTGGAGACGGGTGTGGCGGTGAACTTCTTGAGTTGCAGCAAGGGTGTGAAAGACCCTTTCGAAGTTCCAGAGGTTAGGTGTCATTAGTCTCCAGACGCCTAATCGGAAATAGGCCTCATCTCGCCTGGAAGGGGGAACTTCCTGGAATTTTTCGAGTTGTGGCAGGTGTTCTCGAGTTACGACGGGGACCTCAGGGACCCGCCCTGGTGGCCTCAGGAGAGGCCAGTCCCCATGCGAGTTGCTAGGGGGCCTCTCGGGATTCCTCTCCCGTCGATACCGGGGCAAAAACCTTGTGTGGAGTCAGGGCCGGAACCGAGGATTCCTCTCAGGGGCTGACATGGATCTTTGGGTACTTCTGGAGTCTCCCCAGGGGAGTCAGGCCTCGTCTCGAGTCGGGGCATGCACGTGCACTTTCCTTCCAGGCTGTAGCAGCAATGTCACGCTTCCCGTGGCGTGGATCAAAGGATCTGTGGTTTTCCCTCGAGGCTTTCCCTCGAGGCTTTCCCACAGGGCTGTCCCACGTGCCACCGTGGTGTGAGTCGATCCTCGGCGTGAAAGATGAGCCAGAGCAGGGCAAAGAGCTTCCTCTGGAATGGACTGAGACATCTGGGGGACTCTTGGAATGGTGGTACGACCATGGAGTTCCTCTCGCCTTTCCTGTTGAGAGTGCCGCCGCTTGAGATGCGACGGGAACGCCGGGAATTCTTTCCCATTGAAAGCAGGGAAAGGATTCCTCATCTCGAGCTACGAGGGGGAAAGGGGGCTCCTCTGGATGTGGGCGGGACGATCGTGCTTCCTCTCGAGTGGAGACGGGTATGGCGGTGAACTTCTTGAGTTGCAGCAAGGGTGTGAAAGACCCTTTCGAAGTTCCAGAGGTTAGGTGTCATTAGTCTCCAGACGCCTCATCGGAAATAGGCCTCATCTCGCCTGGAAGGGGAAACTTCCTGGAATTTCTCGAGTTGTGGCAGGTGTTCTCGAGTTACGACGGGGACCTCAGGGACCCGCCCTGGTGGCCTCAGGAGAGGCCAGTCCCCATGCGACTTGCTAGGGGGCCTCTCGGGATTCCTCTCCCGTCGATACCGGGGCCAAAAAACTTGTGTGGAGTCAGGGCCGGAACCGAGGATTCCTCTCACGGGCTGACAGGGATCTTTGGGTTCTTCTGGAGTCTCCCCAGGGGAGTCAGGACTCGTCTCGAGTCGGGGCATGCACGTGCACTTTCCTTCCAGGCTGTAGCAGCAATGTCACGCTTCCCGTCGCGTGGATCAAAGGATCTGTGGTTTTCCCTCGAGGCTTTCCCTCGAGGCTTTCCCACAGGGCTGTCCCACGTGCCACCGTGGTGTGAGTCGATCCTCGGCGTGAAAGATGAGCCAGTGCAGGGGAAAAGAGCTTCCTCTGGAATGGACTGAGACATCTGGGGGACTCTTGGAATGGTGGTACGACCATGGAGTTCCTCTCGCCTTTCCTGTTGAGAGTGCCTCCGCTTGAGATGCGACGGGAACGCCGGGAACTCTTTCCCATTGAAAGCAGGGAAAGGATTCCTCATCTCGAGCTACGAGGGGGAAAGGGGGCTCCTCTGGATGTGGGCGGGACGATCGTGTTTCCTCTTGAGTGGAGACGGGTATGGCGGTGAACTTCTTGAGTTGCAGCAAGGGTGTGAAAGACCCTTTCGAAGTTCCAGAGGTTAGGTGTCATTAGTCTCCAGACGCCTCATCGGAAATAGGCCTCATCCTGCCTGGAAGGGAGAACTTCCTGGATTTTCTCGAGTTGCGGCAGGTGTTCTCGAGTTACGACGGGGACCTCAGGGACCCGCCCTGGTGGCCTCAGGAGAGGCCAGTCCCCATGCGAGTTGCTAGGGGGCCTCACGGGATTCCTCTCCCGTCGATACCCGGGCCAAAAACCTTGTGTGGAGTCAGGGCCGGAACCGAGGATTCCTCTCACGGGCTGATATGGATCCTTGGGTACTTCTGAAGTCTCGCCAGGGGAGACAGGACCCATCTCGAGTGGGGGCATGCACGTGCGCTTTCCTTCCAGGCTGTAGCAGCAATGTCACGCTTCCCATCGCGTGGATCAAAGGATCTGTGGTTTTCCCACAGGGCTCTCCCACGTGCCACCGTGGTGTGAGTCGATCCTCGGCGTGAAAGATGAGCCAGTGCAGGGCAAAGAGGTTCCTCTGGAATGGACTGAGACATCTGGGGGACTCTTGGAATGGTGGTACAACCATGGAGTTCCTCTCGCCTTTCCTGTTGAGAGTGCCTCCTCTTGAGATGTGACGGGAACGCCGGGAATTCTTTCCCGTTGACAGCAGTGAAAGGATCCCTCATCTCGAGCTACGAGGGGGAAACGGGGCTCCGCTGGATGTGGGCGGGACCATCGTGCTTCCTCTCGAGTGGAGACGGGTATGGCGGTGAACTTCTTGAGTTGCAGCAAGGGTGTGAAAGACCCTTTCGAAGTTCCAGAGGTTAGGTGTCATTAGTCTCCAGACGCCTCATCGGAAATAGGCCTCATCTCGCCTGGAAGGGAGAACTTCCTGGATTTTCTCGAGTTGCGGCAGGTGTTCTCGAGTTACGACGGGGACCTCAGGGACCCGCCCTGGTGGCCTCTGGAGAGGCCAGTCCCCATGCGAGTTGCTAGGGTCCCTCTCGGGATTCCTCTCCCGTCGATACCGGGGCCAAAAACCTTGTGCGGTGTCAGGGCCGGAACCGAGAATTTCTCTCAGGGGCTGACATGGATCTTTGGGTACTTCTGGAGTCTCCCCATGGGAGTCAGGCCTTGTCTCGAGTCGGGGCATGCACGTGCGCTTTCCTTCCAGGCTGTAGCAGCAATGTCACGCTTCCCGTCGCGTGGATCAAAGGATCTGTGGTTTTCCCTCGAGGCTTTCCCTCGAGGCTTTCCCACAGGGCTGTCTCACGTGCCACCGTGGTGTGAGTCGATCCTCGGCGTGAAAGATGAGCCAGTGCAGGGCAAAGAGGTTCCTCTGGAATGGACTGAGACATCTGGGGGACTCTTGGAATGGTGGTACGACCATGGAGTTCCTCTCGCCTTTCCTGTTGAGAGTGCCTCCTCTTGAGATGCGACGGGAACGCCGGGAATTCTTTCCCGTTGAAAGCAGGGAAAGGATCGCTCATCTCGAGCTAGGAGGGGGAAACGGGGCTCCTCTGGATGTGGGCGGGACCATCGTGCTTCCTCTAGAGTGGAGACGGGTATGGCGGTGAACTTCTTGAGTTGCAGCAAGGGTGTGAAAGACCCTTTCGAAGTTCCAGAGTTTAGGTGTCATTAGTCTCCAGACGCCTCATCGGAAATAGGCCTCATCTCGCCTGGAAGGGAGAACTTCCTGGATTTTCTCGAGTTGTGGCAGGTGTTCTCGAGTTACGACGGGGACCTCAGGGACCCGCCCTGGTGGCCTCAGGAGAGGCCAGTCCCCATGCGACTTGCTAGGGGGCCTCTCGGGATTGCTCTCCCGTCGATACCGGGGCCAAAAACCTTGTGTGGAGTCAGGGCCGGAACCGAGGATTCCTCTCAGTGGCTGACATGGATCTTTGGGTACTTCTGGAGTCTCCCCAGGGGAGTCAGGCCTCGTCTCGAGTCGGGGCATGCACGTGCACTTTCCTTCCAGTCTGTAGCAGCAATGTCACGCTTCCCGTGGCGTGGATCAAAGGATCTGTGGTTTTCCCTCGAGGCTTTCCCTCGAGGCTTTCCCACAGGGCTGTCCCACGTGCCACCGTGGTGTGAGTCGATCCTCGGCGTGAAAGATGAGCCAGTGCAGGGCAATGAGCTTCCTCTGGAATGGACTGAGACATCTGGGGGACTCTTGGAATGGTGGTACGACCATGGAGTTCCTCTCTCCTTTCCTGTTGAGAGTGCCTCCGCTTCAGATGCGACGGGAACGCCGGGAATTCTTTCCCATTGAAAGCAGGGAAAGGATTCCTCATCTCGAGCTACGAGGGGGATAGGGGGCTCCTCTGGATGTGGGCGGGACGATCGTGCTTCCTCTCGAGTGGAGACGGGTATGGCGGTGAACTTCTTGAGTTGCAGCAAGGGTGTGAAAGACCCTTTCGAAGTTCCAGAGGTTAGGTGTCATTAGTCTCCAGACGCCTCATCGGAAATAGGCCTCATCTCGCCTGGAAGGGAGAACTTCCTGGATTTTCTCGAGTTGCGGCAGGTGTTCTCGAGTTACGACGGGGACCTCAGGGACCCGCCCTGTTGGCCTCAGGAGAGGCCAGTCCCCATGCGAGTTGCTAGGGGGCCTCTCGGGATTCCTCTCCCGTCGATACCCGGGCCAAAAACCTTGTGTGGAGTCAGGGCCGGAATCGAGGATTCCACTTACGGGCTGATATGGATCTTTGGGTACTTCTGGAGTCTCGCCAGGGGAGACAGGCCTCATCTCGAGTGGGGGCATGCACGTGCGCTTTCCTTCCAGGCTGTAGCAGCAATGTCACGCTTCCCATCGCGTGGATCAAAGGATTTGTGGTTTTCCCTCGAGGCTTTCCCTCGAGGCTTTCCCACAGGGCTGTCCCACGTGCCACCGTGGTGTGAGTCGATCCTCGGCGTGAAAGATGAGCCAGTGCAGGGCAAAGAGGTTCCTCTGGAATGGACTGAGACATCTGGGGGACTCTTGGAATGGTGGTACGACCATGGAGTTCCCCTCGCCTTTCCTGTTGAGAGTGCCTCCTCTTGAGATGCGACGGGAACGCCGGGAATTCTTTCCCGTTGAAAGCAGGGAAAGGATCGCTCATCTCGAGCTAGGAGGGGGAAACGGGGCTCCTCTGGATGTGGGCGGGACCATCGTGCTTCCTCTAGAGTGGAGATGGGTATGGCGGTGAACTTCTTGAGTTGCAGCAAGGGTGTGAAAGACCCTTTCGAAGTTCCAGAGGTTAGGTGTCATTAGTCTCCAGACGCCTCATCTGAAATAGGCCTCATCTCGCCTGGAAGGGAGAACTTCCTGGATTTTCTCGAGTTGCGGCAGGTGTTCTCGAGTTACGACGGGGACCTCAGGGACCCGCCCTGGTGGCCTCAGGAGAGGCCAGTCCCCATGCGTGTTGCTAGGGGGCATCTCGGGATTCCTCTCCCGTCGATACCGGGGCCAAAAACCTTGTGTGGAGTCAGGGCCGGAACCGAGGATTCCTCTCAGGGGCTGACATGGATCTTTGGGTACTTCTGGAGTCTCACCAGGGGAGTCAGGCCTCGTCTCGAGTGGGGGCATGCACGTGCGCTTTCCTTCAAGGCTGTAGCAGCAATGTCATGCTTCCCGTGGCGTGAATCAAACGATCAGTGGTTTTCCCTCGAGGCTTTCCCTCGAGGCTTTCCCACAGGGCTGTCCCACGTGCCACCGTGGTGTGAGTCGATCCTCGGCGTGAAAGATGAGCCAGTGTAGGGCAAAGAGCTTCCTCTGGAATGGACTGAGACATCTGGGGGACTCTTGGAATGGTGGTACGACCATGGAGTTCCTCTCGCCTTTCCTGTTGAGAGTGCCTCCTCTTGAGATGCGACGGGAACGCCGGGAATTCTTTCCCGTTGAAAGCAGGGAAAGGATCCCTCATCTCGAGCTACGAGGGGGAAACGGGGCTCCTCTGGATGTGGGCGGGACTATCGTGCTTCCTCTCGAGTGGAGACGGGTATGGCGGTGAACTTCTTGAGTTGCAGCAAGGGTGTGAAACAACCTTTCGAAGTTCCAGAGGTTAGGTGTCATTAGTCTCCAGACGCCTCATCGGAAATAGGCCTCATCTCGCCTGGAAGGGAGAACTTCCTGGATTTTCTCGAGTTGCGGCAGGTGTTCTCGAGTTACGACGGGGACCTCAGGGACCCGCCCTGGTGGCCTCAGGAGAGGCCAGTCCCCATGCGAGTTGCTAGGGGGCCTCTCGGGATTCCTCTCCCGTCGATACCGGGGCCAAAAACCTTGTGTGGAGTTAGGGCCGGAACCGAGGATTCCTTTCAGGGGCTGATATGGATCTTTGGGTACTTCTGGAGTCTCGCCAGGGGAGACAGGCCTCATCTCGAGTGTGGGCATGCACGTGCGCTTTCCTTCCAGGTTGTAGCAGCAATGTCACGCTTCCCGTAGAGTGGATCAAAGGATCTGTGGTTTTCCCTCGAGGCTTTCCCTCGAGGCTTTCCCACAGGGCTGTCCCACGTGCCACCGTGGTGTGAGTCGATCCTCGGCGTGAAAGATGAGCCAGTGCAGGGCAAAGAGGTTCCTCTGGAATGGACTGAGACATTTGGGGGACTCTTGGAATGGTGGTACGACCATGGAGTTCCTCTCGCCTTTCCTGTTGAGAGTGCCTCCTCTTGAGATGCGACGGGAACGCCGGGAATTCTTTCCCGTTGAAAGCAGGGAAAGGATCCCTCATCTCGAGCTACGAGGGGGAAACGGGGCTCCTCTGGATGTGGGCGGGACTATCGTGCTTCCTCTCGAGTGGAGACGGGTATGGCGGTGAACTTCTTGAGTTGCAGCAAGGGTGTGAAAGACCCTTTCGAAGTTCCAGAGGTTAGGTGTCATTAGTCTCCAGACGCCTCATCGGAAATAGGCCTCATCTCGCCTGGAAGGGAGAACTTCCTGGATTTTCTCGAGTTGCGGCAGGTGTTCTCGAGTTACGACGGGGACCTCAGGGACCCGCCCTGGTGGCCTCAGGAGAGGCCAGTCCCCATGCGAGTTGCTAGGGGGCCTCTCGGGATTCCTCTCCCGTCGATACCGGGGCCAAAAACCTTGTGTGGAGTCAGGGCCGGAACCGATGATTCCTCTCAGTGGCTGACATGGATCTTTGGGTACTTCTGGAGTCTCCCCAGGGGAGTCAGGCCTCGTCTCGAGTGGGGGCATGCACGTGCGCTTTCCTTCAAGGCTGTAGCAGCAATGTCACGCTTCCCGTGGCGTGAATCAAACGATCTGTGGTTTTCCCTCGAGGCTTTCCCTCGAAGCTTTCCCACAGGGCTGTCCCACGTGCCACCGTGGTGTGAGTCGATCCTCGGCGTGAAAGATGAGCCAGTGCAGGGAAAGAGGTTCCTCTTGAATGGACTGAGACATCTGGGGGACTCTTGGAATGGTGGTAAGACCATGGAGTTCCTCTCGCCTTTCCTGTTGAGAGTGCCTCCTCTTGAGATGCGAAGGGAACGCCGGGAATTCTTTCCCGTTGAAAGCAGGGAAAGAATCCCTCATCTCGAGCTACGAGGGGGAAACGGGGCTCCTCTGGATGTGGGCGGGACCATCGTGCTTCCTCTCGAGTGGAGACGGGTATGGCGGTGAACTTCTTGAGTTGCAGCAAGGGTGTGAAAGACCCTTTCGAAGTTCCAGAGGTTAGGTGTCATTAGTCTCCAGACGCCTCATCGGAAATAGGCCTCATCTCGCCTGGAAGGGAGAACTTCCTGGATTTTCTCGAGTTGCGGCAGGTGTTCTCGAGTTACGACGGGGACCTCAGGGACCCGCCCTGGTGGCCTCAGGAGAGGCCAGTCCCCATGCGAGTTGCTAGGGGCCCTCTCGGGATTCCTCTCCCGTCGATACTGGGGCCAAAAACCTTGTGTGGTGTCAGGGCCGGAACCGAGGATTTCTCTCAGGGGCTGACATGGATCTTTGGGTACTTCTGGAGTCTCCCCAGGGGAGTCAGGCCTTGTCTCGAGTCGGGGCATGCACGTGCGCTTTCCTTCCAGGCTGTAGCAGCAATGTCACGCTTCTCGTCGCGTGGATCAAAGGATCTGTGGTTTTCCCTCGAGGCTTTCCCTCGAGGCTTTCCCACAGGGCTGTCCCACGTGCCACCGTGGTGTGAGTCGATCCTCGGCGTGAAAGATGAGCCAGTGTAGGGCAAAGAGCTTCCTCTGGAATGGACTGAGACATCTGGGGGACTCTTGGAATGGTGGTACGACCATGGAGTTCCTCTCGCCTTTCCTGTTGAGAGTGCCTCCTCTTGAGATGCGACGGGAACGCCGGGAATTCTTTCCCGTTGAAAGCAGGGAAAGGATCCCTCATCTGGAGCTACGAGGGGGAAATGGGGCTCCTCTGGATGTGGCAGGGACTATCGTGCTTCCTCTCGAGTGGAGACGGGTATGGCGGTGAACTTCTTGAGTTGCAGCAAGGGTGTGAAAGACCCTTTCGAAGTTCCAGAGGTTAGGTGTCATTAGTCTCCAGACGCCTCATCGGAAATAGGCCTCATCTCGCCTGGAAGGGAGAACTTCCTGGATTTTCTAGAGTTGCGGCAGGTGTTCTCGAGTTACGACGGGGACCTCAGGGACCCGCCCTGGTGGCCTCAGGAGAGGCCAGTCCCCATGCGAGTTGCTAGGGGGCCTCTCGGGATTCCTCTCCCGTCGATACCGGGGCCAAAAACCTTGTGTGGAGTTAGGGCCGGAACCGAGGATTCCTTTCAGGGGCTGATATGGATCTTTGGGTACTTCTGGAGTCTCGCCAGGGGAGACAGGCCTCATCTCGAGTGTGGGCATGCACGTGCGCTTTCCTTCCAGGTTGTAGCAGCAATGTCACGCTTCCCGTAGAGTGGATCAAAGGATCTGTGGTTTTCCCTCGAGGCTTTCCCTCGAGGCTTTCCCACAGGGCTGTCCCACGTGCCACCGTGGTGTGAGTCGATCCTCGGCGTGAAAGATGAGCCAGTGCAGGGCAAAGAGGTTCCTCTGGAATGGACTGAGACATTTGGGGGACTCTTGGAATGGTGGTACGACCATGGAGTTCCTCTCGCCTTTCCTGTTGAGAGTGCCTCCTCTTGAGATGCGACGGGAACGCCGGGAATTCTTTCCCGTTGAAAGCAGGGAAAGGATCCCTCATCTCGAGCTACGAGGGGGAAACGGGGCTCCTCTGGATGTGGGCGGGACTATCGTGCTTCCTCTCGAGTGGAGACGGGTATGGCGGTGAACTTCTTGAGTTGCAGCAAGGGTGTGAAAGACCCTTTCGAAGTTCCAGAGGTTAGGTGTCATTAGTCTCCAGACGCCTCATCGGAAATAGGCCTCATCTCGCCTGGAAGGGAGAACTTCCTGGATTTTCTCGAGTTGCGGCAGGTGTTCTCGAGTTACGACGGGGACCTCAGGGACCCGCCCTGGTGGCCTCAGGAGAGGCCAGTCCCCATGCGAGTTGCTAGGGGGCCTCTCGGGATTCCTCTCCCGTCGATACCGGGGCCAAAAACCTTGTGTGGAGTCAGGGCCGGAACCGATGATTCCTCTCAGTGGCTGACATGGATCTTTGGGTACTTCTGGAGTCTCCCCAGGGGAGTCAGGCCTCGTCTCGAGTGGGGGCATGCACGTGCGCTTTCCTTCAAGGCTGTAGCAGCAATGTCACGCTTCCCGTGGCGTGAATCAAACGATCTGTGGTTTTCCCTCGAGGCTTTCCCTCGAGGCTTTCCCACAGGGCTGTCCCACGTGCCACCGTGGTGTGAGTCGATCCTCGGCGTGAAAGATGAGCCAGTGCAGGGAAAGAGGTTCCTCTTGAATGGACTGAGACATCTGGGGGACTCTTGGAATGGTGGTAAGACCATGGAGTTCCTCTCGCCTTTCCTGTTGAGAGTGCCTCCTCTTGAGATGCGAAGGGAACGCCGGGAATTCTTTCCCGTTGAAAGCAGGGAAAGAATCCCTCATCTCGAGCTACGAGGGGGAAACGGGGCTCCTCTGGATGTGGGCGGGACCATCGTGCTTCCTCTCGAGTGGAGACGGGTATGGCGGTGAACTTCTTGAGTTGCAGCAAGGGTGTGAAAGACCCTTTCGAAGTTCCAGAGGTTAGGTGTCATTAGTCTCCAGACGCCTCATCGGAAATAGGCCTCATCTCGCCTGGAAGGGAGAACTTCCTGGATTTTCTCGAGTTGCGGCAGGTGTTCTCGAGTTACGACGGGGACCTCAGGGACCCGCCCTGGTGGCCTCAGGAGAGGCCAGTCCCCATGCGAGTTGCTAGGGGCCCTCTCGGGATTCCTCTCCCGTCGATACTGGGGCCAAAAACCTTGTGTGGTGTCAGGGCCGGAACCGAGGATTTCTCTCAGGGGCTGACATGGATCTTTGGGTACTTCTGGAGTCTCCCCAGGGGAGTCAGGCCTTGTCTCGAGTCGGGGCATGCACGTGCGCTTTCCTTCCAGGCTGTAGCAGCAATGTCACGCTTCTCGTCGCGTGGATCAAAGGATCTGTGGTTTTCCCTCGAGGCTTTCCCTCGAGGCTTTCCCACAGGGCTGTCCCACGTGCCACCGTGGTGTGAGTCGATCCTCGGCGTGAAAGATGAGCCAGTGTAGGGCAAAGAGCTTCCTCTGGAATGGACTGAGACATCTGGGGGACTCTTGGAATGGTGGTACGACCATGGAGTTCCTCTCGCCTTTCCTGTTGAGAGTGCCTCCTCTTGAGATGCGACGGGAACGCCGGGAATTCTTTCCCGTTGAAAGCAGGGAAAGGATCCCTCATCTGGAGCTACGAGGGGGAAATGGGGCTCCTCTGGATGTGGCAGGGACTATCGTGCTTCCTCTCGAGTGGAGACGGGTATGGCGGTGAACTTCTTGAGTTGCAGCAAGGGTGTGAAAGACCCTTTCGAAGTTCCAGAGGTTAGGTGTCATTAGTCTCCAGACGCCTCATCGGAAATAGGCCTCATCTCGCCTGGAAGGGAGAACTTCCTGGATTTTCTAGAGTTGCGGCAGGTGTTCTCGAGTTACGACGGGGACCTCAGGGACCCGCCCTGGTGGCCTCAGGAGAGGCCAGTCCCCATGCGAGTTGCTAGGGGGCCTCTCGGGATTCCTCTCCCGTCGATACCGGGGCCAAAAACCTTGTGTGGAGTCACGGCCGGAACCGAGGATTCCTCTCAGGGGCTGACATGGATGTTTGGGTACTTCTGGAGTCTCCCCATGGGAGTATGGCCTCGTCTCGAGTGGGGGCATGCACGTGCGCTTTCCTTCCAGGCTGTAGCAGCAATGTCACGCTTCCCGTGGCGTGGATCAAAGGATCTGTGGTTTTCCCTCGAGGCTTTCCCTCGAGGCTTTCCCACAGGGCTGTCCCACGTGCCACCGTGGTGTGAATCGATCCTCGGCGTGAAAGATGAGCCAGTGCAGGGCAAAGAGGTTCCTCTGGAATGGACTGAGACATCTGGGGGACTCTTGGAATGGTGGTACGACCATGGAGTTCCCCTCGCCTTTCCTGTTGAGAGTGCCTCCTCTTGAGATGCGACGGGAACGCCGGGAATTCTTTCCCGTTGAAAGCAGGGAAAGGATCCCTCATCTCGAGCTACGAGGGGGAAACGGGGCTCCTCTGGATGTGGGCGGGACCATCGTGCTTCCTCTCGAGTGGAGACGGGTGTGGCGGTGAACTTCTTGAGTTGCAGCAAGGGTGTGAAAGACCCTTTCGAAGTTCCAGAGGTTAGGTGTCATTAGTCTCCAGACGCCTAATCGGAAATAGGCCTCATCACGCCTGGAAGGGGGAACTTCCTGGAATTTTTCGAGTTGTGGCAGGTGTTCTCGAGTTACGACGGGGACCTCAGGGACCCGCCCTGGTGGCCTCAGGAGAGGCCAGTCCCCATGCGAGTTGCTAGGGGGCCTCTCGGGATTCCTCTCCCGTCGATACCGGGGCAAAAACCTTGTGTGGAGTCAGGGCCGGAACCGAGGATTCCTCTCAGGGGCTGACATGGATCTTTGGGTACTTCTGGAGTCTCCCCAGGGGAGTCAGGCCTCGTCTCGAGTCGGGGCATGCACGTGCACTTTCCTTCCAGGCTGTAGCAGCAATGTCACGCTTCCCGTGGCGTGGATCAAAGGATCTGTGGTTTTCCCTCGAGGCTTTCCCTCGAGGCTTTCCCACAGGGCTGTCCCACGTGCCACCGTGGTGTGAGTCGATCCTCGGCGTGAAAGATGAGCCAGTGCAGGGCAAAGAGGTTCCTCTGGAATGGACTGAGACATCTGGGGGACTCTTGGAATGGTGGTACGACCATGGAGTTCCTCTCGCCTTTCCTGTTGAGAGTGCCTCCGCTTGAGATGCGACGGGAACGCCGGGAATTCTTTCCCATTGAAAGCAGGGAAAGGATTCCTCATCTCGAGCTACGAGGGGGAAAGGGGGATCCTCTGGATGTGGGCGGGACGATCGTGCTTCCTCTCGAGTGGAGACGGGTATGGCGGTGAACTTCTTGAGTTGCAGTAAGGGTGTGAAAGACCCTTTCGAAGTTCCAGAGGTTAGGTTTCATTAGTCTCCAGACGCCTCATCGGAAATAGGCCTCATCTCGCCTGGAAGGGAGAACTTCCTGGATTTGCTCGAGTTGCGGCAGGTGTTCTCGAGTTACGACGGGGACCTCAGGGACCCGCCCTGGTGGCCTCAGGAGAGGCCAGTCCCCATGCGAGTTGCTAGGGGGCCTCTCGGGATTCCTCTCCCGTCGATACCCGGGCCAAAAACCTTGTGTGGAGTCAGGGCCGGAACCGAGGATTCCTCTCACGGGCTGATATGGATCTTTGGGTACTTCTGGAGTCTCGCCAGGGGAGACAGGCCTCATCTCGAGTGGGGGCATGCACGTGCGCTTTCCTTCCAGGCTGTAGCAGCAATGTCACTCTTCCCATCGCGTGGATCAAAGGATCTGTGGTTTTCCCTCGAGGCTTTCCCTCGAGGCTTTCCCACAGGGCTGTCCCACGTGCCACCGTGGTGTGAGTCGATCCTCGGCGTGAAAGATGAGCGAGTGCAGGGCAAAGAGGTTCCTCTGGAATGGACTGAGACATCTGGGGGACTCTTGGAATGGTGGTACGACCATGGAGTTCCTCTCGCCTTTCCTGTTGAGAGTGCCTCCTTTTGAGATGCGACGGGAACGCCGGGAAATCTTTCCCGTTGAAAGCAGGGAAAGGATCGCTCATCTCGAGCTAAGAGGGGGAAACGGGGCTCCTCTGGATGTGGGCGGGACGATCGTGCTTCCTCTCGAGTGGAGACGGGTATGGCGGTGAACTTCTTGAGTTGCAGCAAGGGTGTGAAAGACCCTTTCGAAGTTCCAGAGTTTAGGTGTCATTAGTCTCCAGACGCCTGATCGGAAATAGGCCTCATCTCGCCTGGAAGGGAGAACTTCCTGGATTTTCTCGAGTTGCGGCAGGTGTTCTCGAGTTACGACGGGGACCTCAGGGACCCGCCCTGGTGGCCTCAGGAGAGGCCAGTCCCCATGCGAGTTGCTAGGGGGCCTCTCGGGATTCCTCTCCCGTCGATACCGGGGCCAAAAACCTTGTGTGGAGTCACGGCCGGAACCGAGGATTCCTCTCAGGGGCTGACATGGATCTTTGGGTACTTCTGGAGTCTCCCCATGGGAGTATGGCCTCGTCTCGAGTGGGGGCATGCACGTGCGCTTTCCTTCCAGGCTGTAGCAGCAATGTCACGCTTCCCGTGGCGTGGATCAAAGGATCTGTGGTTTTCCCTCGAGGCTTTCCCTCGAGGCTTTCCCACAGGGCTGTCCCTCGTGCCACCGTGGTGTGAATCGATCCTCGGCGTGAAAGATGAGCCAGTGCAGGGCAAAGAGGTTCCTCTGGAATGGACTGAGACATCTGGGGGACTCTTGGAATGGTGGTACGACCATGGAGTTCCCCTCGCCTTTCCTGTTGAGAGTGCCTCCTCTTGAGATGCGACGGGAACGCCGGGAATTCTTTCCCGTTGAAAGCAGGGAAAGGAGCCCTCATCTCGAGCTCCGAGGGGGAAACGGGGCTCCTCTGGATGTGGGCGGGACCATCGTGCTTCCTCTCGAGTGGAGACGGGTATGGCGGTGAACTTCTTGAGTTGCAGCAAGGGTGTGAAAGACCCTTTCGAAGTTCCAGAGGTTAGGTGTCATTAGTCTCCAGACGCCTCATCGGAAAAAGGCCTCATCTCGCCTGGAAGGGAGAACTTCCTGGATTTTCTCGAGTTGCGGCAGGTGTTCTCGAGTTAAGACGGGGACCTCAGGGAACCGCCCTGGTGGCCTCAGGAGAGGCCAGTCCCCATGCGAGTTGCTAGGGGGCCTCTCGGGATTCCTCTCCCGTCGATACCCGGGCCAAAAACCTTGTGTGGAGTCAGGGCCGGAACCGAGGATTCCTCTCACGGGCTGATATGGATCTTTGGGTACTTCTGGAGTCTCACCAGGGGAGACAGGCCTCATCTCGAGTGGGGGCATGCACGTGCGCTTTCCTTCCAGGCTGTAGCAGCAATGTCACGCTTCCCGTGGCGTGGATCAAAGGATCTGTGGTTTTCCCTCGAGGCTTTCCCTCGAGGCTTTCCCACAGGGCTGTCCCACGTGCCACCGTGGTGTGAGTCGATCCTCGGCGTGAAAGATGAGCCAGTGCAGGGCAAAGAGGTTCCTCTGGAATGGACTGAGACATCTGGGGGACTCTTGGAATGGTGGTAAGACCATGGAGTTCCTGTCGCCTTTCCTGTTGAGAGTGCCTCCTCTTGAGATGCGACGGGAACGCCGGGAATTCTTTCCCGTTGAAAGCAGGGAAAGGATCGCTCATCTCGAGCTAGGAGTGGGAAAGGGGGCTCCTCTGGATGTGGGCGGGACGATCGTGCTTCCTCTCGAGTGGAGACGGGTATGGCGGTGAACTTCTTGAGTTGCAGCAAGGGTGTGAAAGACCCTTTCGAAGTTCCAGAGTTTAGGTGTCATTAGTCTCCAGACGCCTCATCGGAAATAGGACTCATCTCGCCTGGAAGGGAGAACTTCCTGGATTTTCTCGAGTTGCGGCAGGTGTTCTCGAGTTACGACGGGGACATCAGGGACCCGCCCTGGTGGTCTCAGGAGAGGCCACTCCCCAGGCGAGTTGCTAGGGGGCCTCTCGGGATTCCTCTCCCGTCGATACCGGGGCCAAAATCCTTTTGTGGAGTCAGGGCCGGAAACGAGGATTCCTCTCATGGGCTGACATGGATCTTTGGGTACTTCTGGAGTCTCCCCAGGGGAGTCAGGCCTCGGCTCGAGTGGGGCCATGCACGTGCGCTTTCCTTCCAGGCTGTAGCAGCAATGTCACGCTTCCCATCGCGTGGATCAAAGGATCTGTGGTTTTCCCTCGAGGCTTTCCCTCGAGTCTTTCCCACAGGGCTGTCCCACGTGCCACCGTGGTGTGAGTCGATCCTCGGCGTGAAAGATGAGCCAGTGCAGGGCAAAGAGGTTCCTCTGGAATGGACTGAGACATCTGGGGGACTCTTGGAATGGTGGTACGACCATGGAGTTCCTCTCGCCTTTTCTGTTGAGAGTGCCTCCTCTTGAGAAGCGACGGGAACGCCTGGAATTCTTTCCCGTTGAAAGCAGGGAAAGGATCGCTCATCTCGAGCTAGGAGGGGGAAACGGGGCTCCTCTGGATGTGGGCGGGACCATCGTGCTTCCTTTAGAGTGGAGACGGGTATGGCGGTGAACTTCTTGAGTTGCAGCAAGGGTGTGAAAGACCCTTTCGAAGTTCCAGAGTTTAGGTGTCATTAGTCTCCAGACGCCTGATCGGAAATAGGCCTCATCTCGCCTGGAAGGGAGAACTTCCTGGATTTTCTCGAGTTGCGGCAGGTGTTCTCGAGTTACGACGGGGACCTCAGGGACCCGCCCTGGTGGCCTCAGGAGAGGCCAGTCCCCATGCGAGTTGCTAGGGGGCCTCTCGGGATTACTCTCCCGTCGATACCGGGGCCAAAAACCTTGTGTGGAGTCAGGGCCGGAACCGAGGATTCCTCTCAGGGGCTGACATGGATCTTTGGGTACTTCTGGAGTCTCCCCAGGGGAGTCAGGCCTCGTCTCGTGTCGGGGCATGCACGTGCACTTTCCTTCCAGGCTGTAGCAGCAATGTCACGCTTCCCGTGGCGTGGATCAAAGGATCTGTGGTTTTCCCTCGAGGCTTTCCCTCGAGGCTTTCCCACAGGGCTGTCCCACGTGCCACCGTGGTGTGAGTCGATCCTCGGCGGGAAGGATGAGCCAGTGCAGGGCAAAGAGGTTCCTCTGGAATGGACTGAGGCATCTGCGGGACTCTTGGAATGGTGGTACGACCATGGAGTTCCTCTCGCCTTTCCTGTTGAGAGTGCCTCCGCTTGAGATGCGACGGGAACGCCGGGAATTCTTTCCCATTGAAAGCAGGGAAAGGATTCCTCATCTGGAGCTACGAGGGGGAAAGGGGGATCCTCTGGATGTGGGCGGGACGATCGTGCTTCCTCTCGAGTGGAGACGGGTATGGCGGTGAACTTCTTGAGTTGCAGCAAGGGTGTGAAAGACCCTTTCGAAGTTCCAGAGGTTAGGTGTCATTAGTCTCCAGACGCCTCATCGGAAATAGGCCTCATCTCGCCTGGAAGGGAGAACTTCCTGGATTTTCTCGAGTTGCGGCAGGTGTTCTCGAGTTACGACGGGGACCTCAGGGACCCGCCCTGGTGGCCTCAGGAGAGGCCAGTCCCCATGCGAGTTGCTAGGGGGCCTCTCGGGATTCCTCTCCCGTCGATACCCGGGCCAAAAACCTTGTGTTGAGTCAGGGCCGGAACCGAGGATTCCTCTCACGGGCTGATATGGATCTTTGGGTACTTCTGGAGTCTCGCCAGGGGAGACAGGCCTCATCTCGATTGGGGGCATGCACGTGCGCTTTCCTTCCAGGCTGTAGCAGCAATGTCACGCTTCCCATCGCGTGGATCAAAGGATTTGTGGTTTTCCCTCGAGGCTTTCCCTCGAGGCTTTCCCACAGGGCTGTCCCACGTGCCACCGTGGTGTGAGTCGATCCTCGGCGTGAAAGATGAGCCAGTGCAGGGCAAAGAGGTTCCTCTGGAATGGACTGAGACATCTGTGGGACTCTTGGAATTGTGGTACGACCATGGAGTTCCTCTCGCCTTTCCTGTTGAGAGTGCCTCCTCTTGAGATGCGACGGGAACGCCGGGAATTCTTTCCCGTTGAAAGCAGGGAAAGGATCGCTCATCTCGAGCTAGGAGGGGGAAACGGGGCTCCTCTGGATGTGGGCGGGACCATCGTGCTTCCTCTAGAGTGGAGATGGGTATGGCGGTGAACTTCTTGAGTTGCAGCAAGGGTGTGAAAGACCCTTTCGAAGTTCCACAGGTTAGGTGTCATTAGTCTCCAGACGCCTCATCTGAAATAGGCCTCATCTCGCCTGGAAGGGAGAACTTCCTGGATTTTCTCGAGTTGCGGCAGGTGTTCTCGAGTTACGACGGGGACCTCAGGGACCCGCCCTGGTGGCCTCAGGAGAGGCCAGTCCCCATGCGAGTTGCTAGGGGGCCTCTCGGGATTTCTCTCCCGTCGATACCGGGGCCAAAAACCTTGTGTGGAGTCAGGGCCTGAACCGAGGATTCCTCTCAGGGGCTGACATGGATCTTTGGGTACTTCTGGAGTCTCCCCAGGGGAGTCAGGCCTCGTCTCGAGTCGGGGCATGCACGTGCACTTTCCTTCCAGGCTGTAGCAGCAATGTCACGCTTCCCGTGGCGTGGATCAAAGGATCTGTGGTTTTCCCTCGAGGCTTTCCCTCGAGGCTTTCCCACAGGGCTGTCCCACGTGCCACCGTGGTGTGAGTCGATCCTCGGCGTGAAAGATGAGCCAGTGCAGGGCAAAGAGGTTCCTCTGGAATGGACTGAGACATCTGGGGGACTCTTGGAATGGTGGTACGACCATGGAGTTCCTCTCGCCTTTCCTGTTGAGAGTGCCGCCGCTTGAGATGCGACGGGAACGCCGGGAATTCTTTCCCATTGAAAGCAGGGAAAGGATTCCTCATCTCGAGCTACGAGGGGGAAAGGGGGCTCCTCTGGATGTGGGCGGGACGATCGTGCTTCCTCTCGAGTGGAGACGGGTATGGCGGTGAACTTCTTGAGTTGCAGCAAGGGTGTGAAAGACCCTTTCGAAGTTCCAGAGGTTAGGTGTCATTAGTCTCCAGACGCCTCATCGGAAATAGGCCTCATCCTGCCTGGAAGGGAGAACTTCCTGGATTTTCTCGAGTTGCGGCAGGTGTTCTCGAGTTACGACGGGGACCTCAGGGACTCGCCCTGGTGGCCTCAGGAGAGGCCAGTCCCCATGCGAGTTGCTAGGGGGCCTCACGGGATTCCTCTCCCGTCGATACCCGGGCCAAAAACCTTGTGTGGAGTCAGGGCCGGAACCGAGGATTCCTCTCACGGGCTGATATGGATCTTTGGGTACTTCTGAAGTCTCGCCAGGGGAGACAGGACCCATCTCGAGTGGGGGCATGCACGTGCGCTTTCCTTCCAGGCTGTAGCAGCAATGTCACGCTTCCCATCGCGTGGATCAAAGGATCTGTGGTTTTCCCACAGGGCTCTCCCACGTGCCACCGTGGTGTGAGTCGATCCTCGGCGTGAAAGATGAGCCAGTGCAGGGCAAAGAGGTTCCTCTAGAATGGACTGAGACATCTGGGGGACTCTTGGAATGGTGGTACAACCATGGAGTTCCTCTCGCCTTTCCTGTTGAGAGTGCCTCCTCTTGAGATGCGACGGGAACGCCGGGAATTCTTTCCCGTTGAAAGCAGTGAAAGGATCCCTCATCTCGAGCTAGGAGGGGGAAACGGGGCTCCTCTGGATGTGGGCGGGACCATCGTGCTTCCTCTCGAGTGGAGACGGGTATGGCGGTGAACTTCTTGAGTTGCAGCAAGGGTGTGAAAGACCCTTTCGAAGTTCCAGAGGTTAGGTGTCATTAGTCTCCAGACGCCTCATCGGAAATAGGCCTCATCTCGCCTGGAAGGGAGAACTTCCTGGATTTTCTCGAGTTGCGGCAGGTGTTCTCGAGTTACGACGGGGACCTCAGGGACCCGCCCTGGTGGCCTCAGGAGAGGCCAGTCCCCATGCGAGTTGCTAGGGTCCCTCTCGGGATTCCTCTCCCGTCGATACCGGGGCCAAAAACCTTGTGTGGTGTCAGGGCCGGAACCGAGAATTTCTCTCAGGGGCTGACATGGATCTTTGGGTACTTCTGGAGTCTCCCCATGGGAGTCAGGCCTTGTCTCGAGTCGGGGCATGCACGTGCGCTTTCCTTCCAGGCTGTAGCAGCAATGTCACGCTTCCCGTCGCGTGGATCAAAGGATCTGTGGTTTTCCCTCGAGGCTTTCCCTCGAGGCTTTCCCACAGGGCTGTCTCACGTGCCACCGTGGTGTGAGTCGATCCTCGGAGTGAAAGATGAGCCAGTGCAGGGCAAAGAGGTTCCTCTGGAATGGACTGAGACATCTGGGGGACTCTTGGAATGGTGGTACGACCATGGAGTTCCTCTCGCCTTTCCTGTTGAGAGTGCCTCCTCTTGAGATGCGACGGGAACGCCGGGAATTCTTTCCCGTTGAAAGCAGGGAAAGGATCGCTCATCTCGAGCTAGGAGGGGGAAACCGGGCTCCTCTGGATGTGGGCGGGACCATCGTGCTTCCTCTAGAGTGGAGACGGGTATGGCGTTGAACTTCTTGAGTTGCAGCAAGGGTGTGAAAGACCCTTTCGAAGTTCCAGAGTTTAGGTGTCATTAGTCTCCAGACGCCTCATCGGAAATAGGCCTCATCTCGCCTGGAAGGGAGAACTTCCTGGATTTTCTCGAGTTGCGGCAGGTGTTCTCGAGTTACGACGGGGACCTCAGGGACCCGCCCTGGTGGCCTCAGGAGAGGCCAGTCCCCATGCGAGTTGCTAGGGGGCCTCTCGGGATTGCTCTCCCGTCGATACCGGGGCCAAAAACCTTGTGTGGAGTCAGGGCCGGAACCGAGGATTCCTCTCAGTGGCTGACATGGATCTTTGGGTACTTCTGGAGTCTCCCCAGGGGAGTCAGGCCTCGTCTCGAGTCGGGGCATGCACGTGCACTTTCCTTCCAGTCTGTAGCAGCAATGTCACGCTTCCCGTGGCGTGGATCAAAGGATCTGTGGTTTTCCCTCGAGGCTTTCCCTCGAGGCTTTCCCACAGGGCTGTCCCACGTGCCACCGTGGTGTGAGTCGATCCTCGGCGTGAAAGATGAGCCAGTGCAGGGCAATGAGCTTCCTCTGGAATGGACTGAGACATCTGGGGGACTCTTGGAATGGTGGTACGACCATGGAGTTCCTCTCTCCTTTCCTGTTGAGAGTGCCTCCGCTTCAGATGCGACGGGAACGCCGGGAATTCTTTCCCATTGAAAGCAGGGAAAGGATTCCTCATCTCGAGCTACGAGGGGGATAGGGGGCTCCTCTGGATGTGGGCGGGACGATCGTGCTTCCTCTCGAGTGGAGACGGGTATGGCGGTGAACTTCTTGAGTTGCAGCAAGGGTGTGAAAGACCCTTTCGAAGTTCCAGAGGTTAGGTGTCATTAGTCTCCAGACGCCTCATCGGAAATAGGCCTCATCTCGCCTGGAAGGGAGAACTTCCTGGATTTTCTCGAGTTGCGGCAGGTGTTCTCGAGTTACGACGGGGACCTCAGGGACCCGCCCTGGTGGCCTCAGGAGAGGCCAGTCCCCATGCGAGTTGCTAGGGGGCCTCTCGGGATTCCTCTCCCGTCGATACCCGGGCCAAAAACCTTGTGTGGAGTCAGGGCCGGAATCGAGGATTCCATTCACGGGCTGATATGGATCTTTGGGTACTTCTGGAGTCTCGCCAGGGGAGACAGGCCTCATCTCGAGTGGGGGCATGCACGTGCGCTTTCCTTCCAGGCTGTAGCAGCAATGTCACGCTTCCCATCGCGTGGATCAAAGGATTTGTGGTTTTCCCTCGAGGCTTTCCCTCGAGGCTTTCCCACAGGGCTGTCCCACGTGCCACCGTGGTGTGAGTCGATCCTCGGCGTGAAAGATGAGCCAGTGCAGGGCAAAGAGGTTCCTCTGGAATGGACTGAGACATCTGTGGGACTCTTGGAATGGTGGTACGACCATGGAGTTCCTCTCGCCTTTCCTGTTGAGAGTGCCTCCTCTTGAGATGCGACGGGAACGCCGGGAATTCTTTCCCGTTGAAAGCAGGGAAAGGATCGCTCATCTCGAGCTAGGAGGGGGAAACGGGGCTCCTCTGGATGTGGGCGGGACCATCGTGCTTCCTCTAGAGTGGAGATGGGTATGGCGGTGAACTTCTTGAGTTGCAGCAAGGGTGTGAAAGACCTTTTCGAAGTTCCAGAGGTTAGGTGTCATTAGTCTCCAGACGCCTCATCGGAAATAGGCCTCATCTCGCCTGGAAGGGAGAACTTCCTGGATTTTCTCGAGTTGCGGCAGGTGTTCTCGAGTTACGACGGGGACCTCAGGGACCCGCCCTGGTGGCCTCAGGAGAGGCCAGTCCACATGCGAGTTGCTAGGGGGCATCTCGGGATTCCTCTCCCGTCGATACCGGGGCCAAAAACCTTGTGTGGAGTCAGGGCCGGAACCGAGGATTCCTCTCAGGGGCTGACATGGATCTTTGGGTACTTCTGGAGTCTCACCAGGGGAGTCAGGCCTCGTCTCGAGTGGGGGCATGCACGTGCGCTTTCCTTCAAGGCTGTAGCAGCAATGTCACGCTTCCCGTGGCGTGAATCAAACGATCAGTGGTTTTCCCTCGAGGCTTTCCCTCGAGGCTTTCCCACAGGGCTGTCCCACGTGCCACCGTGGTGTGAGTCGATCCTCGGCGTGAAAGATGAGCCAGTGTAGGGCAAAGAGCTTCCTCTGGAATGGACTGAGACATCTGGGGGACTCTTGGAATGGTGGTACGACCATGGAGTTCCTCTCGCCTTTCCTGTTGAGAGTGCCTCCTCTTGAGATGCGACGGGAACGCCGGGAATTCTTTCCCGTTGAAAGCAGGGAAAGGATCCCTCATCTCGAGCTACGAGGGGGAAACGGGGCTCCTCTGGATGTGGGCGGGACTATCGTGCTTCCTCTCGAGTGGAGACGGGTATGGCGGTGAACTTCTTGAGTTGCAGCAAGGGTGTGAAAGACCCTTTCGAAGTTCCAGAGGTTAGGTGTCATTAGTCTCCAGACGCCTCATCGGAAATAGGCCTCATCTCGCCTGGAAGGGAGAACTTCCTGGATTTTCTCGAGTTGCGGCAGGTGTTCTCGAGTTACGACGGGGACCTCAGGGACCCGCCCTGGTGGCCTCAGGAGAGGCCAGTCCCCATGCGAGTTGCTAGGGGCCCTCTCGGGATTCCTCTCCCGTCGATACTGGGGCCAAAAACCTTGTGTGGTGTCAGGGCCGGAACCGAGGATTTCTCTCAGGGGCTGACATGGATCTTTGGGTACTTCTGGAGTCTCCCCAGGGGAGTCAGGCCTTGTCTCGAGTCGGGGCATGCACGTGCGCTTTCCTTCCAGGCTGTAGCAGCAATGTCACGCTTCTCGTCGCGTGGATCAAAGGATCTGTGGTTTTCCCTCGAGGCTTTCCCTCGAGGCTTTCCCACAGGGCTGTCCCACGTGCCACCGTGGTGTGAGTCGATCCTCGGCGTGAAAGATGAGCCAGTGTAGGGCAAAGAGCTTCCTCTGGAATGGACTGAGACATCTGGGGGACTCTTGGAATGGTGGTACGACCATGGAGTTCCTCTCGCCTTTCCTGTTGAGAGTGCCTCCTCTTGAGATGCGACGGGAACGCCGGGAATTCTTTCCCGTTGAAAGCAGGGAAAGGATCCCTCATCTGGAGCTACGAGGGGGAAATGGGGCTCCTCTGGATGTGGCAGGGACTATCGTGCTTCCTCTCGAGTGGAGACGGGTATGGCGGTGAACTTCTTGAGTTGCAGCAAGGGTGTGAAAGACCCTTTCGAAGTTCCAGAGGTTAGGTGTCATTAGTCTCCAGACGCCTCATCGGAAATAGGCCTCATCTCGCCTGGAAGGGAGAACTTCCTGGATTTTCTCGAGTTGCGGCAGGTGTTCTCGAGTTACGACGGGGACCTCAGGGACCCGCCCTGGTGGCCTCAGGAGAGGCCAGTCCCCATGCGAGTTGCTAGGGGGCCTCTCGGGATTCCTCTCCCGTCGATACCGGGGCCAAAAACCTTGTGTGGAGTCACGGCCGGAACCGAGGATTCCTCTCAGGGGCTGACATGGATGTTTGGGTACTTCTGGAGTCTCCCCATGGGAGTATGGCCTCGTCTCGAGTGGGGGCATGCACGTGCGCTTTCCTTCCAGGCTGTAGCAGCAATGTCACGCTTCCCGTGGCGTGGATCAAAGGATCTGTGGTTTTCCCTCGAGGCTTTCCCTCGAGGCTTTCCCACAGGGCTGTCCCACGTGCCACCGTGGTGTGAATCGATCCTCGGCGTGAAAGATGAGCCAGTGCAGGGCAAAGAGGTTCCTCTGGAATGGACTGAGACATCTGGGGGACTCTTGGAATGGTGGTACGACCATGGAGTTCCCCTCGCCTTTCATGTTGAGAGTGCCTCCTCTTGAGATGCGACGGGAACGCCAGGAATTCTTTCCCGTTGAAAGCAGGGAAAGGATCCCTCATCTCGAGCTACGAGGGGGAAACGGGGCTCCTCTGGATGTGGGCGGGACCATCGTGCTTCCTCTCGAGTGGAGACGGGTGTGGCGGTGAACTTCTTGAGTTGCAGCAAGGGTGTGAAAGACCCTTTCGAAGTTCCAGAGGTTAGGTGTCATTAGTCTCCAGACGCCTAATCGGAAATAGGCCTCATCTCGCCTGGAAGGGGGAACTTCCTGGAATTTTTCGAGTTGTGGCAGGTGTTCTCGAGTTATGACGGGGACCTCAGGGACCCGCCCTGGTGGCCTCAGGAGAGGCCAGTCCCCATGCGAGTTGCTAGGGGGCCTCTCGGGATTCCTCTCCCGACGATACCGGGGCAAAAACCTTGTGTGGAGTCAGGGCCGGAACCGAGGATTCCTCTCAGGGGCTGACATGGATCTTTGGGTACTTCTGGAGTCTCCCCAGGGGAGTCAGGCCTCGTCTCGAGTCGGGGCATGCACGTGCACTTTCCTTCCAGGCTGTAGCAGCAATGTCACGCTTCCCGTGGCGTGGATCAAAGGATCTGTGGTTTTCCCTCGAGGCTTTCCCTCGAGGCTTTCCCACAGGGCTGTCCCACGTGCCACCGTGGTGTGAGTCGATCCTCGGCGTGAAAGATGAGCCAGTGCAGGGCAAAGAGGTTCCTCTGGAATGGACTGAGACATCTGGGGGACTCTTGGAATGGTGGTACGACCATGGAGTTCCTCTCGCCTTTCCTGTTGAGAGTGCCTCCGCTTGAGATGCGACGGGAACGCCGGGAATTCTTTCCCATTGAAAGCAGGGAAAGGATTCCTCATCTCGAGCTACGAGGGGGAAAGGGGGATCCTCTGGATGTGGGCGGGACGATCGTGCTTCCTCTCGAGTGGAGACGGGTATGGCGGTGAACTTCTTGAGTTGCAGTAAGGGTGTGAAAGACCCTTTCGAAGTTCCAGAGGTTAGGTTTCATTAGTCTCCAGACGCCTCATCGGAAATACGCCTCATCTCGCCTGGAAGGGAGAACTTCCTGGATTTGCTCGAGTTGCGGCAGGTGTTCTCGAGTTACGACGGGGACCTCAGGGACCCGCCCTGGTGGCCTCAGGAGAGGCCAGTCCCCATGCGAGTTGCTAGGGGGCCTCTCGGGATTCCTCTCCCGTCGATACCCGGGCCAAAAACCTTGTGTGGAGTCAGGGCCGGAACCGAGGATTCCTCTCACGGGCTGATATGGATCTTTGGGTACTTCTGGAGTCTCGCCAGGGGAGACAGGCCTCATCTCGAGTGGGGGCATGCACGTGCGCTTTCCTTCCAGGCTGTAGCAGCAATGTCACTCTTCCCATCGCGTGGATCAAAGGATCTGTGGTTTTCCCTCGAGGCTTTCCCTCGAGGCTTTCCCACAGGGCTGTCCCACGTGCCACCGTGGTGTGAGTCGATCCTCGGCGTGAAAGATGAGCCAGTGCAGGGCAAAGAGGTTCCTCTGGAATGGACTGAGACATCTGGGGGACTCTTGGAATGGTGGTACGACCATGGAGTTCCTCTCGCCTTTCCTGTTGAGAGTGCCTCCTTTTGAGATGCGACGGGAACGCCGGGAAATCTTTCCCGTTGAAAGCAGGGAAAGGATCGCTCATCTCGAGCTAGGAGGGGGAAACGGGGCTCCTCTGGATGTGGGCGGGACGATCGTGCTTCCTCTCGAGTGGAGACGGGTATGGCGGTGAACTTCTTGAGTTGCAGCAAGGGTGTGAAAGACCCTTTCGAAATTCCAGAGTTTAGGTGTCATTAGTCTCCAGACGCCTCATCGGAAATAGGCCTCATCTCGCCTGGAAGGGAGAACTTCCTGGATTTTCTCGAGTTGCGGCAGGTGTTCTCGAGTTACGACGGGGACCTCAGGGACCCGCCCTGGTGGCCTCAGGAGAGGCCAGTCCCCATGCGAGTTGCTAGGGGGCCTCTCGGGATTCCTCTCCCGTCGATACCGGGGCCAAAAACCTTGTGTGGAGTCACGGCCGGAACCGAGGATTCCTCTCAGGGGCTGACATGGATCTTTGGGTACTTCTGGAGTCTCCCCATGGGAGTATGGCCTCGTCTCGAGTGGGGGCATGCACGTGCGCTTTCCTTCCAGGCTGTAGCAGCAATGTCACGCTTCCCGTGGCGTGGATCAAAGGATCTGTGGTTTTCCCTCGAGGCTTTCCCTCGAGGCTTTCCCACAGGGCTGTCCCTCGTGCCACCGTGGTGTGAATCGATCCTCGGCGTGAAAGATGAGCCAGTGCAGGGCAAAGAGGTTCCTCTGGAATGGACTGAGACATCTGGGGGACTCTTGGAATGGTGGTACGACCATGGAGTTCCCCTCGCCTTTCCTGTTGAGAGTGCCTCCTCTTGAGATGCGACGGGAACGCCGGGAATTCTTTCCCGTTGAAAGCAGGGAAAGGAGCCCTCATCTCGAGCTCCGAGGGGGAAACGGGGCTCCTCTGGATGTGGGCGGGACCATCGTGCTTCCTCTCGAGTGGAGACGGGTATGGCGGTGAACTTCTTGAGTTGCAGCAAGGGTGTGAAAGACCCTTTCGAAGTTCCAGAGGTTAGGTGTCATTAGTCTCCAGACGCCTCATCGGAAAAAGGCCTCATCTCGCCTGGAAGGGAGAACTTCCTGGATTTTCTCGAGTTGCGGCAGGTGTTCTCGAGTTAAGACGGGGACCTCAGGGACCCGCCCTGGTGGCCTCAGGAGAGGCCAGTCCCCATGCGAGTTGCTAGGGGGCCTCTCGGGATTCCTCTCCCGTCGATACCCGGGCCAAAAACCTTGTGTGGAGTCAGGGCCGGAACCGAGGATTCCTCTCACGGGCTGATATGGATCTTTGGGTACTTCTGGAGTCTCACCAGGGGAGACAGGCCTCATCTCGAGTGGGGGCATGCACGTGCGCTTTCCTTCCAGGCTGTAGCAGCAATGTCACGCTTCCCGTCGCGTGGATCAAAGGATCTGTGGTTTTCCCTCGAGGCTTTCCCTCGAGGCTTTCCCACAGGGCTGTCCCACGTGCCACCGTGGTGTGAGTCGATCCTCGGCGTGAAAGATGAGCCAGTGCAGGGCAAAGAGGTTCCTCTGGAATGGACTGAGACATCTGGGGGACTCTTGGAATGGTGGTACGACCATGGAGTTCCTCTCGCCTTTCCTGTTGAGAGTGCCTCCTCTTGAGATGCGACGGGAACGCCGGGAAATCTTTCCCGTTGAAAGCAGGGAAAGGATCGCTCATCTCGAGCTAGGAGGGGGAAACGGGGCTCCTCTGGATGTGGGCGGGACCATCGTGCTTCCTCTAGAGTGGAGACGGGTATGGCGGTGAACTTCTTGAGTTGCAGCAAGGGTGTGAAAGACCCTTTCGAAGTTCCAGAGTTTAGGTGTCATTAGTCTCCAGACGCCTGATCGGAAATAGGCCTCATCTCGCCTGGAAGGGAGAACTTCCTGGATTTTCTCGAGTTGCCGCAGGTGTTCTCGAGTTACGACGGGGACCTCAGGGACCCGCCCTGGTGGCCTCAGGAGAGGCCAGTCCCCATGCGAGTTGCTAGGGGCCCTCTCGGGATTCCTCTCCCGTCGATACTGGGGCCAAAAACCTTGTGTGGTGTCAAGGCCGGAACCGAGGATTTCTCTCAGGGGCTGACATGGATCTTTGGGTACTTCTGGAGTCTCCCCAGGGGAGTCAGGCCTTGTCTTGAGTCGGGGCATGCACGTGCGCTTTCCTTCCAGGCTGTAGCAGCAATGTCACGCTTCCCGTCGCGTGGATCAAAGGATCTGTGGTTTTCCCTCGAGGCTTTCCCTCGAGGCTTTCCCACAGGGCTGTCCCACGTGCCACCGTGGTGTGAGTCGATCCTCGGCGTGAAAGATGAGCCAGTGTAGGGCAAAGAGCTTCCTCTGGAATGGACTGAGACATCTGGGGGACTCTTGGAATGGTGGTACGACCATGGAGTTCCTCTCGCCTTTCCTGTTGAGAGTGTCTCCTCTTGAGATGCGACGGGAACGCCGGGAATTCTTTCCCGTTGAAAGCAGGGAAAGGATCCCTCATCTCGAGCTTCGAGGGGAAACGGGGCTCCTCTGGATGTGGGCGGGACTATCGTGTTTCCTCTCGAGTGGAGACGGGTATGGCGGTGAACTTCTTGAGTTGCAGCAAGGGTGTGAAAGACCCTTTCGAAGTTCCAGAGGTTAGGTGTCATTAGTCTCCAGACGCCTCATCGGAAATAGGCCTCATCTCGCCTGGAAGGGAGAACTTCCTGGATTTTCTCGAGTTGCGGCAGGTGTTCTCGAGTTACGACGGGGACCTCAGGGACCCGCCCTGGTGGCCTCAGAAGAGGCCAGTCCCCATGCGAGTTGCTAGGGGGCCTCTCGGTATTCCTCTCCCATCGATACCGGGGCCAAAAACCTTGTGTGGAGTTAGGGCCGGAACCGAGGATTCCTTACATTGGCTGATATGGATCTTTGGGTACTTCTGGAGTCTCGCCAGGGGAGACAGGCCTCATCTCGAGTGGGGGCATGCACGTGCGCTTTCCTTCCAGGCTGTAGCAGCAATGTCACGCTTCCCATCGCGTGGATCAAAGGATCTGTGGTTTTCCCTCGAGGCTTTGCCACAGGGCTGTCCCACGTGCCACCGTGGTGTGAGTCGATCCTCGGCGTGAAAGATGAGCCAGTGCAGGGCAAAGAGGTTCCTCTGGAATGGACTGAGACATCTGGGGGACTCTTGAAATGGTGGTACGACCATGCAGTTCCTCTCGCCTTTCTTGTTGAGAGTGCCTCCTCTTGAGATGCGACGGGAACGCCGGGAATTCTTTCCCGTTGAAAGCAGGGAAAGGATCCCTCATCTCGAGCTACGAGGGGGAAACGGGGCTCCTCTGGATGTGGGCGGGACCATCGTGCTTCCTCTCGAGTGGAGACGAGTATGGCGGTGAACTTCTTGAGTTGCAGCAAGGGTGTGAAAGACCCTTTCGAAGTTCCAGAGGTTAGGTGTCATTAGTCTCCAGACTCCTGATCGGAAATAGGCCTCATCTCGCCTGGAAGGGAGAAATTCCTGGATTTTCTCGAGTTGCGGCAGGTGTTCTCGAGTTACGACGGGGACCTCAGGGACCCGCCCTGATGGCCTCAGGAGAGGCCAGTCCCCATGCGAGTTGCTAGGGGGCCTCTCGGGATTCCTCTCCCGTCGATACCGGGGCCAAAAACCTTGTGTGGAGTCAGGGCCGGAACCGAGGATTCCTCTCAGGGGCTGACATGGATGTTTGGGTACTCCTGGAGTCTCCCCAGGGGAGTCAGGCCTCGGCTTGAGTGGGGGCATGCACGTGCGCTTTCCTTCCAGGCTGTAGCAGCAATGTCACGCTTCCCGTGGCGTGGATCAAAGGATCTGTGGTTTTCCCTCGAGGCTTTCCCTCGAGGCTTTCCAACTGGGCTGTCCCACGTGCCACCGTGGTGTGAGTCGATCCTCGGCGTGAAAGATGAGCCAGTGCAGGGCAAAGAGGTTCCTCTGGAATGGACTGAGACATCTGGGGGACTCTTGGAATGGTGGTAAGACCATGGAGTTCCTGTCGCCTTTCCTGTTGAGAGTGCCTCCTCTTGAGATGCGACGGGAACGCCGGGAATTCTTTCCCGTTGAAAGCAGGGAAAGGATCGCTCATCTCGAGCTAGGAGTGGGAAAGGGGGCTCCTCTGGATGTGGGCGGGACGATCGTGCTTCCTCTCGAGTGGAGACGGGTATGGCGGTGAACTTCTTGAGTTGCAGCAAGGGTGTGAAAGACCCTTTCGAAGTTCCAGAGTTTAGGTGTCATTAGTCTCCAGACGCCTCATCGGAAATAGGACTCATCTCGCCTGGAAGGGAGAACTTCCTGGATTTTCTCGAGTTGCGGCAGGTGTTCTCGAGTTACGACGGGGACATCAGGGACCCGCCCTGGTGGTCTCAGGAGAGGCCACTCCCCAGGCGAGTTGCTAGGGGGCCTCTCGGGATTCCTCTCCCGTCGATACCGGTGCCAAAATCCTTTTGTGGAGTCAGGGCCGGAAACGAGGATTCCTCTCATGGGCTGACATGGATCTTTGGGTACTTCTGGAGTCTCCCCAGGGGAGTCAGGCCTCGGCTCGAGTGGGGCCATGCACGTGCGCTTTCCTTCCAGGCTGTAGCAGCAATGTCACGCTTCCCATCGCGTGAATCAAAGGATCTGTGGTTTTCCCTCGAGGCTTTCCCTCGAGTCTTTCCCACAGGGCTGTCCCACGTGCCACCGTGGTGTGAGTCGATCCTCGGCGTGAAAGATGAGCCAGTGCAGGGCAAAGAGGTTCCTCTGGAATGGACTGAGACATCTGGGGGACTCTTGGAATGGTGGTACGACCATGGAGTTCCTCTCGCCTTTTCTGTTGAGAGTGCCTCCTCTTGAGAAGCGACGGGAACGCCTGGAATTCTTTCCCGTTGAAAGCAGGGAAAGGATCGCTCATCTCGAGCTAGGAGGGGGAAACGGGGCTCCTCTGGATGTGGGCGGGACCATCGTGCTTCCTCTAGAGTGGAGACGGGTATGGCGGTGAACTTCTTGAGTTGCAGCAAGGGTGTGAAAGACCCTTTCGAAGTTCCAGAGTTTAGGTGTCATTAGTCTCCAGACGCCTGATCGGAAATAGGCCTCATCTCGCCTGGAAGGGAGAACTTCCTGGATTTTCTCGAGTTGCGGCAGGTGTTCTCGAGTTACGACGGGGACCTCAGGGACCCGCCCTGGTGGCCTCAGGAGAGGCCAGTCCCCATGCGAGTTGCTAGGGGGCCTCTCGGGATTACTCTCCCGTCGATACCGGGGCCAAAAACCTTGTGTGGAGTAAGGGCCGGAACCGAGGATTCCTCTCAGGGGCTGACATGGATCTTTGGGTACTTCTGGAGTCTCCCCAGGGGAGTCAGGCATCGTCTCGTGTCGGGGCATGCACGTGCACTTTCCTTCCAGGCTGTAGCAGCAATGTCACGCTTCCCGTGGCGTGGATCAAAGGATCTGTGGTTTTCCCTCGAGGCTTTCCCTCGAGGCTTTCCCACAGGGCTGTCCCACGTGCCACCGTGGTGTGAGTCGATCCTCGGCGGGAAGGATGAGCCAGTGCAGGGCAAAGAGGTTCCTCTGGAATGGACTGAGGCATCTGGGGGACTCTTGGAATGGTGGTACGACCATGGAGTTCCTCTCGCCTTTCCTGTTGAGAGTGCCTCCGCTTGAGATGCGACGGGAACGCCGGGAATTCTTTCCCATTGAAAGCAGGGAAAGGATTCCTCATCTCGAGCTACGAGGGGGAAAGGGGGATCCTCTGGATGTGGGCGGGACGATCGTGCTTCCTCTCGAGTGGAGACGGGTATGGCGGTGAACTTCTTGAGTTGCAGCAAGGGTGTGAAAGACCCTTTCGAAGTTCCAGAGGTTAGGTGTCATTAGTCTCCAGACGCCTCATCGGAAATAGGCCTCATCTCGCCTGGAAGGGAGAACTTCCTGGATTTTCTCGAGTTGCGGCAGGTGTTCTCGAGTTACGACGGGGACCTCAGGGACCCGCCCTGGTGGCCTCAGGAGAGGCCAGTCCCCATGCGAGTTGCTAGGGGGCCTCTCGGGATTCCTCTCCCGTCGATACCGGGGCCAAAAACCTTGTGTGGAGTCAGGGCCGGAACCGAGGATTCCTCTCACGGGCTGATATGGATCTTTGGGTACTTCTGGAGTCTCGCCAGGGGAGACAGGCCTTATCTCGAGTGGGGGCATGCACGTGCGCTTTCCTTCCAGGCTGTAGCAGCAATGTCACGCTTCCCATCGCGTGGATCAAAGGATCTGTGGTTTTCCCTCGAGGCTTTCCCTCGAGGCTTTCCCACAGGGCTGTCCCACGTGCCACCGTGGTGTGAGTCGATCCTCGGCGTGAAAGATGAGCCAGTGCAGGGCAAAGAGGTTCCTCTGAAATGGACTGAGACATCTGGGGGACTCTTGGAATGGTGGTACGACCATGGAGTTCCTCTCGCCTTTCCTGTTGAGAGTGCCTCCTCTTGAGATGCGACGGAAACGCCGGGAATTCTTTCCCGTTGAAAGCAAGGAAAGGATCGCTCATCTCGAGCTAGGAGGGGGAAACGGGGCTCCTCTGGATGTGGGCGGGACCATCGTGCTTCCTCTCGAGTGGAGACGGGTGTGGCGGTGAACTTCTTGAGTTGCAGCAAGGGTGTGAAAGACCCTTTCGAAGTTCCAGAGGTTAGGTGTCATTAGTCTCCAGACGCCTCATCGGAAATAGGCCTCATCTCGCCTGGAAGGGGGAACTTCCTGGAATTTCTCGAGTTGTGGCAGGTGTTCTCGAGTTACGACGGGGACCTCAGGGACCGGCCCTGGTGGCCTCAGGAGAGGCCAGTCCCCATGCGAGTTGCTAGGGGGCCTCTCGGGATTCCTCTCCCGTCGATACCGGGGCAAAAACCTTGTGTGGAGTCAGGGCCGGAACCGAGGATTCCTCTCAGGGGCTGACATGGATCTTTGGGTACTTCTGGAGTCTCCCCAGGGGAGTCAGGCCTCGTCTCGAGTCGGGGCATGCACGTGCACTTTCCTTCCAAGCTGTAGCAGCAATGTCACGCTTCCCGGGGCGTGGATCAAAGGATCTGTGGTTTTCCCTCGAGGCTTTCCCTCGAGGCTTTCCCACAGGGCTGTCCCACGTGCCACCGTGGTGTGAGTCGATCCTCGGCGTGAAAGATGAGCCAGTGCAGGGCAAAGAGGTTCCTCTGGAATGGACTGAGACATCTGGGGGACTCTTGGAATGGTGGTACGACCATGGAGTTCCTCTCGCCTTTCCTGTTGAGAGTGCCTCCTCTTGAGATGTGATGGGAACGCCGGGAATACTTTCCCGTTGAAAGCAGGGAAAGGATCGCTCATCTCGAGCTAGGAGGGGGAAACGGGGCTCCTCTGGATGTGGGCGGGACCATCGTGCTTCCTCTAGAGTGGAGACGGGTATGGCGGTGAACTTCTTGAGTTGCAGCAAGGGTGTGAAAGACCCTTTCGAAGTTCCAGAGATTAGGTGTCATTAGTCTCCAGACGCCTGATCGGAAATAGGCCTCATCTCGCCTGGAAGGGAGAACTTCCTGGATTTTCTCGAGTTGCGGCAGGTGTTCTCGAGTTACGACGGGGACCTCAGGGACCCGCCCTGGTGGCCTCAGGAGAGGCCAGTCCCCATGCGAGTTGCTAGGGGCCCTCTAGGGATTCCTCTCCCGTCGATACTGGGGCCAAAAACCTTGTGTGGTGTCAAGGCCGGAACCGAGGATTTCTCTCAGGGGCTGACATGGTTCTTTGGGTACTTCTGGAGTCTCCCCAGGGGAGTCAGGCCTTGTCTCGAGTCGGGGCATGCACGTGCGCTTTCCTTCCAGGCTGTAGCAGCAATGTCACGCTTCCCGTCGCGTGGATCAAAGGATCTGTGGTTTTCCCTCGAGGCTTTCCCTCGAGGCTTTCCCACAGGGCTGTCCCACGTGCCACCGTGGTGTGAGTCGATCCTCGGCGTGAAAGATGAGCCAGTGTAGGGCAAAGAGGTTCCTCTGGAATGGACTGAGACATCTGGGGGACTCTTGGAATGGTGGTACGACCATGGAGTTCCTCTCGCCTTTCCTGTTGAGAGTGTCTCCTCTTGAGATGCGACGGGAACGCCGGGAATTCTTTCCCGTTGAAAGCAGGGAAAGGATCCCTCATCTCGAGCTACGAGGGGAAACAGGGCTCCTCTGGATGAGGGCGGGACTATCGTGCTTCCTATCGAGTGGAGACGGGTATGGCGGTGAACTTCTTGAGTTGCAGCAAGGGTGTGAAAGACCCTTTCGAAGTTCCAGAAGTTAGGTGTCATTAGTCTCCAGACGCCTCATCGGAAATAGGCCTCAACTCGCCTGGAAGGGAGAACTTCCTGGATTTTCTCGAGTTGCGGCAGGTGTTCTCGAGTTACGACGGGGACCTCAGGGACCCGCCCTGGTGGCCTCAGAAGAGGCCAGTCCCCATGCGACTTGCTAGGGGGCCTCTCGGTATTCCTCTCCCATCGATACCGGGGCCAAAAACCTTGTGTGGAGTTAGGGCCGGAACCGAGGATTCCTTTCAGTGGCTGATATGGATCTTTGGGTACTTCTGGAGTCTCGCCAGGGGAGACAGGCCTCATCTCGAGTGGGGGCATGCACGTGCGCTTTCCTTCCAGGCTGTAGCAGCAATGTCACGCTTCCCATCGCGTGGATCAAAGGATCTGTGGTTTTCCCTCGAGGCTTTCCCACAGGGTTGTCCCACGTGCCACCGTGGTGTGAGTCGATCCTCGGCATGAAAGATGAGCCAGTGCAGGGCAAAGAGGTTCCTCTGGAATGGACTGAGACATCTGGGGGACTCTTGAAATGGTGGTACGACCATGCAGTTCCTCTCGCCTTTCTTGTTGAGAGTGCCTCCTCTTGAGATGCGACGGGAACGCCGGGAATTCTTTCCCATTGAAAGCAGGGAAAGGATTCCTCATCTCGAGCTACGAGGGGGAAAGGGGGATCCTCTGGATGTGGGCGGGACGATCGTGCTTCCTCTCGAGTGGAGACGGGTATGGCGGTGAACTTCTTGAGTTGCAGCAAGGGTGTGAAAGACCCTTTCGAAGTTCCAGAGGTTAGGTGTCATTAGTCTCCAGACGCCTCATCGGAAATAGGCCTCATCTCGCCTGGAAGGGAGAACTTCCTGGATTTTCTCGAGTTGCGGCAGGTGTTCTCGAGTTACGACGGGGACCTCAGGGACCCTCCCTGGTGGCCTCAGGAGAGGCCAGTCCCCATGCGAGTTGCTAGGGGGCCTCTCGGGATTCCTCTCCCGTCGATACCCGGGCCAAAAACCTTGTGTGGAGTCAGGGCCGGAACCGAGGATTCCTCTCACGGGCTGATATGGATCTTTGGGTACTTCTGGAGTCTCGCCAGGTGAGACAGGCCTTATCTCGAGTGGGTGCATGCACGTGCGCTTTCCTTCCAGGCTGTAGCAGCAATGTCACGCTTCCCATCTCGTGTATCAAAGGATCTGTGGTTTTCCCTCGAGGCTTTCCCTCGAGGCTTTCCCACAGGGCTGTCCCACGTGCCACCGTGGTGTGAGTCGATCCTCGGCGTGAAAGATGAGCCAGTGCAGGGCAAAGAGGTTCCTCTGGAATGGACTGAGACATCTGGGGGACTCTTGGAATGGTGGTACGACCATGGAGTTCCTCTCGCCTTTTCTGTTGAGAGTGCCTCCTCTTGAGAAGCGACGGGAACGCCTGGAATTCTTTCCCGTTGAAAGCAGGGAAAGGATCGCTCATCTCGAGCTACGAGGGGGAAACGGGGCTCCTCTGGATGTGGGCGGGACCATCGTGCTTCCTCTAGAGTGGAGACGGGTATGGCGGTGAACTTCTTGAGTTGCAGCAAGGGTGTGAAAGACCCTTTCGAAGTTCCAGAGTTTAGGTGTCATTAGTCTCCAGACGCCTGATCGGAAATAGGCCTCATCTCGCCTGGAAGGGAGAACTTCCTGGATTTTCTCGAGTTGCGGCAGGTGTTCTCGAGTTACGACGGGGACCTCAGGGACCCGCCCTGGTGGCCTCAGGAGAGGCCAGTCCCCATGCGAGTTGCTAGGGGGCCTCTCGGGATTACTCTCCCGTCGATACCGGGGCCAAAAACCTTGTGTGGAGTCAGGGCCGGTACCGAGGATTCCTCTCAGGGGCTGACATGGATCTTTGGGTACTTCTGGAGTCTCCCCAGGGGAGTCAGGCCTCGTCTCGTGTCGGGGCATGCACGTGCACTTTCCTTCCAGGCTGTAGCAGCAATGTCACGCTTCCCGTGGCGTGGATCAAAGGATCTGTGGTTTTCCCTCGAGGCTTTCCCTCGAGGCTTTCCCACAGGGCTGTCCCACGTGCCACCGTGGTGTGAGTCGATCCTCGGCGGGAAGGATGAGCCAGTGCAGGGCAAAGAGGTTCCTCTGGAATGGACTGAGGCATCTGGGGGACTCTTGGAATGGTGGTACGACCATGGAGTTCCCCTCGCCTTTCCTGTTGAGAGTGCCTCCTCTTGAGATGCGACGGGAACGCCAGGAATTCTTTCCCGTTGAAAGCAGGGAAAGGATCCCTCATCTCGAGCTACGAGGGGGAAACGGGGCTCCTCTGGATGTGGGCGGGACCATCGTGCTTCCTCTCGAGTGGAGACGGGTGTGGCGGTGAACTTCTTGAGTTGCAGCAAGGGTGTGAAAGACCCTTTCGAAGTTCTAGAGGTTAGGTGTCATTAGTCTCCAGACGCCTCATCGGAAATAGGCCTCATCTCGCCTGGAAGGGGGAACTTCCTGGAATTTCTCGAGTTGTGGCAGGTGTTCTCGAGTTACGACGGGGACCTCAGGGACCCGCCCTGGTGGCCTCAGGAGAGGCCAGTCCCCATGCGAGTTGCTAGGGGGCCTCTCGGGATTCCTCTCCCGTCGATACCGGGGCAAAAACCTTGTGTGGAGTCAGGGCCGGAACCGAGGATTCCTCTCAGGGGCTGACATGGATCTTTGGGTTCTTCTGGAGTCTCCCCAGGGGAGTCAGGCCTCGTCTCGAGTCGGGGCATGCACGTGCACTTTCCTTCCAGGCTGTAGCTGCAATGTCACGCTTCCCGGGGCGTGGATCAAAGGATCTGTGGTTTTCCCTCGAGGCTTTCCCTCGAGGCTTTCCCACAGGGCTGTCCCACGTGCCACCGTGGTGTGAGTCGATCCTCGGCGTGAAAGATGAGCCAGTGCAGGGCAAAGAGGTTCCTCTGGAATGGACTGAGACATCTGGGGGACTCTTGGAATGGTGGTAAGACCATGGAGTTCCCCTCGCCTTTCCTGTTGAGAGTGCCTCCTCTTGAGATGCGACGGGAACGCCAGGAATTCTTTCCCGTTGAAAGCAGGGAAAGGATCGCTCATCTCGAGGTACGAGGGGGAAACGGGGCTCCTCTGGATGTGGGCGGGACGATCGTGCTTCCTCTCGAGTGGAGACGGGTATGGCGGTGAACTTCTTGAGTTGCAGCAAGGGTGTGAAAGACCCTTTCGAAGTTCCAGAGTTTAGGTGTCATTAGTCTCCAGACGCCTGATCGGAAATAGGCCTCATCTCGCCTGGAAGGGAGAACTTCCTGGATTTTCTCGAGTTGCGGCAGGTGTTCTCGAGTTACGACGGGGACCTCAGGGACCCGCCCTGGTGGCCTCAGGAGAGGCCAGTCCCCATGCGAGTTGCTAGGGGGCCTCTCGGGATTACTCTCCCGTCGATACCGGGGCCAAAAACCTTGTGTGGAGTCAGGGCCGGAACCGAGGATTCCTCTCAGGGGCTGACATGGATCTTTGGGTACTTCTGGAGTCTCCCCAGGGGAGTCAGGCCTCGTCTCGTGTCGGGGCATGCACGTGCACTTTCCTTCCAGGCTGTAGCAGCAATGTCACGCTTCCCGTGGCGTGGATCAAAGGATCTGTGATTTTCCCTCGAGGCTTTCCCTCGAGGCTTTCCCACAGGGCTGTCCCACGTGCCACCGTGGTGTGAGTCGATCCTCGGCGTGAAAGATGAGCCAGTGCAGGGCAAAGAGGTTCCTCTGGAATGGACTGAGACATCTGGGGGACTCTTGGAATGGTGGTACGACCATGGAGTTCCTCTCGCCTTTCCTGTTGAGAGTGCCTCCGCTTGAGATGCGACGGGAACGCCGGGAATTCTTTCCCATTGAAAGCAGGGAAAGGATTCCTCATCTCGAGCTACGAGGGGGAAAGGGGGCTCCTCTGGATGTGGGCGGGACGATCATGCTTCCTCTCGAGTGGAGACGGGTATGGCGGTGAACTTCTTGAGTTGCAGCAAGGGTGTGAAAGACCCTTTCGAAGTTCCAGAGGTTAGGTGTCATTAGTCTCCAGACGCCTCATCGGAAATAGGCCTCATCTCGCCTGGAAGGGAGAACTTCCTGGATTTTCTCGAGTTGCGGCAGGTGTTCTCGAGTTACGACGGGGACCTCAGGGACCCGCCCTGGTGGCCTCAGGAGAGGCCAGTCCCCATGCGAGTTGCTAGGGGGCCTCTCGGGATTCCTCTCCCGTCGATACCCGGGCCAAAAACCTTGTGTGGAGTCAGGGCCGGAACCGAGGATTCCTCTCACGGGCTGATATGGATCTTTGGGTACTTCTGGAGTCTCGCCAGGGGAGACAGGCCTTATCTCGAGTGGGTGCATGCACGTGCGCTTTCCTTCCAGGATGTAGCAGCAATGTCACGCTTCCCATCGCCTGGATCAAAGGGTCTGTGGTTTTCCCTCGAGGCTTTCCCTCGAGGCTTTCCCACAGGGCTGTCCCACGTGCCACCGTGGTGTGAGTCGATCCTCGGCGTGAAAGATGAGCCAGTGCAGGGCAAAGAGGTTCCTCTGAAATGGACTGAGACATCTGGGGGACTCTTGGAATGGTGGTACGACCATGGAGTTCCTCTCGCCTTTCCTGTTGAGAGTGCCTCCTCTTGAGATGCGACGGGAACGCCGGGAATTCTTTCCCGTTGAAAGCAGGGAAAGGATCGCTCATCTCGAGCGAGGAGGGGGAAACGGGGCTCCTCTGGATGTGGGCGGGACCATCGTGCTTCCTCTCGAGTGGAGACGGGTATGGCGGTGAACTTCTTGAGTTGCAGCAAGGGTGTGAAAGACCCTTTCGAAGTTCCAGAGGTTAGGTGTCATTAGTCTCCAGACGCCTCATCGGAAATAGGCCTCATCTCGCCTGGAAGGGAGAACTTCCTGGATTTTCTCGAGTTGCGGCAGGTGTTCTCGAGTTACGACGGGGACATCAGGGACCCGCCCTGGTGGCCTCAGGAGAGGCCAGTCCCCAGGCGAGTTGCTAGGGGGCCTCTCGGGATTCCTCTCCCGTCGATACCGGGGCCAAAATCCTTGTGTGGAGTCAGGGCCGGAAACGAGGATTCCTCTCAGGGGCTGACATGGATCTTTGGGTACTTCTGGAGTCTCCCCAGGGTAGTCAGGCCTCGTCTCGAGTGGGGACATGCACGTGCGCTTTCCTTCCAGGCTGTAGCAGCAATGTCACGCTTCCCATCGCGTGGATCAAAGGATCTCTGGTTTTCCCTCGAGGCTTTCCCTCGAGTCTTTCCCACAGGGCTGTCCCACGTGCCACCGTGGTGTGAGTCGATCCTCGGCGTGAAAGATGAGCCAGTGCAGGGCAAAGAGGTTCCTCTGGAATGGACTGAGACATCTGGGGGACTCTTGGAATGGTGGTACGACCATGGAGTTCCTCTCGCCTTTTCTGTTGAGAGTGCCTCCTCTTGAGAAGCGACGGGAACGCCTGGAATTCTTTCCCGTTGAAAGCAGGGAAAGGATCGCTCATCTCGAGCTACGAGGGGGAAACGGGGCTCCTCTGGATGTGGGCGGGACCATCGTGCTTCCTCTCGAGTGGAGACGGGTATGGCGGTGAACTTCTTGAGTTGCAGCAAGGGTGTGAAAGACCCTTTCGAAGTTCCAGAGTTTAGGTGTCATTAGTCTCCAGACGCCTCATCGGAAATAGGCCTCATCTCGCCTGGAAGAGAGAACTTCCTGGATTTTCTCGAGTTGCGGCAGGTGTTCTCGAGTTACGATGGGGACCTCAGGGACCCGCCCTGGTGGCCTCAGGAGAGGCCAGTCCCCATGCGAGTTGCTAGGGGGCCTCTCGGGATTACTCTCCCGTCGATACCGGGGCCAAAAACCTTGTGTGGAGTCACGGCCGGAACCGAGGATTCCTCTCAGGGGCTGACATGGATCTTTGGGTACTTCTGGAGTCTCCCCATGGGAGTATGGCCTCGTCTCGAGTGGGGGCATGCACGTGCGCTTTCCTTCCAGGCTGTAGCAGCAATATCACGCTTCCCGTGGCGTGGATCAAAGGATCTGTGGTTTTCCCTCGAGGCTTTCCCTCGAGGCTTTCCCACAGGGCTGTCCCACGTGCCACCGTGGTGTGAGTCGATCCTCGGCGTGAAAGATGAGCCAGTGCAGGGCAAAGAGGTTCCTCTGGAATGGACTGAGACATCTGGGGGACTCTTGAAATGGTGGTACGACCATGCAGTTCCTCTCGCCTTTCTTGTTGAGAGTGCCTCCTCTTGAGATGCGACGGGAACGCCGGGAATTCTTTCCCGTTGAAAGCAGGGAAAGGATCGCTCATCTCGAGCTACGAGGGGGAAACGGGGCTCCTCTGGATGTGGGCGGGACGATCGTGCTTCCTCTCGAGTGGAGACGGGTATGGCGGTGAACTTCTTGAGTTGCAGCAAGGGTGTGAAAGACCCTTTCGAAGTTCCAGAGTTTAGGTGTCATTAGTCTCCAGACGCCTGATCGGAAATAGGCCTCATCTCGCCTGGAAGGGAGAACTTCCTGGATTTTCTCGAGTTGCGGCAGGTGTTCTCGAGTTACGACGGGGACCTCAGGGACCCGCCCTGGTGGCCTCAGGAGAGGCCAGTCCCCATGCGAGTTGCTAGGGGGCCTCTCGGGATTACTCTCCCGTCGATACCGGGGCCAAAAACCTTGTGTGGAGTCAGGGCCGGAACCGAGGATTCCTCTCAGGGGCTGACATGGATCTTTGGGTACTTCTGGAGTCTCCCCAGGGGAGTCAGGCCTCGTCTCGTGTCGGGGCATGCACGTGCACTTTCCTTCCAGGCTGTAGCAGCAATGTCACGCTTCCCGTGGCGTGGATCAAAGGATCTGTGATTTTCCCTCGAGGCTTTCCCTCGAGGCTTTCCCACAGGGCTGTCCCACGTGCCACCGTGGTGTGAGTCGATCCTCGGCGTGAAAGATGAGCCAGTGCAGGGCAAAGAGGTTCCTCTGGAATGGACTGAGACATCTGGGGGACTCTTGGAATGGTGGTACGACCATGGAGTTCCTCTCGCCTTTTCTGTTGAGAGTGCCTCCTCTTGAGAAGCGACGGGAACGCCTGGAATTCTTTCCCGTTGAAAGCAGGGAAAGGATCGCTCATCTCGAGCTACGAGGGGGAAACGGGGCTCCTCTGGATGTGGGCGGGACCATCGTGCTTCCTCTAGAGTGGAGACGGGTATGGCGGTGAACTTCTTGAGTTGCAGCAAGGGTGTGAAAGACCCTTTCGAAGTTCCAGAGTTTAGGTGTCATTAGTCTCCAGACGCCTGATCGGAAATAGGCCTCATCTCGCCTGGAAGGGAGAACTTCCTGGATTTTCTCGAGTTGCGGCAGGTGTTCTCGAGTTACGATGGGGACCTCAGGGACCCGCCCTGGTGGCCTCAGGAGAGGCCAGTCCCCATGCGAGTTGCTAGGGGGCCTCTCGGGATTACTCTCCCGTCGATACCGGGGCCAAAAACCTTGTGTGGAGTCACGGCCGGAACCGAGGATTCCTCTCAGGGGCTGACATGGATCTTTGGGTACTTCTGGAGTCTCCCCATGGGAGTATGGCCTCGTCTCGAGTGGGGGCATGCACGTGCGCTTTCCTTCCAGGCTGTAGCAGCAATATCACGCTTCCCGTGGCGTGGATCAAAGGATCTGTGGTTTTCCCTCGAGGCTTTCCCTCGAGGGTTTCACACAGGGCTGTCCCACGTGCCACCGTGGTGTGAGTCGATCCTCGGCATGAAAGATGAGCCAGTGCAGGGCAAAGAGGTTCCTCTGGAATGGACTGAGACATCTGGGGGACTCTTGGAATCGTTGTACGACCATGGAGTTCCTCTCGCCTTTCATGTTGAGAGTGCCTCCGCTTGAGATGCGACGGGAACGCCGGGAATTCTTTCCCGTTGAAAGCAGGGAAAGGATCGCTCATTTCAAGCTAGGAGGGGGAAACGGGGCTCCTCTGGATGTGGGCGGGACCATCGTGCTTCCTCTAGAGTGGAGACGGGTATGGCGGTGAAATTCTTGAGTTGCAGCAAGGTTGTGAAAGACCGTTTCGAAGTTCCAGAGTTTAGGTGTCATTAGTCTCCAGACGCCTCATCGGAAATAGGCCTCATCTCGCCTGGAAGGGAGAACTTCCTGGATTTTCTCGAGTTGTGGCAGGTGTTCTCGAGTTACGACGGGGACCTCAGGGACCCGCCCTGGTGGCCTCAGGAGAGGCCAGTCCCCATGCGAGTTGCTAGGGGCCCTCTCGGGATTCCTCTCCCGTTGATACTGGGGCCAAAAACCTTGTGTGGTGTCAAGGCCGGAACCGAGGATTTCTCTCAGGGGCTGACATGGATCTTTGGGTACTTCTGGAGTCTCCCCAGGGGAGTCAGGCCTTGTCTCGAGTCGGGGCATGCACGTGCGCTTTCCTTCCAGGCTGTAGCAGGAATGTCACGATTCCCGTCGCGTGGATCAAAGGATCTGTGGTTTTCCCTCGAGGCTTTCCCTCGAGGCTTTCCCACAGGGCTGTCCCACGTGCCACCGTGGTGTGAGTCGATCCTCGGCGTGAAAGATGAGCCAGTGTAGGGCAAAGAGCTTCCTCTGGAATGGACTGAGACATCTGGGGGACTCTTGGAATGGTGGTACGACCATGGAGTTCCTCTCGCCTTTCCTGTTGAGAGTGTCTCCTCTTGAGATGCGACGGGAACGCCGGGAATTCTTTCCCGTTGAAAGCAGGGAAAGGATCCCTCATCTCGAGCTACGAGGGGAAACGGGGCTCCTCTGGATGTGGGCGGGACTATCGTGCTTCCTCTCGAGTGGAGACGGGTATGGCGGTGAACTTCTTGAGTTGCAGCAAGGGTGTGAAAGACCCTTTCGAAGTTCCAGAGGTTAGGTGTCATTAGTCTCCAGACGCCTCATCGGAAATAGGCCTCATCTCGCCGGGAAGGGAGAACTTCCTGGATTTTCTCGAGTTTCGGCAGGTGTTCTCGAGTTACGACGGGGACCTCAGGGACCCGCCCTGGTGGCCTCAGAAGAGGCCAGTCCCCATGCGAGTTGTTAGGGGGCCTCTCGGTATTCCTCTCCCATCGATACCGGGGCCAAAAACCTTGTGTGGAGTTAGGGCCGCAACCGAGGATTCCTTTCAGTGGCTGATATGGATCTTTGGGTACTTCTGGAGTCTCGCCAGGGGAGACAGGCCTCATCTCGAGTGGGGGCATGCACGTGCGCTTTCCTTCCAGGCTGTAGCAGCAATGTCACGCTTCCCATCGCGTGGATCAAAGGATCTGTGGTTTTCCCTCGAGGCTTTCCCACAGGGCTGTCCCACGTGCCACCGTGGTGTGAGTCGATCCTCGGCGTGAAAGATGAGCCAGTGCAGGGCAAAGAGGTTCCTCTGGAATGGACTGAGACATCTGGGGGACTCTTGGAATGGTGGTACGACCATGGAGTTCCTCTCGCCTTTTCTGTTGAGAGTGCCTCCTCTTGAGAAGCGACGGGAACGCCTGGAATTCTTTCCCGTTGAAAGCAGGGAAAGGATCGCTCATCTCGAGCTACGAGGGGGAAACGGGGCTCCTCTGGATGTGGGCGGGACCATCGTGCTTCCTCTAGAGTGGAGACGGGTATGGCGGTGAACTTCTTGAGTTGCAGCAAGGGTGTGAAAGACCCTTTCGAAGTTCCAGAGTTTAGGTGTCATTAGTCTCCAGACGCCTCATCGGAAATAGGCCTCATCTCGCCTGGAAGGGAGAACTTCCTGGATTTTCTCGAGTTGCGGCAGGTGTTCTCGAGTTACGACGGGGACCTCAGGGACCCGCCCTGGTGGCCTCAGGAGAGGCCAGTCCCCATGCGAGTTGCTAGGGGGCCTCTCGGGATTACTCTCCCGTCGATACCGGGGCCAAAAACCTTGTGTGGAGTCACGGCCGGAACCGAGGATTCCTCTCAGGGGCTGACATGGATGTTTGGGTACTTCTGGAGTCTCCCCATGGGAGTATGGCCTCGTCTCGAGTGGGGGCATGCACGTGCGCTTTCCTTCCAGGCTGTAGCAGCAATATCACGCTTCCCGTGGCGTGGATCAAAGGATCTGTGGTTTTCCCTCGAGGCTTTCCCTCGAGGCTTTCCCACAGGGCTGTCCCACGTGCCACCGTGGTGTGAGTCGATCCTCGGCGTGAAAGATGAGCCAGTGCAGGGCAAAGAGGTTCCTCTGGAATGGACTGAGACATCTGGGGGACTCTTGGAATGGTGGTACGACCATGGAGTTCCCCTCGCCTTTCCTGTTGAGAGTGCCTCCTCTTGAGATGCGACGGGAACGCCAGGAATTCTTTCCCGTTGAAAGCAGGGAAAGGATCCCTCATCTCGAGCTAAGAGGGGGAAACGGGGCTCCTCTGGATGTGGGCGGGACCATCGTGCTTCCTCTCGAGTGGAGACGGGTGTGGCGGTGAACTTCTTGAGTTGCAGCAAGGGTGTGAAAGACCCTTTCGAAGTTCCAGAGTTTAGATGTCATTAGTCTCCAGACGCCTCATCAGAAATAGGACTCATCTCGCCTGGAAGGGAGAACTTCCTGGATTTTCTCGAGTTGCGGCAGGTGTTCTCGAGTTACGACGGGGACCTCAGGGACCCGCCCTGGTGGCCTCAGGAGAGGCCAGTCCCCATGCGAGTTGCTAGGGGGCCTCTCGGGATTACTCTCCCGTCGATACCGGGGCCAAAAACCTTGTGTGGAGTCAGGGCCGGAACCGAGGATTCCTCTCAGGGGCTGACATGGATCTTTGGGTACTTCTGGAGTCTCCCCAGGGGAGTCAGGCCTCGTCTCGTGTCGGGGCATGCACGTGCACTTTCCTTCCAGGCTGTAGCAGCAATGTCACGCTTCCCGTGGCGTGGATCAAAGGATCTGTGATTTTCCCTCGAGGCTTTCCCTCGAGGCTTTCCCACAGGGCTGTCCCACGTGCCACCGTGGTGTGAGTCGATCCTCGGCGTGAAAGATGAGCCAGTGCAGGGCAAAGAGGTTCCTCTGGAATGGACTGAGACATCTGGGGGACTCTTGGAATGGTGGTACGACCATGGAGTTCCTCTCGCCTTTCCTGTTGCGAGTGCCTCCGCTTGAGATGCGACGGGAACGCCGGGAATTCTTTCCCATTGAAAGCAGGGAAAGGATTCCTCATCTCGAGCTACGAGGGGGAAAGGGGGCTCCTCTGGATGTGGGCGGGACGATCATGCTTCCTCTCGAGTGGAGACGGGTATGGCGGTGAACTTCTTGAGTTGCAGCAAGGGTGTGAAAGACCCTTTCGAATTTCCAGAGGTTAGGTGTCATTAGTCTCCAGACGCCTCATCGGAAATAGGCCTCATCTCGCCTGGAAGGGAGAACTTCCTGGATTTTCTCGAGTTGCGGCAGGTGTTCTCGAGTTACGACGGGGACCTCAGGGACCCGCCCTGGTGGCCTCAGGAGAGGCCAGTCCCCATGCGAGTTGCTAGGGGGCCTCTCGGGATTCCTCTCCCGTCGATACCCGGGCCAAAAACCTTGTGTGGAGTCAGGGCCGGAACCGAGGATTCCTCTCACGGGCTGATATGGATCTTTGGGTACTTCTGGAGTCTCGCCATGGGAGACAGGCCTTATCTCGAGTGGGTGCATGCACGTGCGCTTTCCTTCCAGGCTGTAGCAGCAATGTCACGCTTCCCATCGCCTGGATCAAAGGGTCTGTGGTTTTCCCTCGAGGCTTTCCCTCGAGGCTTTCCCACAGGGCTGTCCCACGTGCCACCGTGGTGTGAGTCGATCCTCGGCGTGAAAGATGAGCCAGTGCAGGGCAAAGAGGTTCCTCTGAAATGGACTGAGACATCTGGGGGACTCTTGGAATGGTGGTACGACCATGGAGTTCCTCTCGCCTTTCCTGTTGAGAGTGCCTCCTCTTGAGATGCGACGGGAACGCCGGGAATTCTTTCCCGTTGAAAGCAGGGAAAGGATCGCTCATCTCGAGCTAGGAGGGGGAAACGGGGCTCCTCTGGATGTGGGCGGGACCATCGTGCTTCCTCTAGAGTGGAGACGGGTATGGCGGTGAACTTCTTGAGTTGCAGCAAGGGTGTGAAAGACCCTTTCGAAGTTCCAGAGGTTAGGTGTCATTAGTCTCCAGACGCCTCATCGGAAATAGGCCTCATCTCGCCTGGAAGGGAGAACTTCCTGGATTTTCTCGAGTTGCAGCAGGTGTTCTCGAGTTACGACGGGGACCTCAGGGACCCGCCCTGGTGGCCTCAGGAGAGGCCAGTCCCCATGCGAGTTGCTAGGGGGCCTCTCGGGATTCCTCTCCCGTCGATACCGGGGCCAAAAACCTTGTGTGGAGTCACGGCCGGAACCGAGGATTCCTCTCAGGGGCTGACATGGATCTTTGGGTACTTCTGGAGTCTCCCCATGGGAGTATGGCCTCGTCTCGAGTGGGGGCATGCACGTGCGCTTTCCTTCCAGGCTGTAGCAGCAATGTCACGCTTCCCGTGGCGTGGATCAAAGGATCTGTGGTTTTCCCTCGAGGCTTTCCCTCGAGGCATTCCCACAGGGCTGTCCCACGTGCCACCGTGGTGTGAGTCGATCCTCGGCGTGAAAGATGAGCCAGAGCAGGGCAAAGAGGTTCCTCTGGAATGGACTGAGACATCTGGGGGACTCTTGGAATGGTGGTAAGACCATGGAGTTCCTCTCGCCTTTCCTGTTGAGAGTGCCTCCTCTTGAGATGCGACGGGAACGCCGGGAATTCTTTCCCGTTGAAAGCAGGGAAAGGATCGCTCATCTCGAGCTAGGAGGGGGAAAGGGGGCTCCTCTGGATGTGGGCGGGACGATCGTGCTTCCTCTCGAGTGGAGACGGGTATGGCGGTGAACTTCTTGAGTTGCAGCAAGGGTGTGAAAGACCCTTTCGAAGTTCCAGAGTTTAGGTGTCATTAGTCTCCAGACGCCTCATCGGAAATAGGACTCATCTCGCCTGGAAGGGAGAACTTCCTGGATTTTCTCGAGTTGCGGCAGGTGTTCTCGAGTTACGACGGGGACATCAGGGACCCGCCCTGGTGGCCTCAGGAGAGGCCAGTCCCCAGGCGAGTTGCAAGGGGGCCTCTCGGGATTCCTCTCCCGTCGATACCGGGGCCAAAATCCTTGTGTGGAGTCAGGGCCGGAAACGAGGATTCCTCTCAGGGGCTGACATGGATCTTTGGGTACTTCTGGAGTCTCCCCAGGGTAGTCAGGCCTCGGCTCGAGTGGGGACATGCACGTGCGCTTTCCTTCCAGGCTGTAGCAGCAATGTCACGCTTCCCATCGCGTGGATCAAAGGATCTGTGGTTTTCCCTCGAGGCTTTCCCTCGAGTCTTTCCCACAGGGCTGTCCCACGTGCCACCGTGGTGTGAGTCGATCCTCGGCGTGAAAGATGAGCCAGTGCAGGGCAAAGAGGTTCCTCTGGAATGGACTGAGACATCTGGGGGACTCTTGGAATGGTGGTACGACCATGGAGTTCCTCTCGCCTTTTCTGTTGAGAGTGCCTCCTCTTGAGAAGCGACGGGAACGCCTGGAATTCTTTCCCGTTGAAAGCAGGGAAAGGATCGCTCATCTCGAGCTACGAGGGGGAAACGGGGCTCCTCTGGATGTGGGCGGGACCATCGTGCTTCCTCTAGAGTGGAGACGGGTATGGCGGTGAACTTCTTGAGTTGCAGCAAGGGTGTGAAAGACCCTTTCGAAGTTCCAGAGTTTAGGTGTCATTAGTCTCCAGACGCCTCATCGGAAATAGGCCTCATCTCGCCTGGAAGGGAGAACTTCCTGGATTTTCTCGAGTTGCGGCAGGTGTTCTCGAGTTACGACGGGGACCTCAGGGACCCGCCCTGGTGGCCTCAGGAGAGGCCAGTCCCCATGCGAGTTGCTAGGGGGCCTCTCGGGATTACTCTCCCGTCGATACCGGGGCCAAAAACCTTGTGTGGAGTCACGGCCGGAACCGAGGATTCCTCTCAGGGGCTGACATGGATGTTTGGGTACTTCTGGAGTCTCCCCATGGGAGTATGGCCTCGTCTCGAGTGGGGGCATGCACGTGCGCTTTCCTTCCAGGCTGTAGCAGCAATATCACGCTTCCCGTGGCGTGGATCAAAGGATCTGTGGTTTTCCCTCGAGGCTTTCCCTCGAGGCTTTCCCACAGGGCTGTCCCACGTGCCACCGTGGTGTGAGTCGATCCTCGGCGTGAAAGATGAGCCAGTGCAGGGCAAAGAGGTTCCTCTGGAATGGACTGAGACATCTGGGGGACTCTTGGAATGGTGGTACGACCATGGAGTTCCCCTCGCCTTTCCTGTTGAGAGTGCCTCCTCTTGAGATGCGACGGGAACGCCAGGAATTCTTTCCCGTTGAAAGCAGGGAAAGGATCCCTCATCTCGAGCTACGAGGGGGAAACGGGGCTCCTCTGGATGTGGGCGGGACCATCGTGCTTCCTCTCGAGTGGAGACGGGTGTGGCGGTGAACTTCTTGAGTTGCAGCAAGGGTGTGAAAGACCCTTTCGAAGTTCCAGAGTTTAGATGTCATTAGTCTCCAGACGCCTCATCGGAAATAGGACTCATCTCGCCTGGAAGGGAGAACTTCCTGGATTTTCTCGAGTTGCGGCAGGTGTTCTCGAGTTACGACGGGGACATCAGGGACCCGCCCTGGTGGCCTCAGGAGAGGCCAGTCCCCAGGCGAGTTGCTAGGGGGCCTCTCGGGATTCCTCTCCCGTCGATACCGGGGCCAAAATCCTTGTGTGGAGTCAGGGCCGGAAACGAGGATTCCTCTCAGGGGCTGACGTGGATCTTTGGGTACTTCTGGAGTCTCCCCAGGGTAGTCAGGCCTCGGCTCGAGTGGGGACATGCACGTGCGCTTTCCTTCCAGGCTGTAGCAGCAATGTCACGCTTCCCATCGCGTGGATCAAAGGATCTGTGGTTTTCCCTCGAGGCTTTCCCTCGAGTCTTTCCCACAGGGCTGTCCCACGTGCCACCGTGGTGTGAGTCGATCCTCGGCGTGAAAGATGAGCCAGTGCAGGGCAAAGAGGTTCCTCTGGAATGGACTGAGACATCTGGGGGACTCTTGGAATGGTGGTACGACCATGGAGTTCCTCTCGCCTTTTCTGTTGAGAGTGCCTCCTCTTGAGAAGCGACGGGAACGCCTGGAATTCTTTCCCGTTGAAAGCAGGGAAAGGATCGCTCATCTCGAGCTACGAGGGGGAAACGGGGCTCCTCTGGATGTGGGCGGGACCATCGTGCTTCCTCTAGAGTGGAGACGGGTATGGCGGTGAACTTCTTGAGTTGCAGCAAGGGTGTGAAAGACCCTTTCGAAGTTCCAGAGTTTAGGTGTCATTAGTCTCCAGATGCCTGATCGGAAATAGGCCTCATCTCGCCTGGAAGGGAGAACTTCCTGGATTTTCTCGAGTTGCGGCAGGTGTTCTCGAGTCACGACGGGGACCTCAGGGACCCGCCCTGGTGGCCTCAGGAGAGGCCAGTCCCCATGCGAGTTGCTAGGGGGCCTCTCGGGATTCCTCTCCCGTCGATACCGGGGCCAAAAACCTTGTGTGGAGTCACGGCCGGAACCGAGGATTCCTCTCAGGGGCTGACATGGATCTTTGGGTACTTCTGGAGTCTCCCCATGGGAGTCAGGCCTCGTCTCGAGTGGGGGCATGCACGTGCGCTTTCCTTCCAGGCTGTAGCAGCAATATCACGCTTCCCGTGGCGTGGATCAAAGGATCTGTGGTTTTCCCTCGAGGCTTTCCCTCGAGGCTTTCCCACAGGGCTGTCCCACGTGCCACCGTGGTGTGAGTCGATCCTCGGCGTGAAAGATGAGCCAGTGCAGGGCAAAGAGGTTCCTCTGGAATGGACTGAGACATCTGGGGGACTCTTGGAATGGTGGTACGACCATGGAGTTCCCCTCGCCTTTCCTGTTGAGAGTGCCTCCTCTTGAGATGCGACGGGAACGCCAGGAATTCTTTCCCGTTGAAAGCAGGGAAAGGATCCCTCATCTCGAGCTACGAGAGGGAAACGGGTCTCCTCTGGATGTGGGCGGGACCATCGTGCTTCCTCTCGAGTGGAGACGAGTGTGGCAGTGAACTTCTTGAGTTGCAGCAAGGGTGTGAAAGACCCTTTCGAAGTTCCAGAGGTTAGGTGTCATTAGTCTCCAGACGCCTCATCGGAAATAGGCCTCATCTCGCCTGGAAGGGGGAACTTCCTGGAATTTCTCGAGTTGTGGCAGGTGTTCTCGAGTTACGACGGGGACCTCAGGGACCCGCCCTGGTGGCCTCAGGAGAGGCCAGTCCCCATGCGAGTTGCTAGGGGGCCTCTCGGGATTCCTCTCCCTTCGATACCAGGGCAAAAACCTTGTGTGGAGTCAGGGCCGGAACCGAGGATTCCTCTCAGGGCCTGACATGGATCTTTGGATACTTCTGGAGTCTCCCCAGGGGAGTCAGGCCTCGTCTCGAGTCGGGGCATGCACGTGCACTTTCCTTCCAGGCTGTAGCATCAATGTCACGCTTCCCGTGGCGTGGATCAAAGGATCTGTGGTTTTCCCTCGAGGCTTTCCCTCGAGGCTTTCCCACAGGGCTGTCCCACGTGCCACCGTGGTGTGAGTCGATCCTCGGCGTGAAAGATGAGCCAGTGCAGGGCAAAGAGGTTCCTCTGGAATGGACTGAGACATCTGGGGGACTCTTGGAATGGTTGTACGACCATGGAGTTCCTCTCGCCTTTCCTGTTGAGAGTGCCTCCGCTTGAGATGCGACGGGAACGCCGGGAATTCTTTCCCGTTGAAAGCAGGGAAAGGATCGCTCATTTTAAGCTAGGAGGGGGAAACGGGGCTCCTCTGGATGTGGGCGGGACCATCGTGCTTCCTCTAGAGTGGAGACGGGTATGGCGGTGAAATTCTTGAGTTGCAGCAAGGTTGTGAAAGACCCTTTCGAAGTTCCAGAGTTTAGGTGTCATTAGTCTCCAGACGTCTGATCGGAAATAGGCCTCATCTCGCCTGGAAGGGAGAACTTCCTGGATTTTCTCGAGTTGCGGCAGGTGTTCTCGAGTTACGACGGGGACCTCAGGGACCTGCCCTGGTGGCCTCAGGAGAGGCCAGTCCCCATGCGAGTTGCTAGGGGGCCTCTCGGGATTCCTCTCCCGTCGATACCGGGGCCAAAAACCTTGTGTGGAGTCACGGCCGGAACCGAGGATTCCTCTCAGGGGCTGACATGGATCTTTGGGTACTTCTGGAGTCTCCCCATGGGAGTCAGGCCTCGTCTCGAGTGGGGGCATGCACGTGCGCTTTCCTTCCAGGCTGTAGCAGCAATATCACGCTTCCCGTGGCGTGGATCAAAGGATCTGTGGTTTTCCCTCGAGGCTTTCCCTCGAGGCTTTCCCACAGGGCTGTCCCACGTGCCACCGTGGTGTGAGTCGATCCTCGGCGTGAAAGATGAGCCAGTGCAGGGCAAAGAGGTTCCTCTGGAATGGACTGAGACATCTGGGGGACTCTTGGAATGGTGGTACGACCATGGAGTTCCCCTCGCCTTTCCTGTTGAGAGTGCCTCCTCTTGAGATGCGACGGGAACGCCAGGAATTCTTTCCCGTTGAAAGCAGGGAAAGGATCCCTCATCTCGAGCTACGAGGGGGAAACGGGGCTCCTCTGGATGTGGGCGGGACCATCGTGCTTCCTCTCGAGTGGAGACGGGTGTGGCGGTGAACTTCTTGAGTTGCAGCAAGGGTGTGAAAGACCCTTTCGAAGTTCCAGAGGTTAGGTGTCATTAGTCTCCAGACGCCTCATCGGAAATAGGCCTCATCTCGCCTGGAAGGGGGAACTTCCTGGAATTTCTCGAGTTGTGGCAGGTGTTCTCGAGTTACGACGGGGACCTCAGGGACCCGCCCTGGTGGCCTCAGGAGAGGCCAGTCCCCATGCGAGTTGCTAGGGGGTCTCTCGGGATTCCTTTCCCTTCGATACCAGGGCAAAAACCTTGTGTGGAGTCAGGGCCGGAACCGAGGATTCCTCTCAGGGGCTGACATGGATCTTTGGATACTTCTGGAGTCTCCCCAGGGGAGTCAGGCCTCGTCTCGAGTCGGGGCATGCACGTGCACTTTCCTTCCAGGCTGTAGCATCAATGTCACGATTCCCGTGGCGTGGATCAAAGGATCTGTGGTTTTCCCTCGAGGCTTTCCCTCGAGGCTTTCCCACAGGGCTGTCCCACGTGCCACCGTGGTGTGAGTCGATCCTCGGCGTGAAAGATGAGCCAGTGCAGGGCAAAGAGGTTCCTCTGGAATGGACTGAGACATCTGGGGGACTCTTGGAATGGTTGAACGACCATGGAGTTCCTCTCGCCTTTCCTGTTGAGAGTGCCTCCGCTTGAGATGCGACGGGAACGCCGGGAATTCTTTCCCATTGAAAGCAGGGAAAGGATTCCTCATCTCGAGCTATGAGGGGGAAAGGGGGCTCCTCTGGATGTGGGCGGGACGATCGTGCTTCCTCTCGAGTGGAGACGGGTATGGCGGTGAACTTCTTGAGCTGCAGCAAGGGTGTGAAAGACCCTTTCGAAGTTCCAGAGGTTAGGTGTCATTAGTCTCCAGACGCCTCATCGGAAATAGGCCTCATCTCGCCTGGAAGGGGGAACTTCCTGGAATTTCTCGAGTTGCGGCAGGTGTTCTCGAGTTACGACGGGGACCTCAGGGACCCGCCGTGGTGGCGTCAGGAGAGGCCAGTCCCCATGCGAGTTGCTAGGGGGCCTCTCGGGATTCCTCTCCCGTCGATACCCGGGCCAGAAACCTTGTGTGGAGTCAGGGCCGGAACCGAGGATTTTTCTCACGGGCTGATAAGGATCTTTGGGTACTTCTGGAGTCTCGCCAGGGGAGACAGGCCTTATCTCGAGTGGGTGCATGCACGTGCGCTTTCCTTCCAGGCTGTAGCAGCAATGTCACGCTTCCCATCGCCTGGATCAAAGGATCTGTGGTTTTCCCTCGAGGCTTTCCCTCGAGGCTTTCCCACAGGGCTGTCCCACGTGCCACCGTGGTGTGAGTCGATCCTCGGCGTGAAAGATGAGCCAGTGCAGGGCAAAGAGGTTCCTCTGAAATGGACTGAGACATCTGGGGGACTCTTGGAATGGTGGTACGACCATGGAGTTCCTCTCGCCTTTCCTGTTGAGAGTGCCTCCTCTTGAGATGCGACGGGAACGCCGGGAATTCTTTCCCGTTGAAAGCAGGGAAAGGATCGCTCATCTCGAGCTAGGAGGGGGAAACGGGGCTCCTCTGGATGTGGGCGGGACCATCGTGCTTCCTCTAGAGAGGAGACGGGTATGGCGGTGAACTTCTTGAGTTGCAGCAAGGGTGTGAAAGACCCTTTCGAAGTTCCAGAGGTTAGGTGTCATTAGTCTCCAGACGCCTGATCGGAAATAGGCCTCATCTCGCCTGGAAGGGAGAACTTCCTGGATTTTCTCGAGTTGCGGCAGGTGTTCTCGAGTTACGACGGGGACCTCAGGGACCCGCCCTGGTGGCCTCAGGAGAGGCCAGTCCCCATGCGAGTTGCTAGGGGGCCTCTCAGGATTCCTCTCCCGTCGATACCGGGGCCAAAAACCTTGTGTGGAGTCACGGCCGGAACCGAGGATTCCTCTCAGGGGCTGACATGGATCTTTGGGTACTTCTGGAGTCTCCCCATGGGAGTATGGCCTCGTCTCGAGTGGGGGCATGCACGTGCGCTTTCCTTCCAGGCTGTAGCAGCAATGTCACGCTTCCCGTGGCGTGGATCAAAGGATCTGTGGTTTTCCCTCGAGGCTTTCCCTCGAGGCTTTCCCACAGGGCTGTCCCACGTGCCACCGTGGTGTGAGTCGATCCTCGGCGTGAAAGATGAGCCAGTGCAGGGCAAAGAGGTTCCTCTGGAATGGACTGAGACATCTGGGGGACTCTTGGAATGGTGGTACGACCATGGAGTTCCCCTCGCCTTTCCTGTTGAGAGTGCCTCCTCTTGAGATGCGACAGGAACGCCAGGAATTCTTTCCCGTTGAAAGCAGGGAAAGGATCCCTCATCTCGAGCTACGAGGGGGAAACGGGGCTCCTCTGGATGTGGGCGGGACCATCGTGCTTCCTCTCAAGTGGAGACGGGTGTGGCGGTGAACTTCTTGAGTTGCAGCAAGGGTGTGAAAGACACTTTCGAAGTTCCAGAGGTTAGGTGTCATTAGTCTCCAGACGCCTCATCGGAAATAGGCCTCATCTCGCCTGGAAGGGGGAACTTCCTGGAATTTCTCGAGTTGTGGCAGGTGTTCTCGAGTTTCGACGGGGACCTCAGGGACCCGCCCTGGTGGCCTCAGGAGAGGCCAGTCCCCATGCGAGTTGCTAGGGGGCCTCTCGGGATTCCTCTCCCGTCGATACCGGGGCAAAAACCTTGTGTGGAGTCAGGGCCGGAACCGAGGATTCCTCTCAGTGGCTGACATGGATCTTTGGGTACTTCTGGAGTCTCCCCAGGGGAGTAAGGCCTCGTCTCGAGTCGGGGCATGCACGTGCACTTTCCTTCCAGGCTGTAGCAGCAATGTCACGCTTCCCGTGGCGTGGATCAAAGGATCTGTGGTTTTCCCTCGAGGCTTTCCCTCGAGGCTTTCCCACAGGGCTGTCCCACGTGCCACCGTGGTGTGAGTCGATCCTCGGCGTGAAAGATGAGCCAGTGCAGGGCAAAGAGGTTCCTCTGGAATGGACTGAGACATCTGGGGGACTCTTGGAATGGTGGTACGACCATGGAGTTCCTCTCGCCTTTCCTGTTGAGAGTGCCTCCGCTTGAGATGCGACGGGAACGCCGGGAATTCTTTCCCGTTGAAAGCAGGGAAAGGATCGCTCATTTCGAGCTAGGAGGGGGAAACGGGGCTCCTCTGGATGTGGGCGGGACCATCGTGCTTCCTCTAGAGTGGAGACGGGTATGGCGGTGAACTTCTTGAGTTGCAGCAAGGGTGTGAAAGACCCTTTCGAAGTTCCAGAGGTTAGGTGTCATTAGTCTCCAGACGCCTCATCGGAAATAGGCCTCATCTCGCCTGGAAGGGAGAACTTCCTGGATTTTCTCGAGTTGCGGCAGGTGTTCTCGAGTTACGACGGGGACCTCAGGGACCCGCCCTGGTGGCCTCAGGAGAGGCCAGTCCCTAGGCGAGTTGCTAGGGGGCCTCTCGGGATTCCTCTCCCGTCGATACCGGGGCCAAAAACCTTGTGTGGAGTCAGGGCCGGAACCGAGGATTCCTCTCAGGGGCTGACATGGATCTTTGGGTACTTCTGGAGTCTCCCCAGGGGAGTCAGGCCTCGTCTCGAGTGGGGGCATGCACGTGCGCTTTCCTTCAAGGCTGTAGCAGCAATGTCACGCTTCCCGTGGCGTGAATCAAACGATCTGTGGTTTTCCCTCGAGGCTTTCCCTCGAGGCTTTCCCACAGGGCTGTCCCACGTGCCACCGTGGTGTCAGTCGATCCTCGGCGTGAAAGATGAGCCAGTGCAGGGCAAAGAGGTTCCTCTGGAATGGACTCAGACATCTGGGGGACTCTTGAAATGGTGGTACGACCATGCAGTTCCTCACGCCTTTCTTGTTGAGAGTGCCTCCTCTTGAGATGCGACGGGAACGCCGGGAATTCTTTCCCGTTGAAAGCAGGGAAAGGATCCCTCATCTCGAGCTACGAGGGGGAAACGGGGCTCCTCTGGATGTGGGCGGGACCATCGTGCTTCCTCTCGAGTGGAGACGGGTATGGCGGTGAACTTCTTGAGTTGCAGCAAGGGTGTGAAAGACCCTTTCGAAGTTCCAGAGGTTAGGTGTCATTAGTCTCCAGACGCCTCATCGGAAATAGGCCTCATCTCGCCTGGAAGGGAGAAATTCCTGGATTTTCTCGAGTTGCGGCAGGTGTTCTCGAGTTACGACGGGAACCACAGGGACCCGCCCTGATGGCCTCAGGAGAGGCCAGTCCCCATGCGAGTTGCTAGGGGGCCTCTCGGGATTCCTCTACCGTCGATACTGGCGCCAAAAACCTTGTGTGGAGTCAGGGCCGGAACCGAGGATTCCTCTCAGGGGCTGACATGGATGTTTGGGTACTTCTGGAGTCTCCCCAGGGGAGTCAGGCCTCGGCTCGAGTGGGGGCATGCACGTGCGCTTTCCTTCCAGGCTGTAGCAGCAATGTCACGCTTCCCGTCGCGTGGATCAAAGGATCTGTGGTTTTCCCTCGAGGCTTTCCCTCGAGGCTTTCCCACAGGGCTGTCCCACGTGCCACCGTGGTGTGAGTCGATCCTCGGCGTGAAAGATGAGCCAGTGTACGGCAAAGAGGTTCCTCTGGAATGGACTGAGACATCTGGGGGACTCTTGGAATGGTGGTACGACCATGGAGTTCCTCTCGCCTTTCCTGTTGAGAGTGCCTCCTCTTGAGATGTGACGGAAACGCCGGGAATTCTTTGCGTTGAAAGCAGGGAAAGATTCCCTCATCTCGAGCTTCGAGGGGGAAACGGGGCTCCTCTCGATGTGGGCGGGACCATCGTGCTTCCTCTCGAGTGAAGACGGGTATGGCGGTGAACTTCTTGAGTTGCAGCAAGGGTGTGAAAGACCCTTTCGAAGTTCCAGAGGTTAGGTGTCATTCGTCTCCAGACGCATCATCGGAAATAGGCCTCATCTCGCCTAGAAGGGAGAACTTCCTGGATATTCTCGAGTTGTGGCAGGTGTTCTCGAGTTATGACGGGGACCTCAGGGACCCGCCCTGGTGGCCTCAGTAAAGGCCAGTCCCCATGCGAGTTGCTAGGGGGCCTCTCGGGATTCCTCTCCCGTCGATATCGGGGCCAAAAACCTTGTCTGGAATCAGGGCCGGAACCGAGGATTCCTCTCAGGGGCTGACATGGATCTTTGGGTATTTCTGGAGTCTCCCCAGGGGAGTCAGGCCTCGTCTCGAGTGGGGCCATGCACGTGTGCTTTCCTTCCAGGCTGTAGCAGCAATGTCACGCTTCCCGTGGCGTGGATCAAAGGATCTGTGGTTTTCCCTCGAGGCTTTCCCACAGGGCTGTCCCACGTGCCACTGTGGTGTGAGTCGACTTCTCCGTGAAAGATGAGCCAGTGCAGGGCAAAGAGGTTCCTCTGGAATGGAAAGAGACATCTGGGGGACTCTTGGAATGGTGGTACGGCCATGGAGTTCCTCTCGCCTTTCCTGTTGAGAGTGCCTCCTCTTGAGATGCGACGGGAACGCAGGAATTCTTTCCCGTTGAAAGCAGGGAAACGATCCCTCATCTCGATCTCCGAGGGGGAAACGGGGCTCCTCTGGATGGGGGCGGGACCATCGTTCTTCCTCTCGAGTGGAGATGGGTATGGCGGTGAACTTCTTGAGTTGCAGCAAGGGTGTGAAAGACCCTTTCGAAGTTCCAGAGGTTAGGTGTCATTAGTCTCCAGACGCCTCATCGGAAATAGGCCTCATCTCGCTGGAAGGGAGAACTTCCTGGATTTTCTCGAGTTGCGGCAGGTGTGCTAGAGTTACGACGGGGACCTCAGGGACCCGCCCTGGTGGCCTCAGGAGAGGCCAGTCCCCATGCGAGTTGCTAGGGGGCCTCTCGGGATTCCTCTCCCGTCGATACCCGGGCCAAAAACCTTGTGTGGAGTCTGGGCCGGAACCGAGGATTCCTCTCACGGGCTGATATGGATCTTTGGGTACTTCTGGAGTATCGCCAGGGGAGAAAGGCCTCATCTCGAGTGGGGGCATGCACGTGCACTTTCCTTCCAGGCTGTAGCAGCAATGTCACGCTTCCCATCGCGTGGATCAAAGGATCTGTGGTTTTCCCTCGAGGCTTTCCCTCGAGGCTTTCCCACAGGGCTGTCCCACGTGCCACCGTGGTGTGAGTCGATCATCGGCGTGAAAGCTGAGCCAGTGCAGGGCAAAGAGGTTCCTCTGGAATGGACTGAGACATCTGGGGGACTCTTGGAATGGTGGTACGACCATGGAGTTCCTCTCGCCTTTCCTGTTGAGAGTGCCTCCTCTTGAGATGCGACAGGAACGCCAGGAATTCTTTCCCGTTGAAAGCAGGGAAAGGATCGCTCATCTCGAGCTAGGAGGGGGAAACGGGGCTCCTCTGGATGTGGGCGGGACCATCGTGCTTCCTCTAGAGTGGAGACGGGTATGGCGGTGAACTTCTTGATTTGCAGCAAGGGTGTGAAAGACCCTTTCGAAGTTCCAGAGTTTAGGTGTCATTAGTCTCCAGACGCCTCATCGGAAATAGGCCTCATCTCGCCTGGAAGGGAGAACTTCCTGGATTTTCTCGAGTTGCGGTAGGTGATCTCGAGTTACGACGGGGACCTCAGGGACCCGCCCTGGTGGCCTCAGGAGAGGCCAGTCCCCATGCGAGTTGCTAGGGGGCCTCTCGGGATTCCTCTCCCGTCGATACCGGGGCCAAAAACCTTGTGTGGAGTCAGGGCCGGAACCGAGGATTCCTCTCAGTGGCTGACATGGATCTTTGGGTACTTCTGGAGTCTCCCCAGGGGAGTCAGGCCTCGTCTCGATTGGGGGCATGCACGTGCGCTTTCCTTCAAGGCTGTAGCAGCAATGTCACGCTTCCCGTGGCGTGAATCAAACGATCTGTGGTTTTCCCTCGAGGCTTTCCCTCGAGGCTTTCCCACAGGGCTGTCCCACGTGCCACCGTGGTGTGAGTCGATCCTCGGCGTGAAAGATGAGCCAGTGCAGGGCAAAGAGGTTCCTCTGGAATGGACTGAGACATCTGGGGGACTCTTGAAATGGTGGTACGACCATGCAGTTCCTCACGCCTTTCTTGTTGAGAGTGCCTCCTCTTGAGATGCGACGGGAACGCCGGGAATTCTTTCCCGTTGAAAGCAGGGAAAGGATCCCTCATCTCGAGCTACGAGGGGGAAACGGGGCTCCTCTGGATGTTTGCGGGACCATCGTGCTTCCTCTCGAGTGGAGACGGGTATGGCGGTGAACTTCTTGAGTTGCAGCAAGGGTGTGAAAGACCCTTTCGAAGTTCCAGAGGTTAGGTGTCATTAGTCTCCAGACGCCTCATCGGAAATAGGCCTCATCCTGCCTGGAAGGGAGAACTTCCTGAATTTTCTCGAGTTGCGGCAGGTGTTCTCGAGTTACGACGGGGACCTCAGGGACCCGCCCTGGTGGCCTCAGGAGAGGCCAGTCCCCATGCTAGCTGCTAGGGGGCCTCTCGGGATTCCTCTCCCGTCGATACCGGGGCCAAAAACCTTGTGTGGAGTCACGGCCGGAACCGAGGATTCCTCTCAGGGGCTGACATGGATCTTTGGGTACTTCTGGAGTCTCCCCATGGTAGTATGGCCTCGTCTCGAGTGGGGGCATGCACGTGCGCTTTCCTTCCAGGCTGTAGCAGCAATGTCACGCTTCCCGTGGCGTGGATCAAAGGATCTGTGGTTTTCCCTCGAGGCTTTCCCTCGAGGCTTTCCCACAGGGCTGTCCCACGTGCCACCGTGGTGTGAGTCGATCCTCGGCGTGAAAGATGAGCCAGTGCAGGGCAAAGAGGTTCCTCTGGAATGGACTGAGACATCTGGGGGACTCTTGGAATGGTGGTACGACCATGGAGTTCCCCTCGCCTTTCCTGTTGAGAGTGCCTCCTCTTGAGATGCGACGGGAACGCCAGGAATTCTTTCCCGTTGAAAGCAGGGAAAGGATCCCTCATCTCGAGCTACGAGGGGGAAACGGGGCTCCTCTGGATGTGGGCGGGACCATCGTGCTTCCTCTCGAGTGGAGACGGGTGTGGCGGTGAACTTCTTGAGTTGCAGCAAGGGTGTGAAAGACCCTTTCGAAGTTCCAGAGGTTAGGTGTCATTAGTCTCCAGACGCCTCATCGGAAATAGGCCTCATCTCGCCTGGAAGGGGGAACTTCCTGGAATTTCTCGAGTTGTGGCAGGTGTTCTCGAGTTACGACGGGGACCTCAGGGACCCGCCCTGGTGGCCTCAGGAGAGGCCAGTCCCCATGCGAGTTGCTAGGGGGCCTCTCGGGATTCCTCTCCCGTCGATACCGGGGCAAAAACCTTGTGTGGAGTCAGGGCCGGAAACGAGGATTCCTCTCAGGGGCTGACATGGAACTTTGGGTACTTCTGGAGTCTCCCCAGGGGAGTCAGGCCTCGTCTCGAGTCGGGGCATGCACGTGTGCTTTCCTTCCAGGCTGTAGCAGCAATGTCACGCTTCCCGTGGCGTGGATCAAAGGATCTGTGGTTTTCCCTCGAGGCTTTCCCTCGAGGCTTTCCCACAGGGCTGTCCCACGTGCCACCGTGGTGTGAGTCGATCCTCGGCGTGAAAGATGAGCCAGTGCAGGGCAAAGAGGTTCCTCTGGAATGGACTGAGACATCTGGGGGACTCTTGGAATGGTGGTACGACCATGGAGTTCCTCTCGCCTTTCCTGTTGAGAGTGCCTCCGCTTGAGATGCGACGGGAACGCCGGGAATTCTTTCCCGTTGAAAGCAGGGAAAGGATCGCTCATTTCGAGCTAGGAGGGGGAAACGGGGCTCCTCTGGATGTGGGCGGGACCATCGTGCTTCCTCTCGAGTGGAGACGGGTGTGGCGGTGAACTTCTTGAGTAGCAGCAAGGGTGTGAAAGACCCTTTCGAAGTTCCAAAGGTTAGGTGTCATTCGTCTCCAGTCGCATCATCGCAAATAGGCCTCATCTCGCCTAGAAGGGAGAACTTCCTGGATATTCTCGAGTTGTCGCAGGTGTTCTCGAGTTATGACGGGGACCTCAGGGACCCGCCCTGGTGGCCTCAGTAAAGGCCAGTCCCCATGCGAGTTGCTAGGGGGCCTCTCGGGATTCCTCTCCCGTCGATACCGGGGCCAAAAACCTTGTCTGGAGTCAGGGCCGGAACCGAGGATACCTCTCAGGGGCTGACATGGATCTTTGGGTATTTCTGGAGTCTCCCCAGGGGAGTCAGGCCTCGTCTCGAGTGGGGTCATGCACGTGTGCTTTCCTTCCAGGCTGTAGCAGCAATGTCACGCTTCCCGTGGCGTGGATCAAAGGATCTGTGGTTTTCCCTCGAGGCTTTCCCACAGGGCTGTCCCACGTGCCACTGTGGTGTGAGTCGACTTCTCCGTGAAAGATGAGCCAGTGCAGGGCAAAGAGGTTCCTCTGGAATGGAAAGAGACATCTGGGGGACTCTTGGAATGGTGGTACGGCCATGGAGTTCCTCTCGCCTTTCCTGTTGAGAGTGCCTCCTCTTGAGATGCGACGGGAACGCAGGAATTCTTTGCCGTTGAAAGCAGGGAAACGATCCCTCATCTCGATCTCCGAGGGGAAACGGGGCTCCTCTGGATGGGGGCGGGACCATCGTTCTTCCTCTCGAGTGGAGATGGGTATGGCGGTGAACTTCTTGAGTTGCAGCAAGGGTGTGAAAGACCCTTTCGAAGTTCCAGAGTTTAGGTGTCATTAGTCTCCAGACGCCTCATCGGAAATAGGCCTCATCTCGCCTGGAAGGGAGAACTTCCTGGATTTTCTCGAGTTGCGGTAGGTGTTCTCGAGTTACGACGGGGACCTCAGGGACCCGCCCTGGTGGCCTCAGGAGAGGCCAGTCCCCATGCGAGTTGCTAGGGGGCCTCTCGGGATTCCTCTCCCGTCGATACCGGGGCCAAAAACCTTGTGTGGAGTCAGGGCCGGAACCGAGGATTCCTCTCAGTGGCTGACATGGATCTTTGGGTACTTCTGGAGTATCCCCAGGGGAGTCAGGCCTCGTCTCGAGTGGGGGCATGCACGTGCGCTTTCCTTCAAGGCTGTAGCAGCAATGTCACGCTTCCCGTGGCGTGAATCAAACGATCTGTGGTTTTCCCTCGAGGCTTTCCCTCGAGGCTTTGCCACAGGGCTGTCCCACGTGCCACCGTGGTGTGAGTCGATCCTCGGCGTGAAAGATGAGCCAGTGCAGGGCAAAGAGGTTCCTCTGGAATGGACTGAGACATCTGGGGGACTCTTGAAATGGTGGTACGACCATGCAGTTCCTCACGCCTTTCTTGTTGAGAGTGCCTCCTCTTGAGATGCGACGGGAACGCCGGGAATTCTTTCCCGTTGAAAGCAGGGAAAGGATCCCTCATCTCGAGCTAGGAGGGGGAAACGGGGCTCCTCTGGATGTGGGCGGGACCATCGTGCTTCCTCTCGAGTGGAGACGGGTATGGCGGTGAACTTCTTGAGTTGCAGCAAGGGTGTGAAAGACCCTTTCGAAGTTCCAGAGGTTAGGTGTCATTAGTCTCCAGACGCCTCATCGGAAATAGGCCTCATCTCGCCTGGAAGGGAGAAATTCCGGGATTTTCTCGAGTTGCGGCAGGTGTTCTCGAGTTACGACGGGAACCACAGGGACCCGCCCTGATGGCCTCAGGAGAGGCCAGCCCCATGCGAGTTGCTAGGGGGCCTCTCGGGATTCCTCTACCGTCGATACCGGCGCCAAAAACCTTGTGTGGAGTCAGGGCCGGAACCGAGGATTCCTCTCAGGGGCTGACATGGATGTTTGGGTACTTCTGGAGTCTCCCCAGGGGAGTCAGGCCTCCGCTCGAGTGGGGGCATGCACGTGCGCTTTCCTTCCAGGCTGTAGCAGCAATGTCACGCTTCCCGTGGCGTGGATCAAAGGATCTGTGGTTTTCCCTCGAGGCTTTCCCTCGAGGCTTTCCCACAGGGCTGTCCCACGTGCCACCGTGGTGTGAGTCGATCCTCGGCGTGAAAGATGAGCCAGTGTACGGCAAAGAGGTTCCTCTGGAATGGACTGAGACATCTGGGGGACTCTTGGAATGGTGGTACGACCATGGAGTTCCTCTCGCCTTTCCTGTTGAGAGTGCCTCCTCTTGAGATGTGACGGGAAGGCCGGGAATTCTTTGCGTTGAAAGCAGGGAAAGAATCCCTCATCTCGAGCTTCGAGGGGGAAACGGGGCTCCTCTCGATGTGGGCGGGACCATCGTGCTTCCTCTCGAGTGGAGACGGGTATGGCGGTGAACTTCTTGAGTTGCAGCAAGGGTGTGAAAGACCCTTTCGAAGTTCCAGAGGTTAGGTGTCATTCGTCTCCAGACGCATCATCGGAAATAGGCCTCATCTCGCCTAGAAGGGAGAACTTCCTGGATATTCTCGAGTTGTGGCAGGTGTTCTCGAGTTATGACGGGGACCTCAGGGACCCGCCCTGGTGGCCTCAGTAAAGGCCAGTCCCCATGCGAGTTGCTAGGGGGCCTCTCGGGATTCCTCTCCCGTCGATACCGGGGCCAAAAACCTTGTCTGGAGTCAGGGCCGGAACCGAGGATTCCTCTCAGGGGCTGACATGGATCTTTGGGTATTTCTGGAGTCTCCCCAGGGGAGTCAGGCCTCGTCTCGAGTGGGGTCATGCACGTGTGCTTTCCTTCCAGGCTGTAGCAGCAATGTCACGCTTCCCGTGGCGTGGATCAAAGGATCTGTGGTTTTCACTCGAGGCTTTCCCACAGGGCTGTCCCACGTGCCACTGTGGTGTGAGTCGACTTCTCCGTGAAAGATGAGCCAGTGCAGGGCAAAGAGGTTCCTCTGGAATGGAATGAGACATCTGGGGGACTCTTGGAATGGTGGTACGGCCATGGAGTTCCTCTCGCCTTTCCTGTTGAGAGTGCCTCCTCTTGAGATGCGACGGGAACGCAGGAATTCTTTCCCGTTGAAAGCAGGGAAAGGATCCCTCATCTCGATCTCCGAGGGGGAAACGGGGCTCCTCTGGATGGGGGCGGGACCATCGTTCTTCCTCTCGAGTGGAGACGGGTATGGCGGTGAACTTCTTGAGTTGCAGCAAGGGTGTGAAAGACCCTTTCGAAGTTCCAGAGGTTAGGTGTCATTAGTCTCCAGACGCCTCATCGGAAATAGGCCTCATCTCGCTGGAAGGGAGAACTTCCTGGATTTTCTCGAGTTGCGGCAGGTGTTCTCGAGTTACGACGGGGACCTCAGGGACCCGCCCTGGTGGCCTCAGGAGAGGCCTGTTCCCATGCTAGTTGCTAGGGGGCCTCTCGAGATTCCTCTCCCGTCGATACCGGGCCCAAAAACCGTGTGTGGAGTCAGGGCCAGAACCGAGGATTCCTCTCAGGGGCTGACATGGATCTTTGGGTACTTCTGGAGTCTCCCCAGGGGAGTCAGGCCTCGTCTCGAGTGGGGGCATGCACGTGCGCTTTCCTTCCAGGCTGTAGCAGCAATGTCACGCTTCCCGTCGCGTGGATCAAAGGATCTGTGGTTTTCCCTCGAGGCTTTCCCTCGAGGCTTTCCCACAGGGCTGTCCCACGTGCCACCGTGGTGTGAGTCGATCCTCGGCGTGAAAGATGAGCCAGTGCAGGGCAAAGAGGTTCCTCTGGAATGGACTGAGACATCTGGGGGACTCTTGGAATGGTGGTACGACCATGGAGTTCCACTCGCCTTTCCTGTTGAGAGTGCCTCCTCTTGAGATGCGACGGGAACGCCGGGAATTCTTTCCCGTTGAAAGCAGGGAAAGGATCCCTCATCTCGAGCTCCGAGGGGGAAACGGGGCTCCTCTGGATGTGGGCGGGACCATCGTGCTTCCTCTCGAGTGGAGACGGGTATGGCGGTGAACTTCCTGAGTTGCAGCAAGGGTGTGAAAGACCCTTTCGAAGTTCCAGAGGTTAGTTGTCATTAGTCTCCAGACGCCTCATCGGAAATAGGCCTCATCTCGCCTGGAAGGGAGAACTTCCTGGATTTTCTCGAGTTGCGGCAGGTGTTCTCGAGTTACGACGGGGACCTCAGGGACCCGCCCTGGTGGCCTCAGGAGAGGCCAGTCCCCATGCGAATTGCTGGGAGGCCTCTCGGGATTCCTCTCCCGTCGATACCGGGGCCAAAAACCTTGTGTGGAGTCAGGGCCGGAACCGAGAATTGCTCTCAAGGGCTGACATGGATCTTTGGGTACTTCTGGAGTCTCCCCAGGGGAGTCAGGCCTCGTCTCGAGTGGGGGCATGCACGTGCGATTTCCTGCCAGGCTGTAGCAGCAATGTCACGCTTCCCGTCGCGTGGATCAAAGGATCTGTGGTTTTCCCTCGAGGCTTTCCCTCGAGGCTTTCCCACAGGGCTGCCCCACGTGCCACCGTGGTGTGAGTCGATCCTCGGCGTGAAAGATGAGCCAGTGCAGGGCAAAGAGGTTTCTCTGGAATGGACTGAGACATCTGGGGGACTCTTGGAATGGTGGTACGACCATGGAGTTCCTCTCGCCTTTCCTGTTGAGAGTGCCTCCTCTTGAGATGCGATGGGAACGCCGGGAATTCTTTCCCGTTGAATGCAGGGAAAGGATCCCTCATCTCGAGCTACGAGGGTGAAACGGGGCTCCTCTGGATGTGGGCGGGACCATCGTGCTTCCCCTCGAGTGGAGATAGGTATGGCGGTGAACTTCTTGAGTTGCAGCAAGGGTGTGAAAGACCCTTTCGAAGTTCCAGAGGTTAGGTGTCATTAGTCTCCAGACGCCTCATCGGAAATAGGCCTCATCTCGCCTGGAAGGGAGAACTTCCTGGATTTTCTCGAGTTGCGGCAGGTGTTCTCGAGTTACGACGGGGACCTCAGGGACCCGCCCTGATGGCCTCAGGAGAGGCCAGGCCCATGCGAATTGCTAGGGGGCCTCTCGGGATTCCTCTCCTGTCGATACCGGGGCCAAAAACCTTGTGTGGAGTCAGGGCCAGAACCGAGGATTCCTCTCAGGGGTGACATGGATCTTTGGGTACTTCTGGAGTCTCCCCAGGGGAGTCAGGCCTCGTCTCGAGTGGGGGCATGCACGTGCGCTTTCCTTCCAGGCTGTAGCAGCAATGTCACGCTTCCCGTCGCGTAGATCAAAGGATCTGTGGTTTTTCCTCAAGGCTTTCCCTCGAGGCTTTCCCACAGGGCTGTCCCACGTGCCACCGTGGTGTGAGTCGATCCTCGGCGTGAAAGATGAGCCAGTGCAGGGCAAAGATGTTCCTCTGGAATGGACTGAGACATCTGGGGGACTCTTGGAATGGTGGTACGACCATGGAGTTCCTCTCGCCTTTCCTGTTGAGAGTGCCTCCTCTTGAGATGCGACGGGAACGCCGGGAATTCTTTCCCGTTGAAAGCAGGGAAAGGATCGCTCATCTCGAGCTAGGAGAGGGAAACGGGGCTCCTCTGGATGTGGGCGGGACCATCGTGCTTCCTCTAGAGTGGAGACGGGTATGGCGGTGAACTTCTTGAGTTGCAGCAAGGGTGTGAAAGACCCTTTCGAAGTTCCAGAGGTTAGGTGTCATTAGTCACCAGACGCCTCATCGGAAATAGGCCTCATCTCGCCTGGAAGGGAGAACTTCCTGGATTTTCTCGAGTTGCGGCAGGTGTTCTCGAGTTACGACGGGGACCTCAGGGACCCGCCCTGGTGGCCTCAGGAGAGGCCAGTCCCCATGCGAGTTGCTAGGGGGCCTCTCGGGATTCCTCTCCCGTCGATACCGGGGCCAAAAACCTTGTGTGGAGTCACGGCCGGAACGGAGGATTCCTCTCAGGGGCTGACATGGATCTTTGGGTACTTCTGGAGTCTCCCCATGGGAGTATGGCCTCGTCTCGAGTGGGGGCATGCACGTGCGCTTTCCTTCCAGGCTGTAGCAGCAATGTCACGCTTCCCGTGGCGTGGATCAAAGGATCTGTGGTTTTCCCTCGAGGCTTTCCCTCGAGGCTTTCCCACAGGGCTGTCCCACGTGCCACCGTGGTGTGAGTCGATCCTCGGCGTGAAAGATGAGCCAGTGCAGGGCAAAGAGGTTCCTCTGGAATGGACTGAGACATCTGGGGGACTCTTGGAATGGTGGTACGACCATGGAGTTCCCCTCGACTTTCCTGTTGAGAGTGCCTCCTCTTGAGATGCGACGGGAACGCCAGGAATTCTTTCCCGTTGAAAGCAGGGAAAGGATCCCTCATCTCGAGCTACGAGGGGGAAACGGGGCTCCTCTGGATGTGGGCGGGACCATCGTGCTTCCTCTCGAGTGGAGACGGGTGTGGCGGTGAACTTCTTGAGTTGCAGCAAGGGTGTGAAAGACACTTTCGAAGTTCCAGAGGTTAGGTGTCATTAGTCTCCAGACGCCTCATCGGAAATAGGCCTCATCTCGCCTGGAAGGGGGAACTTCCTGGAATTTCTCGAGTTGTGGCAGGTGTTCTCGAGTTACGACGGGGACCTCAGGGACCCGCCCTGGTGGCCTCAGGAGAGGCCAGTCCCCATGCGAATTGCTAGGGGGCCTCTCGGGATTCCTCTCCCGTCGATACCGGGGCAAAAACCTTGTGTGGAGTCATGGCCGGAACCGAGGATTCCTCTCAGGGGCTGACATGGATCTTTGGGTACTTCTGGAGTCTCCCCAGGGGAGTCAGGCCTCGTCTCGAGTCGGGGCATGCACGTGCACTTTCCTTCCAGGCTGTAGCAGCAATGTCACGCTTCCCGTGGCGTGGATCAAAGGATCTGTGGTTTTCCCTCGAGGCTTTCCCTCGAGGCTTTCCCACAGGGCTGTCCCACGTGCCACCGTGGTGTGAGTCGATCCTCGGCGTGAAAGATGAGCCAGTGCAGGGCAAAGATGTTCCTCTGGAATGGACTGAGACATCTGGGGGACTCTTGGAATGGTGGTACGACCATGGAGTTCCTCTCGCCTTTCCTGTTGAGAGTGCCTCCGCTTGAAATGCGACGGGAACGCCGGGAATTCTTTCCCGTTGAAAGCAGGGAAAGGATCGCTCATTTCGAGCTAGGAGGGGGAAACGGGGCTCCTCTGGATGTGGGCGGGACCATCGTGCTTCCTCTAGAGTGGAGACGGGTATGGCGGTGAACTTCTTGAGTTGCAGCAAGGGTGTGAAAGACCCTTTCGAAGTTCCAGAGGTTAGGTTTCATTCGTCTCCAGACGCATCATCGGAAATAGGCCTCATCTCGCCTGGAAGGGAGAACTTCCTGGATATTCTCGAGTTGTGGCAGGTGTTCTCGAGTTATGACGGGGACCTCAGGGACCCGCCCTGGTGTCCTCAGTAAAGGCCAGTCCCCATGCGAGTTGCTAGGGGGCCTCTCGGGATTCCTCTCCCGTCGATACCGGGGCCAAAATCCTTGTCTGGAGTCAGGGCCGGAACCGAGGATTCCTCTCAGGGGCTGACATGGATCTTTGGGTACTTCTGGAGTCTCCCCAGGGGAGTCAGGCCTCGTCTCGTGTCGGGGCATGCACGTGCACTTTCCTTCCAGCCTGTAGCAGCAATGTCACGCTTCCCGTGGCGTGGATCAAAGGATCTGTGGTTTTCCCTCGAGGCTTTCCCTCGAGGCTTTCCCACAGGGCTGTCCCACGTGCCACCGTGGTGTGAGTCTATCCTCGGCGTGAAAGATGAGCCAGTGCAGGGCAAAGAGGTTCCTCTGGAATGGACTGAGACATCTGGGGGACTCTTGGAATGGTGGTACGACCATGGAGTTCCTCTCGCCTTTCCTGCTGAGAGTGCCTCCGCTTGAGATGCGACGGGAACGCCGGGAATTCTTTCCCATTGAAAGCAGGGAAAGGATTCCTCATCTCGAGCTACGAGGGGGAAAGGGGGATCCTCTGGATGTGGGCGGGACGATCGTGCTTCCTCTCGAGTGGAGACGGGTATGGCGGTGAACTTCTTGAGTTGCAGCAAGGGTGTGAAAGACCCTTTCGAAGTTCCAGAGGTTAGGTGTCATTAGTCTCCAGATGCCTCATCGGAAATAGGCCTCATCTCGCCTGGAAGGGGGAACTTCCTGGAATTTCTCGAGTTGTGGCAGGTGTTCTCGAGTTACGACGGGGACCTCAGGGACCCGCCCTGGTGGCCTCAGGAGAGGCCAGTCCCCATGCGAATTGCTAGGGGGCCTCTCGGGATTCCTCTCCCGTCGATACCGGGGCAAAAACCTTGTGTGGAGTCATGGCCGGAACCGAGGATTCCTCTCAGGGGCTGACATGGATCTTTGGGTACTTCTGGAGTCTCCCCAGGGGAGTCAGGCCTCGTCTCGAGTCGGGGCATGCACGTGCACTTTCCTTCCAGGCTGTAGCAGCAATGTCACGCTTCCCGTGGCGTGGATCAAAGGATCTGTGGTTTTCCCTCGAGGCTTTCCCTCGAGGCTTTCCCACAGGGCTGTCCCACGTGCCACCGTGGTGTGAGTCGATCCTCGGCGTGAAAGATGAGCCAGTGCAGGGCAAAGATGTTCCTCTGGAATGGACTGAGACATCTGGGGGACTCTTGGAATGGTGGTACGATCATGGAGTTCCTCTCGCCTTTCCTGTTGAGAGTGCCTCCGCTTGAAATGCGACGGGAACGCCGGGAATTCTTTCCCGTTGAAAGCAGGGAAAGGATCGCTCATTTCGAGCTAGGAGGGGGAAACGGGGCTCCTCTGGATGTGGGCGGGACCATCGTGCTTCCTCTAGAGTGGAGACGGGTATGGCGGTGAACTTCTTGAGTTGCAGCAAGGGTGTGAAAGACCCTTTCGAAGTTCCAGAGGTTAGGTTTCATTCGTCTCCAGACGCATCATCGGAAATAGGCCTCATCTCGCCTGGAAGGGAGAACTTCCTGGATATTCTCGAGTTGTGGCAGGTGTTCTCGAGTTATGACGGGGACCTCAGGGACCCGCCCTGGTGTCCTCAGTAAAGGCCAGTCCCCATGCGAGTTGCTAGGGGGCCTCTCGGGATTCCTCTCCCGTCGATACCGGGGCCAAAATCCTTGTCTGGAGTCAGGGCCGGAACCGAGGATTCCTCTCAGGGGCTGACATGGATCTTTGGGTATTTCTGGAGTCTCCCCAGGGGAGTCAGGCCTCGTCTCGAGTGGGGGCATGCACGTGTGCTTTCCTTCCAGGCTGTAGCAGCAATGTCACGCTTCCCGTGGCGTGGATCAAAGGATCTGTGGTTTTCCCTCGAGGCTTTCCCACAGGGATGTCCCACGTGCCACTGTGGTGTGAGTCGGCTTCTCCGTGAAAGATGAGCCAGTGCAGGGCAAAGAGGTTCCTCTGGAATGGAAAGAGACATCTGGGGGACTCTTGGAATGGTGGTACGGCCATGGAGTTCCTCTCGTCTTTCCTGTTGAGAGTGCCTCCTCTTGAGATGCGACGGGAACGCAGGAATTCATTCCCGTTGAAAGCAGGGAAAGGATCCCTCATCTCGATCTCGGAGGGGGAAACGGGGCTCCTCTGGATGGGGGCGGGACCATCGTTCTTCCTCTCGAGTGGAGATGGGTATGGCGGTGAACTTCTTGAGTTGCAGCAAGGGTGTGAAAGACCCTTTCGAAGTTCCAGAGGTTAGGTGTCATTAGTCTCCAGACGCCTCATCGGAAATAGGCCTCATCTCGCTGGAAGGGAGAACTTCCTGGATTTTCTCGAGTTGCGGCAGGTGTTCTCGAGTTACGACGGGGACCTCAGGGACCCGCCCTGGTGGCCTCAGGAGAGGCCAGTCCCCATGCGAGTTGCTAGGGGGCCTCTCGGGATTCCTCTCCCGTCGATACCCGGGCCAAAAACCTTGTGTGGAGTCTGGGCCGGAACCGAGGATTCCTCTCACGGGCTGATATGGATCTTTGGGTACTTCTGGAGTCTCGCCAGGGGAGAAAGGCCTCATCTCGAGTGGGGGCATGCACGTGCACTTTCCTTCCAGGCTGTAGCAGCAATGTCACGCTTCCCATCGCGTGGATCAAAGGATCTGTGGTTTTCCCTCGAGGCTTTCCCTCGAGGCTTTCCCACAGGGCTGTCCCACGTGCCACCGTGGTGTGAGTCGATCCTCGGCGTGAAAGATGAGCCAGTGCAGGGCAAAGAGGTTCCTCTGGAATGGACTGAGACATCTGGGGGAGTCTTGGAATGGTGGTACGACCATGGAGTTCCTCTCGCCTTTCCTGTTGAGAGTGCCTCCTCTTGAGATGCGACGGGAACGCCGGGAATTCTTTCCCGTTGAAAGCAGGGAAAGGATCGCTCATCTCGAGCTAGAAGGGGGAAACGGGGCTCCTCTGGATGTGGGCGGGACCATCGTGCTTCCTCTAGAGTGGAGACGGGTATGGCGGTGAACTTCTTGAGTTGCAGCAAGGGTGTGAAAGACCCTTTCGAAGTTCCAGAGTTTAGGTGTCATTAGTCTCCAGACGCCTCATCGGAAATAGGCCTCATCTCGCCTGGAAGGGAGAACTTCCTGGATTTTCTCGAGTTGCGGCAGGTGTTCTCGAGTTACGACGGGGACCTCAGGGACCCGCCCTGGTGGCCTCAGGAGAGGCCAGTCCCCAAGCGAGTTGCTAGGGGGTCTCTCGGCATTACTCTCCCGTCGATACCGGGGCCAAAAACCTTGCGTGGAGTCAGGGCCGGAACCGAGGATTCCTCTCAGGGGCTGACATGGATCTTTGGGTACTTCTGGAGTCTCCCCAGGGGAGTCAGGCCTCGTCTCGTGTCGGGGCATGCACGTGCACTTTCCTTCCAGCCTGTAGCAGCAATGTCACGCTTCCCGTGGCGTGGATCAAAGGATCTGTGGTTTTCCCTCGAGGCTTTCCCTCGAGGCTTTCCCACAGGGCTGTCCCACGTGCCACCGTGGTGTGAGTCTATCCTCGGCGTGAAAGATGAGCCAGTGCAGGGCAAAGAGGTTCCTCTGGAATGGACTGAGACATCTGGGGGACTCTTGGAATGGTGGTACGACCATGGAGTTCCGCTCGCCTTTCCTGTTGAGAGTGCCTCCGCTTGAGATGCGACGGGAACGCCGGGAATTCTTTCCCATTGAAAGCAGGGAAAGGATTCCTCATCTCGAGCTACGAGGGGGAAAGGGGGATCCTCTGGATGTGGGCGGGACGATCGTGCTTCCTCTCGAGTGGAGACGGGTATGGCGGTTAACTTCTTGAGTTGCAGCAAGGGTGTGAAAGACCCTTTCGACGTTCCAGAGGTTAGGTGTCATTAGTCTCCAGACGCCTCATCGGAAATAGGCCTCATCTCGCCTGGAAGGGAGAACTTCCTGGATTTTCTCGAGTTGCGGCAGGTGTTCTCGAGTTACGACGGGGAACTCAGGGACCCGCCCTGGTGGCCTCAGGAGAGGCCAGTCCCCATGCGAGTTGCTAGGGGGCCTCTCGGGATTCCTCTCCCGTCGATACCCGGGCCAAAAACCTTGTGTGGAGTCAGGGCCGGAATCGAGGATTCCTCTCACGGGCTGATATGGATCTTTGGGTACTTCTGGAGTCTCGCCAGGGGAGACAGGCCTTATCTCGAGTGGGTGCATGCACGTGCGCTTTCCTTCCAGGCTGTAGCAGCAATGTCACGCTTCCCATCGCGTGGATCAAAGGATCTGTGGTTTTCCCTCGAGGCTTTCCCTCGAGACTTTCCCACAGGGCTGTCCCACGTGCCACCGTGGTGTGAGTCGATCCTCGGCGTGAAAGATGAGCCAGTGCAGGGCAAAGAGGTTCCTCTGAAATGGACTGAGACATCTGGGGGACTCTTGGAATGGTGGTACGACCATGGAGTTCCTCTCGCCTTTCCTGTTGAGAGTGCCTCCTCTTGAGATGCGACGGGAACGCCGGGAATTCTTTCCCGTTGAAAGCAGGGAAAGGATCGCTCATCTCGAGCTAGGAGGGGGAAACGGGGCTCCTCTGGATGTGGGCGGGACCATCGTGCTTCCTCTAGAGTGGAGACGGGTATGGCGGTGAACTTCTTGAGTTGCAGCAAGGGTGTGAAAGACCCTTTCGAAGTTCCAGAGGTTAGGTGTCATTAGTCACCAGACGCCTCATCGGAAATAGGCCTCATCTCGCCTGGAAGGGAGAACTTCCTGGATTTTCTCGAGTTGCGGCAGGTGTTCTCGAGTAACGACGGGGACCTCAGGGACCCGCCCTGGTGGCCTCAGGAGAGGCCAGTCCCCATGCGAGTTGCTAGGGGGCCTCTCGGGATTCCTCTCCCGTCGATACCGGGGCCAAAAACCTTGTGTGGAGTCACGGCCGGAACGGAGGATTCCTCTCAGGGGCTGACATGGATCTTTGGGTACTTCTGGAGTCTCCCCATGGGAGTATGGCCTCGTCTCGAGTGGGGGCATGCACGTGCGCTTTCCTTCCAGGCTGTAGCAGCAATGTCACGCTTCCCGTGGCGTGGATTAAAGGATCTGTGGTTTTCCCTCGAAGCTTTCCCTCGAGGCTTTCCCACAGGGCTGTCCCACGTGCCACCGAGGTGTGAGTCGATCCTCGGCGTGAAAGATGAGCCAGTGCAGGGCAAAGAGGTTCCTCTGGAATGGACTGAGACATCTGGGGGACTCTTGGAATGGTGGTACGGCCATGGAGTTCCTCTCGCCTTTCCTGTTGAGAGTGCCTCCTCTTGAGATGCGACGGGAACGCAGAAATTCTTTCCCGTTGAAAGCAGGGAAAGGATCCCTCATCTCGATCTCCGAGGGGGAAACGGGGCTCCTCTGGATGGGGGCGGGACCATCGTTCTTCCTCTCGAGTGGAGATGGGTATGGCGGTGAACTTCTTGAGTTGCAGCAAGGGTGTGAAAGACCCTTTCGAAGTTCCAGAGGTTAGGTGTCATTAGTCTCCAGACGCCTCATCGGAAATAGGCCTCATCTCGCCTGGAAGGGGGAACTTCCTGGAATTTCTCGAGTTGTGGCAGGTGTTCTCGAGTTACGACGGGGACCTCAGGGACCCGACCTGGTGGCCTCAGGAGAGGCCAGTCCCCATGCGAGTTGCTAGGGGGCCTCTCGGGATTCCTCTCCCGTCGATACCGGGGCAAAAACCTTGTGTGGAGTCAGGGCCGGAACCGAGGATTACTCTCTGGGGCTGACATGGATCTTTGGGTACTTCTGGAGTCTCCCCAGGGGAGTCAGGCCTCGTCTCGAGTCGGGGCATGCACGTGCACTTTCCTTCCAGGCTGTAGCAGCAATGTCACGCTTCCCGTGGCGTGGATCAAAGGATCTGTGGTTTTCCCTCGAGGCTTTCCCTCGAGGCTTTCCCACAGGGCTGTCCCACGTGCCACCGTGGTGTGAGTCGATCCTCGGCGTGAAAGATGAGCCAGTGCAGGGCAAAGAGGTTCCTCTGAAATGGACTGAGACATCTGGGGGACTCTTGGAATGGTGGTACGACCATGGAGTTCCTCTCGCCTTTCCTGTTGAGAGTGCCTCCTCTTGAGATGCGACGGGAACGCCGGGAATTCTTTCCCGTTGAAAGCAGGGAAAGGATCCCTCATCTCGAGCTACGAGGGGGAAACGGGGCTCCTCTGGATGTGGGCGGGACCATCGTGCTTCCTCTCGAGTGGAGACGGGTGTGGCGGTGAACTTCTTGAGTTGCAGCAAGGGTGTGAAAGACCCTTTCGAAGTTCCAGAGGTTAGGTGTCATTAGTCTCCAGACGCCTCATCGGAAATAGGCCTCATCTCGCCTGGAAGGGGGAACTTCCTGGAATTTCTCGAGTTGTGGCAGGTGTTCTCGAGTTACGACGGGGACCTCAGGGACCCGCCCTGGTGGCCTCAGGAGAGGCCAGTCCCCATGCGAGTTGCTAGGGGGCCTCTCGGGATTCCTCTCCCGTCGATACCGGGGCAAAAACCTTGTGTGGAGTCAGGGCCGGAACCGAGGATTCCTCTCTGGGGCTGACATGGATCTTTGGGTACTTCTGGAGTCTCCCCAGGGGAGTCAGGCCTCGTCTCGAGTCGGGGCATGCACGTGCACTTTCCTTCCAGGCTGTAGCAGCAATGTCACGCTTCCCGTGGCGTGGATCAAAGGATCTGTGGTTTTCCCTCGAGGCTTTCCCTCGAGGCTTTCCCACAGGGCTGTCCCACGTGCCACCGTGGTGTGAGTCGATCCTCGGCGTGAAAGATGAGCCAGTGCAGGGCAAAGAGGTTCCTCTGGAATGGACTGAGACATCTGGGGGACTCTTGGAATGGTGGTACGACCATGGAGTTCCTCTCGCCTTTCCTGTTGAGAGTGCCTCCGCTTGAAATGCGACGGGAACGCCGGGAATTCTTTCCCGTTGAAAGCAGGGAAAGGATCGCTCATTTCGAGCTAGGAGGGGGAAACGGGGCTCCTCTGGATGTGAGCGGGACCATCTTGCTTCCTCTCGAGTGGAGACGGGTATGGCGGTGAACTTCTTGAGTTGCAGCAAGGGTGTGAAAGACCCTTTCGAAGTTCCAGAGGTTAGGTGTCATTCGTCTCCAGACGCGTCATCGGAAATAGGCCTCATCTCGCCTAGAAGGGAGAACTTCCTGGATATTCTCGAGTTGTGGCAGGTGTTCTCGAGTTATGACGGGGACCTCAGGGACCCGCCCTGGTGTCCTCAGTAAAGGCCAGTCCCCATGCGAGTTGCTAGGGGGCCTCTCGGGATTCCTCTCCCGTCGATACCGGGGCCAAAATCCTTGTCTGGAGTCAGGGCCGGAACCGAGGATTCCTCTCAGGGGCTGACATGGATCTTTGGGTATTTCTGGTGTCTCCCCAGGGGAGTCAGGCCTCGTCTCGAGTGGGGGCATGCACGTGTGCTTTCCTTCCAGGCTGTAGCAGCAATGTCACGCTTCCCGTGGCGTGGATCAAAGGATCTGTGGTTTTCCCTCGAGGCTTTCCCACAGGGCTGTCCCACGTGCCACTGTGGTGTGAGTCGACTTCTCCGTGAAAGATGAGCCAGTGCAGGGCAAAGAGGTTCCTCTGGAATGGACTGAGACATCTGGGGGACTCTTGGAATGGTGGTACGGCCATGGAGTTCCTCTCGCCTTTCCTGTTGAGAGTGCCTCCTCTTGAGATGCGACGGGAACGCAGAAATTCTTTCCCGTTGAAAGCAGGGAAAGGATCCCTCATCTCGATCTCCGAGGGGGAAACGGGGCTCCTCTGGATGGGGGCGGGACCATCGTTCTTCCTCTCGAGTGGAGATGGGTATGGCGGTGAACTTCTTGAGTTGCAGCAAGGGTGTGAAAGACCCTTTCGAAGTTCCAGAGGTTAGGTGTCATTAGTCTCCAGACGCCTCATCGGAAATAGGCCTCATCTCGCTGGAAGGGAGAACTTCCTGGATTTTCTCGAGTTGCGGCAGGTGTTCTCGAGTTACGACGGGGACCTCAGGCACCCGCCCTGGTGGCCTCAGGAGAGGCCAGTCCCCATGCGAGTTGCTAGGGGGCCTCTCGGGATTCCTCTCCCGTCGATACCCGGGCCAAAAACCTTGTGTGGAGTCTGGGCCGGAACCGAGGATTCCTCTCACGGGCTGATATGGATCTTTGGGTACTTCTGGAGTCTCGCCAGGGGAGAAAGGCCTCATCTCGAGTGGGGGCATGCACGTGCACTTTCCTTCCAGGCTGTAGCAGCAATGTTACGCTTCCCATCGCGTGGATCAAAGGATCTGTGGTTTTCCCTCGAGGCTTTCCCTCGAGGCTTTCCCACAGGGCTGTCCCACGTGCCACCGTGGTGTGAGTCGATCCTCGGCGTGAAAGATGAGCCAGTGCAGGGCAAAGAGGTTCCTCTGAAATGGACTGAGACATCTGGGGGACTCTTGGAATGGTGGTACGACCATGGAGTTCCTCTCGCCTTTCCTGTTGAGAGTGCCTCCTCTTGAGATGCGACGGGAACGCCGGGAATTCTTTCCCGTTGAAAGCAGGGAAAGGATCGCTCATCTCGAGCTAGGAGGGGGAAACGGGGCTCCTCTGGATGTGGGCGGGACCATCGTGCTTCCTCTAGAGTGGAGACGGGTATGGCGGTGAACTTCTTGAGTTGCAGCAAGGGTGTGAAAGACCCTTTCGAAGTTCCAGAGGTTAGGTGTCATTAGTCACCAGACGCCTCATCGGAAATAGGCCTCATCTCGCCTGGAAGGGAGAACTTCCTGGATTTTCTCGAGTTGCGGCAGGTGTTCTCGAGTTACGACGGGGACCTCAGGGACCCGCCCTGGTGGCCTCAGGAGAGGCCAGTCCCCATGCGAGTTGCTAGGGGGCCTCTCGGGATTCCTCTCCCGTCGATACCGGGGCCAAAAACCTTGTGTGGAGTCACGGCCGGAACCGAGGATTCCTCTCAGGGGCTGACATGGATCTTTGGGTACTTCTGGAGTCTCCCCATGGGAGTATGGCCTCGTCTCGAGTGGGGGCATGCACGTGCGCTTTCCTTCCAGGCTGTAGCAGCAATGTCACGCTTCCCGTGGCGTGGATTAAAGGATCTGTGGTTTTCCCTCGAAGCTTTCCCTCGAGGCTTTCCCACAGGGCTGTCCCACGTGCCACCGAGGTGTGAGTCGATCCTCGGCGTGAAAGATGAGCCAGTGCAGGGCAAAGAGGTTCCTCTGGAATGGACTGAGACATCTGGGGGACTCTTGGAATGGTGGTACGACCATGGAGTTCCCCTCGCCTTTCCTGTTGAGAGTGCCTCCTCTTGAGATGCGATGGGAACGCCAGGAATTCTTTCCCGTTGAAAGCAGGGAAAGGATCCCTCATCTCGAGCTACGAGGGGGAAACGGGGCTCCTCTGGATGTGGGCGGGACCATCGTGCTTCCTCTCGAGTGGAGACGGGTGTGGCGGTGAACTTCTTGAGTTGCAGCAAGGGTGTGAAAGACCCTTTCGAAGTTCCAGAGGTTAGGTGTCATTAGTCTCCAGACGCCTCATCGGAAATAGGCCTCATCTCGCCTGGAAGGGGGAACTTCCTGGAATTTCTCGAGTTGTGGCAGGTGTTCTCGAGTTACGACGGGGACCTCAGGGACCCGCCCTGGTGGCCTCAGGAGAGGCCAGTCCCCATGCGAGTTGCTAGGGGGCCTCTCGGGATTCCTCTCCCGTCGATACCGGGGCAAAAACCTTGTGTGGAACAGGGCCGGAACCGAGGATTCCTCTCTGGGGCTGACATGGATCTTTGGGTATTTCTGGAGTCTCCCCAGGGGAGTCAGGCCTCGTCTGGAGTCGGGGCATGCACGTGCACTTTCCTTCCAGGCTGTAGCAGCAATGTCACGCTTCCCGTGGCGTGGATCAAAGGATCTGTGGTTTTCCCTCGAGGCTTTCCCTCGAGGCTTTCCCACAGGGCTGTCCCACGTGCCACCGTGGTGTGAGTCGATCCTCGGCGTGAAAGATGAGCCAGTGCAGGGCAAAGAGGTTCCTCTGGAATGGACTGAGACATCTGGGGGACTCTTGGAATGGTGGTACGACCATGGAGTTCCCCTCGCCTTTCCTTTTGAGAGTGCCTCCTCTTGAGATGCGACGGGAACGCCAGGAATTCTTTCCCGTTGAAAGCAGGGAAAGGATCCCTCATCTCGAGCTACGAGGGGGAAACGGGGCTCCTCTGGATGTGGGCGGGACCATCGTGCTTCCTCTCGAGTGGAGACGGGTGTGGCGGTGAACTTCTTGAGTTGCAGCAAGGGTGTGAAAGACCCTTTCGAAGTTCCAGAGGTTAGGTGTCATTAGTCTCCAGATGCCTCATCGGAAATAGGACTCATCTCGCCTGGAAGGGGGAACTTCCTGGAATTTCTCGAGTTGTGGCAGGTGTTCTCGAGTTACGACGGGGACCTCAGGGACCCGCCCTGGTGGCCTCAGGAGAGGCCAGTCCCCATGCGAATTGCTAGGGGGCCTCTCGGGATTCCTCTCCCGTCGATACCGGGGCAAAAACCTTGTGTGGCGTCATGGCCGGAACCGAGGATTCCTCTCAGGGGCTGACATGGATCTTTGGGTACTTCTGGAGTCTCCCCAGGGGAGTCAGGCCTCGTCTCGAGTCGGGGCATGCACGTGCACTTTCCTTCCAGGCTGTAGCAGCAATGTCACGCTTCCCGTGGCGTGGATCAAAGGATCTGTGGTTTTCCCTCGAGGCTTTCCCTCGAGGCTTTCCCACAGGGCTGTCCCACGTGCCACCGTGGTGTGAGTCGATCCTCGGCGTGAAAGATGAGCCAGTGCAGGGCAAAGATGTTCCTCTGGAATGGACTGAGACATCTGGGGGACTCTTGGAATGGTGGTACGACCATGGAGTTCCTCTCGCCTTTCCTGTTGAGAGTGCCTCCGCTTGAAATGCGACGGGAACGCCGGGAATTCTTTCCCGTTGAAAGCAGGGAAAGGATCGCTCATTTCGAGCTAGGAGGGGGAAACGGGGCTCCTCTGGATGTGGGCGGGACCATCGTGCTTCCTCTAGAGTGGAGACGGGTATGGCGGTGAACTTCTTGAGTTGCAGCAAGGGTGTGAAAGACCCTTTCGAAGTTCCAGAGGTTAGGTTTCATTCGTCTCCAGACGCATCATCGGAAATAGGCCTCATCTCGCCTGGAAGGGAGAACTTCCTGGATATTCTCGAGTTGTGGCAGGTGTTCTCGAGTTATGACGGGGACCTCAGGGACCCGCCCTGGTGTCCTCAGTAAAGGCCAGTCCCCATGCGAGTTGCTAGGGGGCCTCTCGGGATTCCTCTCCCATCGATACCGGGGCCAAAATCCTTGTCTGGAGTCAGGGCCGGAACCGAGGATTCCTCTCAGGGGCTGACATGGATCTTTGGGTATTTCTGGAGTCTCCCCAGGGGAGTCAGGCCTCGTCTCGAGTGGGGGCATGCACGTGTGCTTTCCTTCCAGGCTGTAGCAGCAATGTCACGCTTCCCGTGGCGTGGATCAAAGGATCTGTGGTTTTCCCTCGAGGCTTTCCCACAGGGATGTCCCACGTGCCACTGTGGTGTGAGTCGACTTCTCCGTGAAAGATGAGCCAGTGCAGGGCAAAGAGGTTCCTCTGGAATGGAAAGAGACATCTGGGGGACTCTTGGAATGGTGGTACGGCCATGGAGTTCCTCTCGTCTTTCCAGTTGAGAGTGCCTCCTCTTGAGATGCGACGGGAACGCAGGAATTCTTTCCCGTTGAAAGCAGGGAAAGGATCCCTCATCTCGATCTCGGAGGGGGAAACGGGGCTCCTCTGGATGGGGGCGGGACCATCGTTCTTCCTCTCGAGTGGAGATGGGTATGGCGGTGAACTTCTTGAGTTGCAGCAAGGGTGTGAAAGACCCTTTCGAAGTTCCAGAGGTTAGGTGTCATTAGTCTCCAGACGCCTCATCGGAAATAGGCCTCATCTCGCTGGAAGGGAGAACTTCCTGGATTTTCTCGAGTTGCGGCAGGTGTTCTCGAGTTACGACGGGGACCTCAGGGACCCGCCCTGGTGGCCTCAGGAGAGGCCAGTCCCCATGCGAGTTGCTAGGGGGCCTCTCGGGATTCCTCTCCCGTCGATACCCGGGCCAAAAACCTTGTGTGGAGTCTGGGCCGGAACCGAGGATTCCTCTCACGGGCTGATATGGATCTTTGGGTACTTCTGGAGTCTCGCCAGGGGAGAAAGGCCTCATCTCGAGTGGGGGCATGCACGTGCACTTTCCTTCCAGGCTGTAGCAGCAATGTCACGCTTCCCATCGCGTGGATCAAAGGATCTGTGGTTTTCCCTCGAGGCTTTCCCTCGAGGCTTTCCCACAGGGCTGTCCCACGTGCCACCGTGGTGTGAGTCGATCCTCGGCGTGAAAGATGAGCCAGTGCAGGGCAAAGAGGTTCCTCTGGAATGGACTGAGACATCTGGGGGAGTCTTGGAATGGTGGTACGACCATGGAGTTCCTCTCGCCTTTCCTGTTGAGAGTGCCTCCTCTTGAGATGCGACGGGAACGCCGGGAATTCTTTCCCGTTGAAAGCAGGGAAAGGATCGCTCATCTCGAGCTAGAAGGGGGAAACGGGGCTCCTCTGGATGTGGGCGGGACCATCGTGCTTCCTCTAGAGTGGAGACGGGTATGGCGGTGAACTTCTTGAGTTGCAGCAAGGGTGTGAAAGACCCTTTCGAAGTTCCAGAGTTTAGGTGTCATTAGTCTCCAGACGCCTCATCGGAAATAGGCCTCATCTCGCCTGGAAGGGAGAACTTCCTGGATTTTCTCGAGTTGCGGCAGGTGTTCTCGAGTTACGACGGGGACCTCAGGGACCCGCCCTGGTGGCCTCAGGAGAGGCCAGTCCCCAAGCGAGTTGCTAGGGGGTCTCTCGGCATTACTCTCCCGTCGATACCGGGGCCAAAAACCTTGCGTGGAGTCAGGGCCGGAACCGAGGATTCCTCTCAGGGGCTGACATGGATCTTTGGGTACTTCTGGAGTCTCCCCAGGGGAGTCAGGCCTCGTCTCGTGTCGGGGCATGCACGTGCACTTTCCTTCCAGCCTGTAGCAGCAATGTCACGCTTCCCGTGGCGTGGATCAAAGGATCTGTGGTTTTCCCTCGAGGCTTTCCCTCGAGGCTTTCCCACAGGGCTGTCCCACGTGCCACCGTGGTGTGAGTCTATCCTCGGCGTGAAAGATGAGCCAGTGCAGGGCAAAGAGGTTCCTCTGGAATGGACTGAGACATCTGGGGGACTCTTGGAATGGTGGTACGACCATGGAGTTCCGCTCGCCTTTCCTGTTGAGAGTGCCTCCGCTTGAGATGCGACGGGAACGCCGGGAATTCTTTCCCATTGAAAGCAGGGAAAGGATTCCTCATCTCGAGCTACGAGGGGGAAAGGGGGATCCTCTGGATGTGGGCGGGACGATCGTGCTTCCTCTCGAGTGGAGACGGGTATGGCGGTTAACTTCTTGAGTTGCAGCAAGGGTGTGAAAGACCCTTTCGACGTTCCAGAGGTTAGGTGTCATTAGTCTCCAGACGCCTCATCGGAAATAGGCCTCATCTCGCCTGGAAGGGAGAACTTCCTGGATTTTCTCGAGTTGCGGCAGGTGTTCTCGAGTTACGACGGGGAACTCAGGGACCCGCCCTGGTGGCCTCAGGAGAGGCCAGTCCCCATGCGAGTTGCTAGGGGGCCTCTCGGGATTCCTCTCCCGTCGATACCCGGGCCAAAAACCTTGTGTGGAGTCAGGGCCGGAACCGAGGATTCCTCTCACGGGCTGATATGGATCTTTGGGTACTTCTGGAGTCTCCCCATGGGAGTATGGCCTCGTCTCGAGTGGGGGCATGCACGTGCGCTTTCCTTCCAGGCTGTAGCAGCAATGTCACGCTTCCCGTGGCGTGGATCAAAGGATCTGTGGTTTTCCCTCGAGGCTTTCCCTCGAGGCTTTCCCACAGGGCTGTCCCACGTGCCACCGTGGTGTGAGTCGATCCTCGGCGTGAAAGATGAGCCAGTGCAGGGCAAAGAGGTTCCTCTGGAATGGACTGAGACATCTGGGGGACTCTTGGAATGGTGGTACGACCATGGAGTTCCCCTCGACTTTCCTGTTGAGAGTGCCTCCTCTTGAGATGCGACGGGAACGCCAGGAATTCTTTCCCGTTGAAAGCAGGGAAAGGATCCCTCATCTCGAGCTACGAGGGGGAAACGGGGCTCCTCTGGATGTGGGCGGGACCATCGTGCTTCCTCTCGAGTGGAGACGGGTGTGGCGGTGAACTTCTTGAGTTGCAGCAAGGGTGTGAAAGACCCTTTCGAAGTTCCAGAGGTTAGGTGTCATTAGTCTCCAGATGCCTCATCGGAAATAGGCCTCATCTCGCCTGGAAGGGGGAACTTCCTGGAATTTCTCGAGTTGTGGCAGGTGTTCTCGAGTTACGACGGGGACCTCAGGGACCCGCCCTGGTGGCCTCAGGAGAGGCCAGTCCCCATGCGAATTGCTAGGGGGCCTCTCGGGATTCCTCTCCCGTCGATACCGGGGCAAAAACCTTGTGTGGAGTCATGGCCGGAACCGAGGATTCCTCTCAGGGGCTGACATGGATCTTTGGGTACTTCTGGAGTCTCCCCAGGGGAGTCAGGCCTCGTCTCGAGTCGGGGCATGCACGTGCACTTTCCTTCCAGGCTGTAGCAGCAATGTCACGCTTCCCGTGGCGTGGATCAAAGGATCTGTGGTTTTCCCTCGAGGCTTTCCCTCGAGGCTTTCCCACAGGGCTGTCCCACGTGCCACCGTGGTGTGAGTCGATCCTCGGCGTGAAAGATGAGCCAGTGCAGGGCAAAGATGTTCCTCTGGAATGGACTGAGACATCTGGGGGACTCTTGGAATGGTGGTACGACCATGGAGTTCCTCTCGCCTTTCCTGTTGAGAGTGCCTCCGCTTGAAATGCGACGGGAACGCCGGGAATTCTTTCCCGTTGAAAGCAGGGAAAGGATCGCTCATTTCGAGCTAGGAGGGGGAAACGGGGCTCCTCTGGATGTGGGCGGGACCATCGTGCTTCCTCTAGAGTGGAGACGGGTATGGCGGTGAACTTCTTGAGTTGCAGCAAGGGTGTGAAAGACCCTTTCGAAGTTCCAGAGGTTAGGTTTCATTCGTCTCCAGACGCATCATCGGAAATAGGCCTCATCTCGCCTGGAAGGGAGAACTTCCTGGATATTCTCGAGTTGTGGCAGGTGTTCTCGAGTTATGACGGGGACCTCAGGGACCCGCCCTGGTGTCCTCAGTAAAGGCCAGTCCCCATGCGAGTTGCTAGGGGGCCTCTCGGGATTCCTCTCCCGTCGATACCGGGGCCAAAATCCTTGTCTGGAGTCAGTGCCGGAACCGAGGATTCCTCTCAGGGGCTGACATGGATCTTTGGGTATTTCTGGAGTCTCCCCAGGGGAGTCAGGCCTCGTCTCGAGTGGGGGCATGCACGTGTGCTTTCCTTCCAGGCTGTAGCAGCAATGTCACGCTTCCCGTGGCGTGGATCAAAGGATCTGTGGTTTTCCCTCGAGGCTTTCCCACAGGGATGTCCCACGTGCCACTGTGGTGTGAGTCGACTTCTCCGTGAAAGATGAGCCAGTGCAGGGCAAAGAGGTTCCTCTGGAATGGAAAGAGACATCTGGGGGACTCTTGGAATGGTGGTACGGCCATGGAGTTCCTCTCGTCTTTCCTGTTGAGAGTGCCTCCTCTTGAGATGCGACGGGAACGCAGGAATTCTTTCCCGTTGAAAGCAGGGAAAGGATCCCTCATCTCGATCTCGGAGGGGGAAACGGGGCTCCTCTGGATGGGGGCGGGACCATCGTTCTTCCTCTCGAGTGGAGATGGGTATGGCGGTGAACTTCGTGAGTTGCAGCAAGGGTGTGAAAGACCCTTTCGAAGTTCCAGAGGTTAGGTGTCATTAGTCTCCAGACGCCTCATCGGAAATAGGCCTCATCTCGCTGGAAGGGAGAACTTCCTGGATTTTCTCGAGTTGCGGCAGGTGTTCTCGAGTTACGACGGGGACCTCAGGGACCCGCCCTGGTGGCCTCAGGAGAGGCCAGTCCCCATGCGAGTTGCTAGGGGGCCTCTCGGGATTCCTCTCCCGTCGATACCCGGGCCAAAAACCTTGTGTGGAGTCTGGGCCGGAACCGAGGATTCCTCTCACGGGCTGATATGGATCTTTGGGTACTTCTGGAGTCTCGCCAGGGGAGAAAGGCCTCATCTCGAGTGGGGGCATGCACGTGCACTTTCCTTCCAGGCTGTAGCAGCAATGTCACGCTTCCCATCACGTGGATCAAAGGATCTGTGGTTTTCCCTCGAGGCTTTCCCTCGAGGCTTTCCCACAGGGCTGTCCCACGTGCCACCGTGGTGTGAGTCGATCCTCGGCGTGAAAGATGAGCCAGTGCAGGGCAAAGAGGTTCCTCTGGAATGGACTGAGACATCTGGGGGACTCTTGGAATGGTGGTACGACCATGGAGTTCCGCTCGCCTTTCCTGTTGAGAGTGCCTCCGCTTGAGATGCGACGGGAACGCCGGGAATTCTTTCCCATTGAAAGCAGGGAAAGGATTCCTCATCTCGAGCTACGAGGGGGAAAGGGGGATCCTCTGGATGTGGGCGGGACGATCGTGCTTCCTCTCGAGTGGAGACGGGTATGGCGGTGAACTTCTTGAGTTGCAGCAAGGGTGTGAAAGACCCTTTCGACGTTCCAGAGGTTAGGTGTCATTAGTCTCCAGACGCCTCATCGGAAATAGGCCTCATCTCGCCTGGAAGGGAGAACTTCCTGGATTTTCTCGAGTTGCGGCAGGTGTTCTCGAGTTACGACGGGGAACTCAGGGACCCGCCCTGGTGGCCTCAGGAGAGGCCAGTCCCCATGCGAGTTGCTAGGGGGCCTCTCGGGATTCCTCTCCCGTCCATACCCGGGCCAAAAACCTTGTGTGGAGTCAGGGCCAGAACCGAGGATTCCTCTCACGGGCTGATATGGATCTTTGGGTACTTCTGGAGTCTCGCCAGGGGAGACAGGCCTTATCTCGAGTGGGTGCATGCACGTGCGCTTTCCTTCCAGGCTGTAGCAGCAATGTCACGCTTCCCATCGCGTGGATCAAAGGATCTGTGGTTTTCCCTCGAGGCTTTCCCTCGAGGCTTTCCCACAGGGCTGTCCCACGTGCCACCGTGGTGTGAGTCGATCCTCGGCGTGAAAGATGAGCCAGTGCAGGGCAAAGAGGTTCCTCTGAAATGGACTGAGACATCTGGGGGACTCTTGGAATGGTGGTACGACCATGGAGTTCCTCTCGCCTTTCCTGTTGAGAGTGCCTCCTCTTGAGATGCGACGGGAACGCCGGGAATTCTTTCCCGTTGAAAGCAGGGAAAGGATCGCTCATCTCGAGCTAGGAGGGGGAAACGGGGCTTCTCTGGATGTGGGCGGGACCATCGTGCTTCCTCTAGAGTGGAGACGGGTATGGCGGTGAACTTCTTGAGTTGCAGCAAGGGTGTGAAAGACCCTTTCGAAGTTCCAGAGGTTAGGTGTCATTAGTCACCAGACGCCTCATCGGAAATAGGCCTCATCTCGCCTGGAAGGGAGAACTTCCTGGATTTTCTCGAGTTGCGGCAGGTGTTCTCGAGTTACGACGGGGACCTCAGGGACCCGCCCTGGTGGCCTCAGGAGAGGCCAGTCCCCATGCGAGTTGCTAGGGGGCCTCTCGGGATTCCTCTCCCGTCGATACCGGGGCCAAAAACCTTGTGTGGAGTCACGGCCGGAACGGAGGATTCCTCTCAGGGGCTGACATGGATCTTTGGGTACTTCTGGAGTCTCCCCATGGGAGTATGCCCTCGTCTCGAGTGGGGGCATGCACGTGCGCTTTCCTTCCAGGCTGTAGCAGCAATGTCACGCTTCCCGTGGCGTGGATTAAAGGATCTGTGGTTTTCCCTCGAAGCTTTCCCTCGAGGCTTTCCCACAGGGCTGTCCCACGTGCCACCGAGGTGTGAGTCGATCCTCGGCGTGAAAGATGAGCCAGTGCAGGGTAAAGAGGTTCCTCTGGAATGGACTGAGACATCTGGGGGACTCTTGGAATGGTGGTACGACCATGGAGTTCCCCTCGCCTTTCCTGTTGAGATTGCCTCCTCTTGAGATGCGACGGGAACGCCAGGAATTCTTTCCCGTTGAAAGCAGGGAAAGGATCCCTCATCTCGAGCTACGAGGGGGAAACGGGGCTCCTCTGGATGTGGGCGGGACCATCGTGCTTCCTCTCGAGTGGAGACGGGTGTGGCGGTGAACTTCTTGAGTTGCAGCAAGGGTGTGAAAGACCCTTTCGAAGTTCCAGAGGTTAGGTGTCATTAGTCTCCAGACGCCTCATCGGAAATAGGCCTCATCTCGCCTGGAAGGGGGAACTTCCTGGAATTTCTCGAGTTGTGGCAGGTGTTCTCGAGTTACGACGGGGACCTCAGGGACCCGACCTGGTGGCCTCAGGAGAGGCCAGTCCCCATGCGAGTTGCTAGGGGGCTACTCGGGATTCCTCTCCCGTCGATACCGGGGCAAAAACCTTGTGTGGAGTCAGGGCCGGAACCGAGGATTACTCTCTGGGGCTGACATGGATCTTTGGGTACTTCTGGAGTCTCCCCAGGGGAGTCAGGCCTCGTCTCGAGTCGGGGCATGCACGTGCACTTTCCTTCCAGGCTGTAGCAGCAATGTCACGCTTCCCGTGGCGTGGATCAAAGGATCTGTGGTTTTCCCTCGAGGCTTTCCCTCGAGGCTTTCCCACAGGGCTGTCCCACGTGCCACCGTGGTGTGAGTCGATCCTCGGCGTGAAAGATGAGCCAGTGCAGGGCAAAGAGGTTCCTCTGGAATGGACTGAGACATCTGGGGGACTCTTGGAATGGTGGTACGACCATGGAGTTCCGCTCGCCTTTCCTGTTGAGAGTGCCTCCGCTTGAGATGCGACGGGAACGCCGGGAATTCTTTCCCATTGAAAGCAGGGAAAGGATTCCTCATCTCGAGCTACGAGGGGGAAAGGGGGATCCTCTGGATGTGGGCGGGACGATCGTGCTTCCTCTCGAGTGGAGACGGGTATGGCGGTGAACTTCTTGAGTTGCAGCAAGGGTGTGAAAGACCCTTTCGACGTTCCAGAGGTTAGGTGTCATTAGTCTCCAGACGCCTCATCGGAAATAGGCCTCATCTCGCCTGGAAGGGAGAACTTCCTGGATTTTCTCGAGTTGCGGCAGGTGTTCTCGAGTTACGACGGGGAACTCAGGGACCCGCCCTGGTGGCCTCAGGAGAGGCCAGTCCCCATGCGAGTTGCTAGGGGGCCTCTCGGGATTCCTCTCCCGTCGATACCCGGGCAAAAAACCTTGTGTGGAGTCAGGGCCGGAACCGAGGATTCCTCTCACGGGCTGATATGGATCTTTGGGTACTTCTGGAGTCTCGCCAGGGGAGACAGGCCTTATCTCGAGTGGGTGCATGCACGTGCGCTTTCCTTCCAGGCTGTAGCAGCAATGTCACGCTTCCCATCGCGTGGATCAAAGGATCTGTGGTTTTCCCTCGAGGCTTTCCCTCGAGGCTTTCCCACAGGGCTGTCCCACGTGCCACCGTGGTGTGAGTCGATCCTCGGCGTGAAAGATGAGCCAGTGCAGGGCAAAGAGGTTCCTCTGAAATGGACTGAGACATCTGGGGGACTCTTGGAATGGTGGTACGACCATGGAGTTCCTCTCGCCTTTCCTGTTGAGAGTGCCTCCTCTTGAGATGCGACGGGAACGCCGGGAATTCTTTCCCGTTGAAAGCAGGGAAAGGATCGCTCATCTCGAGCTAGGAGGGGGAAACGGGGCTCCTCTGGATGTGGGCGGGACCATCGTGCTTCCTCTAGAGTGGAGACGGGTATGGCGGTGAACTTCTTGAGTTGCAGCAAGGGTGTGAAAGACCCTTTCGAAGTTCCAGAGGTTAGGTGTCATTAGTCACCAGACGCCTCATCGGAAATAGGCCTCATCTCGCCTGGAAGGGAGAACTTCCTGGATTTTCTCGAGTTGCGGCAGGTGTTCTCGAGTTACGACGGGGACCTCAGGGACCCGCCCTGGTGGCCTCAGGAGAGGCCAGTCCCCATGCGAGTTGCTAGGGGGCCTCTCGGGATTCCTCTCCCGTCGATACCGGGGCCAAAAACCTTGTGTGGAGTCACGGCCGGAACGGAGGATTCCTCTCAGGGGCTGACATGGATCTTTGGGTACTTCTGGAGTCTCCCCATGGGAGTATGGCCTCGTCTCGAGTGGGGGCATGCATGTGCGCTTTCCTTCCAGGCTGTAGCAGCAATGTCACGCTTCCCGTGGCGTGGATTAAAGGATCTGTGGTTTTCCCTCGAAGCTTTCCCTCGAGGCTTTCCCACAGGGCTGTCCCACGTGCCACCGAGGTGTGAGTCGATCCTCGGCGTGAAAGATGAGCCAGTGCAGGGCAAAGAGGTTCCTCTGGAATGGACTGAGACATCTGGGGGACTCTTGGAATGGTGGTACGACCATGGAGTTCCCCTCGCCTTTCCTGTTGAGAGTGCCTCCTCTTGAGATGCGACGGGAACGCCAGGAATTCTTTCCCGTTGAAAGCAGGGAAAGGATCCCTCATCTCGAGCTACGAGGGGGAAACGGGGCTCCTCTGGATGTGGGCGGGACCATCGTGCTTCCTCTCGAGTGGAGACGGGTGTGGCGGTGAACTTCTTGAGTTGCAGCAAGGGTGTGAAAGACCCTTTCGAAGTTCCAGAGGTTAGGTGTCATTAGTCTCCAGACGCCTCATCGGAAATAGGCCTCATCTCGCCTGGAAGGGGGAACTTCCTGGAATTTCTCGAGTTGTGGCAGGTGTTCTCGAGTTACGACGGGGACCTCAGGGACCCGCCCTGGTGGCCTCAGGAGAGGCCAGTCCCCATGCGAGTTGCTAGGGGGCCTCTCGGGATTCCTCTCCCGTCGATACCGGGGCAAAAACCTTGTGTGGAGTCAGGGCCGGAACCGAGGATTCCTCTCTTGGGCTGACATGGATCTTTGGGTACTTCTGGAGTCTCCCCAGGGGAGTCAGGCCTCGTCTCGAGTCGGGGCATGCACGTGCACTTTCCTTCCAGGCTGTAGCAGCAATGTCACGCTTCCCGTGGCGTGGATCAAAGGATCTGTGGTTTTCCCTCGAGGCTTTCCCTCGAGGCTTTCCCACAGGGCTGTCCCACGTGCCACCGTGGTGTGAGTCGATCCTCGGCGTGAAAGATGAGCCAGTGCAGGGCAAAGAGGTTCCTCTGGAATGGACTGAGACATCTGGGGGACTCTTGGAATGGTGGTACGACCATGGAGTTCCTCTCGCCTTTCCTGTTGAGAGTGCCTCCGCTTGAAATGCGACGGGAACGCCGGGAATTCTTTCCCGTTGAAAGCAGGGAAAGGATCGCTCATTTCGAGCTAGGAGGGGGAAACGGGGCTCCTCTGGATGTGGGCGGGACCATCTTGCTTCCTCTAGAGTGGAGACGGGTATGGCGGTGAACTTCTTGAGTTGCAGCAAGGGTGTGAAAGACCCTTTCGAAGTTCCAGAGGTTAGGTGTCATTCGTCTCCAGATGCATCATCGGAAATAGGCCTCATCTCGCCTAGAAGGGAGAACTTCCTGGATATTCTCGAGTTGTGGCAGCTGTTCTCGAGTTATGACGGGGACCTCAGGGACCCGCCCTGGTGTCCTCAGTAAAGGCCAGTCCCCATGCGAGTTGCTAGGGGGCCTCTCGGGATTCCTCTCCCGTCGATACCGGGGCCAAAATCCTTGTCTGGAGTCAGGGCCGGAACCGAGGATTCCTCTCAGGGGCTGACATGGATCTTTGGGTATTTCTGGTGTCTCCCCAGGGGAGTCAGGCCTCGTCTCGAGTGGGGGCATGCACGTGTGCTTTCCTTCCAGGCTGTACCAGCAATGTCACGCTTCCCGTGGCGTGGATCAAAGGATATGTGGTTTTCCCTCGAGGCTTTCCCACAGGGCTGTCCCACGTGCCACTGTGGTGTGAGTCGACTTCTCCGTGAAAGATGAGCCAGTGCAGGGCAAAGAGGTTCCTCTGGAATGGAAAGAGACATCTGGGGGACTCTTGGAATGGTGGTACGGCCATGGAGTTCCTCTCGCCTTTCCTGTTGAGAGTGCCTCCTCTTGAGATGCGACGGGAACGCAGAAATTCTTTCCCGTTGAAAGCAGGGAAAGGATCCCTCATCTCGATCTCCGAGGGGGAAACGGGGCTCCTCTGGATGGGGGCGGGACCATCGTTCTTCCTCTCGAGTGGAGATGGGTATGGCGGTGAACTTCTTGAGTTGCAGCAAGGGTGTGAAAGACCCTTTCGAAGTTCCAGAGGTTAGGTGTCATTAGTCTCCAGACGCCTCATCGGAAATAGGCCTCATCTCGCTGGAAGGGAGAACTTCCTGGATTTTCTCGAGTTGCGGCAGGTGTTCTCGAGTTACGACGGGGACCTCAGGGACCCGCCCTGGTGGCCTCAGGAGAGGCCAGTCCCCATGCGAGTTGCTAGGGGGCCTCTCGGGATTCCTCTCCCGTCGATACCCGGGCCAAAAACCTTGTGTGGAGTCTGGGCCGGAACCGAGGATTCCTCTCACGGGCTGATATGGATCTTTGGGTACTTCTGGAGTCTCGCCAGGGGAGAAAGGCCTCATCTCGAGTGGGGGCATGCACGTGCACTTTCCTTCCAGGCTGTAGCAGCAATGTCACGCTTCCCATCGCGTGGATCAAAGGATCTGTGGTTTTCCCTCGAGGCTTTCCCTCGAGGCTTTCCCACAGGGCTGTCCCACGTGCCACCGTGGTGTGAGTCGATCCTCGGCGTGAAAGATGAGCCAGTGCAGGGCAAAGAGGTTCCTCTGAAATGGACTGAGACATCTGGGGGACTCTTGGAATGGTGGTACGACCATGGAGTTCCTCTCGCCTTTCCTGTTGAGAGTGCCTCCTCTTGAGATGCGACGGGAACGCCGGGAATTCTTTCCCGTTGAAAGCAGGGAAAGGATCGCTCATCTCGAGCTAGGAGGGGGAAACGGGGCTCCTCTGGATGTGGGCGGGACCATCGTGCTTCCTCTAGAGTGGAGACGGGTATGGCGGTGAACTTCTTGAGTTGCAGCAAGGGTGTGAAAGACCCTTTCGAAATTCCAGAGGTTAGGTGTCATTAGTCACCAGACGCCTCATCGGAAATAGGCCTCATCTCGCCTGGAAGGGAGAACTTCCTGGATTTTCTCGAGTTGCGGCAGGTGTTCTCGAGTTACGACGGGGACCTCAGGGACCCGCCCTGGTGGCCTCAGGAGAGGCCAGTCCCCATGCGAGTTGCTAGGGGGCCTCTCGGGATTCCTCTCCCGTCGATACCGGGGCCAAAAACCTTGTGTGGAGTCACGGCCGGAACCGAGGATTCCTCTCAGGGGCTGACATGGATCTTTGGGTACTTCTGGAGTCTCCCCATGGGAGTATGGCCTCGTCTCGAGTGGGGGCATGCACGTGCGCTTTCCTTCCAGGCTGTAGCAGCAATGTCACGCTTCCCGTGGCGTGGATTAAAGGATCTGTGGTTTTCCCTCGAAGCTTTCCCTCGAGGCTTTCCCACAGGGCTGTCCCACGTGCCACCGAGGTGTGAGTCGATCCTCGGCGTGAAAGATGAGCCAGTGCAGGGCAAAGAGGTTCCTCTGGAATGGACTGAGACATCTGGGGGACTCTTGGAATGGTGGTACGACCATGGAGTTCCCCTCGCCTTTCCTGTTGAGAGTGCCTCCTCTTGAGATGCGACGGGAACGCCAGGAATTCTTTCCCGTTGAAAGCAGGGAAAGGATCCCTCATCTCGAGCTACGAGGGGGAAACGGGGCTCCTCTGGATGTGGGCGGGACCATCGTGCTTCCTCTCGAGTGGAGACGGGTGTGGCGGTGAACTTCTTGAGTTGCAGCAAGGGTGTGAAAGACCCTTTCGAAGTTCCAGAGGTTAGGTGTCATTAGTCTCCAGACGCCTCATCGGAAATAGGCCTCATCTAGCCTGGAAGGGGGAACTTCCTGGAATTTCTCGAGTTGTGGCAGGTGTTCTCGAGTTACGACGGGGACCTCAGGGACCCGCCCTGGTGGCCTCAGGAGAGGCCAGTCCCCATGCGAGTTGCTAGGGGGCCTCTCGGGATTCCTCTCCCGTCGATACCGGGGCAAAAACCTTGTGTGGAGTCAGGGCCGGAACCGAGGATTCCTCTCTGGGGCTGACATGGATCTTTGGGTACTTCTGGAGTCTCCCCAGGGGAGTCAGGCCTCGTCTCGAGTCGGGGCATGCACGTGCACTTTCCTTCCAGGCTGTAGCAGCAATGTCACGCTTCCCGTGGCGTGGATCAAAGGATCTGTGGTTTTCCCTCGAGGCTTTCCCTCGAGGCTTTCCCACAGGGCTGTCCCACGTGCCACCGTGGTGTGAGTCGATCCTCGGCGTGAAAGATGAGCCAGTGCAGGGCAAAGAGGTTCCTCTGGAATGGACTGAGACATCTGGGGGACTCTTGGAATGGTGGTACGACCATGGAGTTCCTCTCGCCTTTCCTGTTGAGAGTGCCTCCGCTTGAAATGCGACGGGAACGCCGGGAATTCTTTCCCGTTGAAAGCAGGGAAAGGATCGCTCATTTCGAGCTAGGAGGGGGAAACGGGGCTCCTCTGGATGTGGGCGGGACCATCTTGCTTCCTCTAGAGTGGAGACGGGTATGGCGGTGAACTTCTTGAGTTGCAGCAAGGGTGTGAAAGACCCTTTCGAAGTTCCAGAGGTTAGGTGTCATTCGTCTCCAGACGCATCATCGGAAATAGGCCTCATCTCGCCTAGAAGGGAGAACTTCCTGGATATTCTCGAGTTGTGGCAGGTGTTCTCGTGTTATGACGGGGACCTCAGGGACCCGCCCTGGTGTCCTCAGTAAAGGCCAGTCCCCATGCGAGTTGCTAGGGGGCCTCTCGGGATTCCTCTCCCGTCGATACCGGGGCCAAAATCCTTGTCTGGAGTCAGGGCCGGAACCGAGGATTCCTCTCAGGGGCTGACATGGATCTTTGGGTATTTCTGGTGTCTCCCCAGGGGAGTCAGGCCTCGTCTCGAGTGGGGGCATGCACGTGTGCTTTCCTTCCAGGCTGTAGCAACAATGTCACGCTTCCCGTGGCGTGGATCAAAGGATCTGTGGTTTTCCCTCGAGGCTTTCCCACAGGGCTGTCCCACGTGCCACTGTGGTGTGAGTCGACTTCTCCGTGAAAGATGAGGCAGTGCAGGGCAAAGAGGTTCCTCTGGAATGGACTGAGACATCTGGGGGACTCTTGGAATGGTGGTACGACCATGGAGTTCCTCTCGCCTTTCCTGTTGAGAGTGCCTCCTCTTGAGATGCGACGGGAACGCCGGGAATTCTTTCCCGTTGAAAGCAGGGAAAGGATCGCTCATCTCGAGCTAGGAGGGGGAAACGGGGCTCCTCTGGATGTGGGCGGGACCATCGTGCTTCCTCTCGAGTGGAGACGGGTATGGCGGTGAACTTCTTGAGTTGCAGCAAGGGTGTGAAAGACCCTTTCGAAGTTCCAGAGGTTAGGTGTCATTAGTCACCAGACGCCTCATCGGAAATAGGCCTCATCTCGCCTGGAAGGGAGAACTTCCTGGATTTTCTCGAGTTGCGGCAGGTGTTCTCGAGTTACGACGGGGACCTCAGGGACCCGCCCTGGTGGCCTCAGGAGAGGCCAGTCCCCATGCGAGTTGCTAGGGGGCCTCTCGGGATTCCTCTCCCGTCGATACCGGGGCCAAAAACCTTGTGTGGAGTCACGGCCGGAACGGAGGATTCCTCTCAGGGGCTGACATGGATCTTTGGGTACTTCTGGAGTCTCCCCATGGGAGTATGGCCTCGTCTCGAGTGGGGGCATGCACGTGCGCTTTCCTTCCAGGCTGTAGCAGCAATGTCACGCTTCCCGTGGCGTGGATTAAAGGATCTGTGGTTTTCCCTCGAAGCTTTCCCTCGAGGCTTTCCCACACGGCTGTCCCACGTGCCACCGAGGTGTGAGTCGATCCTCGGCGTGAAAGATGAGCCAGTGCAGGGCAAAGAGGTTCCTCTGGAATGGACTGAGACATCTGGGGGACTCTTGGAATGGTGGTACGACCATGGAGTTCCCCTCGCCTTTCCTGTTGAGAGTGCCTCCTCTTGAGATGCGACGGGAACGCCAGGAATTCTTTCCCGTTGAAAGCAGGGAAAGGATCCCTCATCTCGAGCTACGAGGGGGAAACGGGGCTCCTCTGGATGTGGGCGGGACCATCGTGCTTCCTCTCGAGTGGAGACGGGTGTGGCGGTGAACTTCTTGAGTTGCAGCAAGGGTGTGAAAGACCCTTTCGAAGTTCCAGAGGTTAGGTGTCATTAGTCTCCAGACGCCTCATCGGAAATAGGCCTCATCTCGCCTGGAAGGGAGAACTTCCTGGATTTTCTCGAGTTGCGGCAGGTGTTCTCGAGTTACGACGGGGAACTCAGGGACCCGCCCTGGTGGCCTCAGGAGAGGCCAGTCCCCATGCGAGTTGCTAGGGGGCCTCTCGGGATTCCTCTCCCGTCGATACCGGGGCCAAAAACCTTGTGTGGAGTCAGGGCCGGAACCGAGGATTCCTCTCACGGGCTGATATGGATCTTTGGGTACTTCTGGAGTCTCGCCAGGGGAGACAGGCCTTATCTCGAGTGGGTGCATGCACGTGCGCTTTCCTTCCAGGCTGTAGCAGCAATGTCACGCTTCCCATCGCGTGGATCAAAGGATCTGTGGTTTTCCCTCGAGGCTTTCCCTCGAGGCTTTCCCACAGGGCTGTCCCACGTGCCACCGTGGTGTGAGTCGATCCTCGGCGTGAAAGATGAGCCAGTGCAGGGCAAAGAGGTTCCTCTGGAATGGACTGAGACATCTGGGGGACTCCTGGAATGGTGGTACGACCATGGAGTTCCTCTCGCCTTTCCTGTTGAGAGTGCCTCCGCTTGAAATGCGAAGGGAACGCCGGGAATTCTTTCCCGTTGAAAGCAGGGAAAGGATCGCTCATTTCGAGCTAGGAGGGGGAAACGGGGCTCCTCTGGATGTGGGCGGGACCATCTTGCTTCCTCTAGAGTGGAGACGGGTATGGCGGTGAACTTCTTGAGTTGCAGCAAGGGTGTGAAAGACCCTTTCGAAGTTCCAGAGGTTAGGTGTCATTCGTCTCCAGACGCATCATCGGAAATAGGCCTCATCTCGCCTAGAAGGGAGAACTTCCTGGATATTCTCGAGTTGTGGCAGGTGTTCTCGAGTTATGACGGGGACCTCAGGGACCCGCCCTGGTGTCCTCAGTAAAGGCCAGTCCCCATGCGAGTTGCTAGGGGGCCTCTCGGGATTCCTCTCCCGTCGATACCGGGGCCAAAATCCTTGTCTGGAGTCAGGGCCGGAACCGAGGATTCCTCTCAGGGGCTGACATGGATCTTTGGGTATTTCTGGTGTCTCCCCAGGGGAGTCAGGCCTCGTCTCGAGTGGGGGCATGCACGTGTGCTTTCCTTCCAGGCTGTAGCAGCAATGTCACGCTTCCCGTGGCGTGGATCAAAGGATCTGTGGTTTTCCCTCGAGGCTTTCCCACAGGGCTGTCCCACGTGCCACTGTGGTGTGAGTCGACTTCTCCGTGAAAGATGAGCCAGTGCAGGGCAAAGAGGTTCCTCTGGAATGGAAAGAGACATCTGGGGGACTCTTGGAATGGTGGTACGGCCATGGAGTTCCTCTCGCCTTTCCTGTTGAGAGTGCCTCCTCTTGAGATGCGACGGGAACGCAGAAATTCTTTCCCGTTGAAAGCAGGGAAAGGATCCCTCATCTCGATCTCCGAGGGGGAAGCGGGGCTCCTCTGGATGGGGGCGGGACCATCGTTCTTCCTCTCGAGTGGAGATGGGTATGGCGGTGAACTTCTTGAGTTGCAGCAAGGGTGTGAAAGACCCTTTCGAAGTTCCAGAGGTTAGGTGTCATTAGTCTCCAGACGCCTCATCGGAAATAGGCCTCATCTCGCTGGAAGGGAGAACTTCCTGGATTTTCTCGAGTTGCGGCAGGTGTTCTCGAGTTACGACGGGGACCTCAGGGACCCGCCCTGGTGGCCTCAGGAGAGGCCAGTCCCCATGCGAGTTGCTAGGGGGCCTCTCGGGATTCCTCTCCCGTCGATACCCGGGCCAAAAACCTTGTGTGGAGTCTGGGCCGGAACCGAGGATTCCTCTCACGGGCTGATATGGATCTTTGGGTACTTCTGGAGTCTCGCCAGGGGAGAAAGGCCTCATCTCGAGTGGGGGCATGCACGTGCACTTTCCTTCCAGGCTGTAGCAGCAATGTCACGCTTCCCATCGCGTGGATCAAAGGATCTGTGGTTTTCCCTCGAGGCTTTCCCTCGAGGCTTTCCCACAGGGCTGTCCCACGTGCCACCGTGGTGTGAGTCGATCCTCGGCGTGAAAGATGAGCCAGTGCAGGGCAAAGAGGTTCCTCTGAAATGGACTGAGACATCTGGGGGACTCTTGGAATGGTGGTACGACCATGGAGTTCCTCTCGCCTTTCCAGTTGAGAGTGCCTCCTCTTGAGATGCGACGGGAACGCCGGGAATTCTTTCCCGTTGAAAGCAGGGAAAGGATCGCTCATCTCGAGCTAGGAGGGGGAAACGGGGCTCCTCTGGATGTGGGCGGGACCATCGTGCTTCCTCTAGAGTGGAGACGGGTATGGCGGTGAACTTCTTGAGTTGCAGCAAGGGTGTGAAAGACCCTTTCGAAGTTCCAGAGGTTAGGTGTCATTAGTCACCAGACGCCTCATCGGAAATAGGCCTCATCTCGCCTGGAAGGGAGAACTTCCTGGATTTTCTCGAGTTGCGGCAGGTGTTCTCGAGTTACGACGGGGACCTCAGGGACCCGCCCTGGTGGCCTCAGGAGAGGCCAGTCCCCATGCGAGTTGCTAGGGGGCCTCTCGGGATTCCTCTCCCGTCGATACCGGGGCCAAAAACCTTGTGTGGAGTCACGGCCGGAACGGAGGATTCCTCTCAGGGGCTGACATGGATCTTTGGGTACTTCTGGAGTCTCCCCATGGGAGTATGGCCTCGTCTCGAGTGGGGGCATGCACGTGCCCTTTCCTTCCAGGCTGTAGCAGCAATGTCACGCTTCCCGTGGCGTGGATTAAAGGATCTGTGGTTTTCCCTCGAAGCTTTCCCTCGAGGCTTTCCCACAGGGCTGTCCCACGTGCCACCGAGGTGTGAGTCGATCCTCGGAGTGAAAGATGAGCCAGTGCAGGGCAAAGAGGTTCCTCTGGAATGGACTGAGACATCTGGGGGACTCTTGGAATGGTGGTACGACCATGGAGTTCCCCTCGCCTTTCCTGTTGAGAGTGCCTCCTCTTGAGATGCGACGGGAACGCCAGGAATTCTTTCCCGTTGAAAGCAGGGAAAGGATCCCTCATTTCGAGCTACGAGGGGGAAACGGGGCTCCTCTGGATGTGGGCGGGACCATCGTGCTTCCTCTCGAGTGGAGACGGGTGTGGCGGTGAACTTCTTGAGTTGCAGCAAGGGTGTGAAAGACCCTTTCGAAGTTCCAGAGGTTAGGTGTCATTAGTCTCCAGACGCCTCATCGGAAATAGGCCTCATCTCGCCTGGAAGGGGGAACTTCCTGGAATTTCTCGAGTTGTGGCAGGTGTTCTCGAGTTACGACGGGGACCTCAGGGACCCGCCCTGGTGGCCTCAGGAGAGGCCAGTCCCCATGCGAGTTGCTAGGGGGCCTCTCGGGATTCCTCTCCCGTCGATACCGGGGCAAAAACCTTGTGTGGAGTCAGGGCCGGAACCGAGGATTCCTCTCTGGGGCTGACATGGATCTTTGGGTACTTCTGGAGTCTCCCCAGGGGAGTCAGGCCTCGTCTCGAGTCGGGGCATGCACGTGCACTTTCCTTCCAGGCTGTAGCAGCAATGTCACGCTTCCCGTGGCGTGGATCAAAGGATCTGTGGTTTTCCCTCGAGGCTTTCCCTCGAGGCTTTCCCACAGGGCTGTCCCACGTGCCACCGTGGTGTGAGTCGATCCTCGGCGTGAAAGATGAGCCAGTGCAGGGCAAAGAGGTTCCTCTGGAATGGACTGAGACATCTGGGGGACTCTTGGAATGGTGGTACGACCATGGAGTTCCTCTCGCCTTTCCTGTTGAGAGTGCCTCCGCTTGAAATGCGACGGGAACGCCGGGAATTCTTTCCCGTTGAAAGCAGGGAAAGGATCGCTCATTTCGAGCTAGGAGGGGGAAACGGGGCTCCTCTGGATGTGGGCGGGACCATCTTGCTTCCTCTAGAGTGGAGACGGGTATGGCGGTGAACTTCTTGAGTTGCAGCAAGGGTGTGAAAGACCCTTTCGAAGTTCCAGAGGTTAGGTGTCATTCGTCTCCAGACGCCTCATCGGAAATAGGCCTCATCTCGCTGGAAGGGAGAACTTCCTGGATTTTCTCTAGTTGCGGCAGGTGTTCTCGAGTTACGACGGGGACCTCAGGGACCCGCCCTGGTGGCCTCAGGAGAGGCCAGTCCCCATGCGAGTTGCTAGGGGGCCTCTCGGGATTCCTCTCCCGTCGATACCCGGGCCAAAAACCTTGTGTGGAGTCTGGGCCGGAACCGAGGATTCCTCTCACGGGCTGATATGGATCTTTGGGTACTTCTGGAGTCTCGCCAGGGGAGAAAGGCCTCATCTCGAGTGGGGGCATGCACGTGCACTTTCCTTCCAGGCTGTAGCAGCAATGTCACGCTTCCCATCGCGTGGATCAAAGGATCTGTGGTTTTCCCTCGAGGCTTTCCCTCGAGGCTTTCCCACAGGGCTGTCCCACGTGCCACCGTGGTGTGAGTCGATCCTCGGCGTGAAAGATGAGCCAGTGCAGGGCAAAGAGGTTCCTCTGGAATGGACTGAGACATCTGGGGGACTCTTGGAATGGTGGTACGACAATGGAGTTCCTCTCGCCTTTTCTGTTGAGAGTGCCTCCTCTTGAGAAGCGACGGGAACGCCTGGAATTCTTTCCCGTTGAAAGCAGGGAAAGGATCCCTCATCTCGAGCTACGAGGGGGAAACGGGGCTCCTCTGGATGTGGGCGGGACCATCGTGCTTCCTCTAGAGTGGAGACGGGTATGGCGGTGAACTTCTTGAGTTGCAGGAAGGGTGTGAAAGACCCTTTCGAAGTTCCAGTGTTTAGGTGTCATTAGTCTCCAGACGCCTGATCGGAAATAGGCCTCATCTCGCCTGGAAGGGAGAACTTCCTGGATTTTCTCGAGTTGCGGCAGGTGTTCTCGAGTTACGACGGGGACCTCAGGGACCCGCCCTGGTGGCCTCCGGAGAGGCCAGTCCCCATGCGAGTTGCTAGGGGGCCTCTCGGGATTACTCTCCCGTCGATACCGGGGCCAAAAACCTTGCATGGAGTCAGGGCCGGAACCGAGGATTCCTCTCAGGGGCTGACATGGATCTTTGGGTACTTCTGGAGTCTCCCCAGGGGAGTCAGGCCTCGTCTCGTGTCGGGGCATGCACGTGCACTTTCCTTCCAGCCTGTAGCAGCAATGTCACGCTTCCCGTGGCGTGGATCAAAGGATCTGTGGTTTTCCCTCGAGGCTTTCCCTCGAGGCTTTCCCACAGGGCTGTCCCACGTGCCACCGTGGTGTGAGTCGATCCTCGGCGTGAAAGATGAGCCAGTGCAGGGCAAAGAGGTTCCTCTGGAATGGACTGAGACATCTGGGGGACTCTTGGAATGGTGGTACGACCATGGAGTTCCTCTCGCATTTCCTGTTGAGAGTGCCTCCGCTTGAGATGCGACGGGAACGCCGGGAATTCTTTCCCGTTGAAAGCAGGGAAAGGATCGCTCATTTCGAGCTAGGAGGGGGAAACGGGGCTCCTCTGGATGTGGGCAGGACCATCGTGCTTCCTCTAGAGTGGAGACGGGTATGGCGGTGAACTTCTTGAGTTGCAGCAAGGGTGTGAAAAACCCTTTCGAAGTTCCAGAGGTTAGGTGTCATTAGTCTCCAGACGCCTCATCGGAAATAGGCCTCATCTCGCCTGGAAGGGAGAACTTCCTGGATTTTCTCGAGTTGCGGCAGGTGTTCTCGAGTTACGAAGGGGACCTCAGGGACCCGCCCTGGTGGCCTCAGGAGAGGCCAGTCCCCATGCGAGTTGCTAGGGGGACTCTTGGGAATCCTCTCCCGTCGAAACCCGGGCCAAAAACCTTGTGTGGAGTCAGGGCCGGAACCGAGGATTCCTCTCAGGGGCTGACATGGATCTTTGGGTATTTCTGGTGTCTCCCCAGGGGAGTCAGGCCTCGTCTCGAGTGGGGGCATGCACGTGTGCTTTCCTTCCAGGCTGTAGCAGCAATGTCACGCTTCCCGTGGCGTGGATCAAAGGATCTGTGGTTTTCCCTCGAGGCTTTCCCACAGGGCTGTCCCACGTGCCACTGTGGTGTGAGTCGACTTCTCCGTGAAAGATGAGCCAGTGCAGGGCAAAGAGGTTCCTCTGGAATGGAAAGAGACATCTGGGGGACTCTTGGAATGGTGGTACGGCCATGGAGTTCCTCTCGCCTTTCCTGTTGAGAGTGCCTCCTCTTGAGATGCGACGGGAACGCAGAAATTCTTTCCCGTTGAAAGCAGGGAAAGGATCCCTCATCTCGATCTCCGAGGGGGAAACGGGGCTCCTCTGGATGGGGGCGGGACCATCGTTCTTCCTCTCGAGTGGAGATGGGTATGGCGGTGAACTTCTTGAGTTGCAGCAAGGGTGTGAAAGACCCTTTCGAAGTTCCAGAGGTTAGGTGTCATTAGTCTCCAGACGCCTCATCGGAAATAGGCCTCATCTCGCTGGAAGGGAGAACTTCCTGGATTTTCTCGAGTTGCGGCAGGTGTTCTCGAGTTACGACGGGGACCTCAGGGACCCGCCCTGGTGGCCTCAGGAGAGGCCAGTCCCCATGCGAGTTGCTAGGGGGCCTCTCGGGATTCCTCTCCCGTCGATACCCGGGCCAAAAACCTTGTGTGGAGTCTGGGCCGGAACCGAGGATTCCTCTCACGGGCTGATATGGATCTTTGGGTACTTCTGGAGTCTCGCCAGGGGAGAAAGGCCTCATCTCGAGTGGGGGCATGCACGTGCACTTTCCTTCCAGGCTGTAGCAGCAATGTCACGCTTCCCATCGCGTGGATCAAAGGATCTGTGGTTTTCCCTCGAGGCTTTCCCTCGAGGCTTTCCCACAGGGCTGTCCCACGTGCCACCGTGGTGTGAGTCGATCCTCGGCGTGAAAGATGAGCCAGTGCAGGGCAAAGAGGTTCCTCTGGAATGGACTGAGACATCTGAGGGACTCTTGGAATGGTGGTACGACCATGGAGTTCCTCTCGCATTTCCTGTTGAGAGTGCCTCCGCTTGAGATGCGACGGGAACGCCGGGAATTCTTTCCCGTTGAAAGCAGGGAAAGGATCGCTCATTTCGAGCTAGGAGGGGGAAACGGGGCTCCTCTGGATGTGGGCAGGACCATCGTGCTTCCTCTAGAGTGGAGACGGGTATGGCGGTGAACTTCTTGAGTTGCAGCAAGGGTGTGAAAAACCCTTTCGAAATTCCAGAGGTTAGGTTTCATTAGTCTCCAGACGCCTCATCGGAAATAGGCCTCATCTCGCCTGGAAGGGAGAACTTCCTGGATTTTCTCGAGTTGCGGCAGGTGTTCTCGAGTTACGACGGGGACCTCAGGGACCCGCCCTGGTGGCCTCAGGAGAGGCCAGTCCCCATGCGAGTTGCTAGGGGGACTCTCGGGATTCCTCTCCCGTCGAAACCCGGGCCAAAAACCTTGTGTGGAGTCAGGGCCGGAACCGAGGATTCCTCTCACGGGCTGATATGGATCTTTGGGTACTTCTGGAGTCTCGCCAGGGGAGAAAGGCCTCATCTCGAGTGGGGGCATGCACGTGCACTTTCCTTCCAGGCTGTAGCAGCAATGTCACGCTTCCCATCGCGTGGATCAAAGGATCTGTGGTTTTCCCTCGAGGCTTTCCCTCGAGGCTTTCCCACAGGGCTGTCCCACGTGCCACCGTGATGTGAGTCGATCCTCGGCATGAAAGATGAGCCAGTGCAGGGCAAAGAGGTTCCTCTGGAATGGACTGAGACATCTGGGGGACTCTTGGAATGGTGGTACGACCATGGAGTTCCTCTCGCCTTTCCTGTTGAGAGTGCCTCCTCTTGAGATGCGACGGGAACGCCGGGAATTCTTTCCCGTTGAAAGCAGGGAAAGGATCGCTCATCTCGAGCTAGGAGGGGGAAACGGGGCTCCTCTGGATGTGGGCGGGACCATCGTGCTTCCTCTAGAGTGGAGACGGGTATGGCGGTGAACTTCTTGATTTGCAGCAAGGGTGTGAAAGACCCTTTCGAAGTTCCAGAGTTTAGGTGTCATTAGTCTCCAGACGCCTCATCGGAAATAGGCCTCATCTCGCCTGGAAGGGAGAACTTCCTGGATTTTCTCGAGTTGCGGTAGGTGTTCTCGAGTTACGACGGGGACCTCAGGGACCCGCCCTGGTGGCCTCAGGAGAGGCCAGTCCCCATGCGAGTTGCTAGGGGGCCTCTCGGGATTCCTCTCCCGTCGATACCGGGGCCAAAACCCTTGTGTGGAGTCAGGGCCGGAACCGAGGATTCCTCTCAGTGGCTAACATGGATCTTTGGGTACTTCTGGAGTCTCCCCAGGGGAGTCAGGCCTCGTCTCGAGTGGGGGCATGCACGTGCGCTTTCCTTCAAGGCTGTAGCAGCAATGTCACGCTTCCCGTGGCGTGAATCAAACGATCTGTGGTTTTCCCTCGAGGCTTTCCCTCGAGGCTTTCCCACAGGGCTGTCCCACGTGCCACCGTGGTGTCAGTCGATCCTCGGCGTGAAAGATGAGCCAGTGCAGGGCAAAGAGGTTCCTCTGGAATGGACTGAGACATCTGGGGGACTCTTGAAATGGTGGTACGACCATGCAGTTCCTCACGCCTTTCTTGTTGAGAGTGCCTCCTCTTGAGATGCGACGGGAACGCCGGGAATTCTTTCCCGTTGAAAGCAGGGAAAGGATCCCTCATCTCGAGCTACGAGGGGGAAACGGGGCTCCTCTGGATGTGGGCGGGACCATCGTGCTTCCTCTCGAGTGGAGACGGGTATGGCGGTGAACTTCTTGAGTTGCAGCAAGGGTGTGAAAGACCCTTTCGAAGTTCCAGAGGTTAGGTGTCATTAGTCTCCAGACGCCTCATCGGAAATAGGCCTCATCTCGCCTGGAAGGGAGAAATTCCTGGATTTTCTCGAGTTGCGGCAGGTGTTCTCGAGTTACGACGGGAACCACAGGGACCCGCCCTGATGGCCTCAGGAGAGGCCAGTCCCCATGCGAGTTGCTAGGGGGCCTCTCGGGATTCCTCTACCGTCGATACTGGCGCCAAAAACCTTGTGTGGAGTCAGGGCCGGAACCGAGGATTCCTCTCAGGGGCTGACATGGATGTTTGGGTACTTCTGGAGTCTCCCCAGGGGAGTCAGGCCTCGGCTCGAGTGGGGGCATGCACGTGCGCTTTCCTTCCAGGCTGTAGCAGCAATGTCACGCTTCCCGTCGCGTGGATCAAAGGATCTGTGGTTTTCCCTCGAGGCTTTCCCTCGAGGCTTTCCCACAGGGCTGTCCCACGTGCCACCGTGGTGTGAGTCGATCCTCGGCGTGAAAGATGAGCCAGTGTACGGCAAAGAGGTTCCTCTGGAATGGACTGAGACATCTGGGGGACTCTTGGAATGGTGGTACGACCATGGAGTTCCTCTCGCCTTTCCTGTTGAGAGTGCCTCCTCTTGAGATGTGACGGGAACGCCGGGAATTCTTTGCGTTGAAAGCAGGGAAAGAATCCCTCATCTCGAGCTTCGAGGGGGAAACGGGGCTCCTCTCGATGTGGGCGGGACCATCGTGCTTCCTCTCGAGTGAAGACGGGTATGGCGGTGAACTTCTTGAGTTGCAGCAAGGGTGTGAAAGACCCTTTCGAAGTTCCAGAGGTTAGGTGTCATTCGTCTCCAGACGCATCATCGGAAATAGGCCTCATCTCGCCTAGAAGGGAGAACTTCCTGGATATTCTCGAGTTGTGGCAGGTGTTCTCGAGTTATGACGGGGACCTCAGGGACCCGCCCTGGTGGCCTCAGTAAAGGCCAGTCCCCATGCGAGTTGCTAGGGGGCCTCTCGGGATTCCTCTCCCGTCGATATCGGGGCCAAAAACCTTGTCTGGAGTCAGGGCCGGAACCGAGGATTCCTCTCAGGGGCTGACATGGATCTTTGGGTATTTCTGGAGTCTCCCCAGGGGAGTCAGGCCTCGTCTCGAGTGGGGTCATGCACGTGTGCTTTCCTTCCAGGCTGTAGCAGCAATGTCACGCTTCCCGTGGCGTGGATCAAAGGATCTGTGGTTTTCCCTCGAGGCTTTCCCACAGGGCTGTCCCACGTGCCACTGTGGTGTGAGTCGACATCTCCGTGAAAGATGAGCCAGTGCAGGGCAAAGAGGTTCCTCTGGAATGGAAAGAGACATCTGGGGGACTCTTGGAATGGTGGTACGGCCATGGAGTTCCTCTCGCCTTTCCTGTTGAGAGTGCCTCCTCTTGAGATGCGACGGGAACGCAGGAATTCTTTCCCGTTGAAAGCAGGGAAACGATCCCTCATCTCGATCTCCGAGGGGGAAACGGGGCTCCTCTGGATGGGGGCGGGACCATCGTTCTTCCTCTCGAGTGGAGATGGGTATGGCGGTGAACTTCTTGAGTTGCAGCAAGGGTGTGAAAGACCCTTTCGAAGTTCCAGAGGTTAGGTGTCATTAGTCTCCAGACGCCTCATCGGAAATAGGCCTCATCTCGCTGGAAGGGAGAACTTCCTGGATTTTCTCGAGTTGCGGCAGGTGTGCTCGAGTTACGACGGGGACCTCAGGGACCCGCCCTGGTGGCCTCAGGAGAGGCCAGTCCCCATGCGAGTTGCTAGGGGGCCTCTCGGGATTCCTCTCCCGTCGATACCCGGGCCAAAAACCTTGTGTGGAGTCTGGGCCGGAACCGAGGATTCCTCTCACGGGCTGATATGGATCTTTGGGTACTTCTGGAGTCTCGCCAGGGGAGAAAGGCCTCATCTCGAGTGGGGGCATGCACGTGCACTTTCCTTCCAGGCTGTAGCAGCAATGTCACGCTTCCCATCGCGTGGATCAAAGGATCTGTGGTTTTCCCTCGAGGCTTTCCCTCGAGGCTTTCCCACAGGGCTGTCCCACGTGCCACCGTGGTGTGAGTCGATCATCGGCGTGAAAGCTGAGCCAGTGCAGGGCAAAGAGGTTCCTCTGGAATGGACTGAGACATCTGGGGGACTCTTGGAATGGTGGTACGACCATGGAGTTCCTCTCGCCTTTCCTGTTGAGAGTGCCTCCTCTTGAGATGCGACGGGAACGCCGGGAATTCTTTCCCGTTGAAAGCAGGGAAAGGATCGCTCATCTCGAGCTAGGAGGGGGAAACGGGGCTCCTCTGGATGTGGGCGGGACCATCGTGCTTCCTCTAGAGTGGAGACGGGTATGGCGGTGAACTTCTTGATTTGCAGCAAGGGTGTGAAAGACCCTTTCGAAGTTCCAGAGTTTAGGTGTCATTAGTCTCCAGACGCCTCATCGGAAATAGGCCTCATCTCGCCTGGAAGGGAGAACTTCCTGGATTTTCTCGAGTTGCGGTAGGTGTTCTCGAGTTACGACGGGGACCTCAGGGACCCGCCCTGGTGGCCTCAGGAGAGGCCAGTCCCCATGCGAGTTGCTAGGGGGCCTCTCGGGATTCCTCTCCCGTCGATACCGGGGCCAAAAACCTTGTGTGGAGTCAGGGCCGGAACCGAGGATTCCTCTCAGTGGCTCACATGGATCTTTGGGTACTTCTGGAGTCTCCCCAGGGGAGTCAGGCGTCGTATCGAGTGGGGGCATGCACGTGCGCTTTCCTTCCAGGCTGTAGCAGCAATGTCACGCTTCCCGTCGCGTGGATCAAAGGATCTGTGATTTTCCATCGAGGCTTTCCCACAGGGCTGTCCCACGTGCCACTGTGTTGTGAGTCGACTTCTCCGTGAAAGATGAGCCAGTGCAGGGCAAAGAGGTTCCTCTGGAATGGAATGAGACATCTGGGGGACTCTTGGAATGGTGGTACGGCCATGGAGTTCCTCTCGCCTTTCCTGTTGAGAGTGCCTCCTCTTGAGATGCGACGGGAACGCAGGAATTCTTTCCCGTTGAAAGCAGGGAAAGGATCCCTCATCTCGATCTCCGAGGGGGAAACGGGGCTCCTCTGGATGGGGGCGGGACCATCGTTCTTCCTCTCGAGTGGAGACGGGTATGGCGGTGAACTTCTTGAGTTGCAGCAAGGGTGTGAAAGACCCTTTCGAAGTACCAGAGGTTAGGTGTCATTAGTCTCCAGACGCCTCATCGGAAATAGGCCTCATCTCGCTGGAAGGGAGAACTTCCTGGATTTTCTCGAGTTGCGGCAGGTGTTCTCGAGTTACGACGGGGACCTCAGGGACCCGCCCTGGTGGCCTCAGGAGAGGCCAGTCCCCATGCGAGTTGCTAGGGGGCCTCTCGGGATTACTCTCCCGTCGATACCGGGGCCAAAAACCTTGTGTAGAGTCAGGGCCGGAACCGAGGATTCCTCTCAGGGGCTGACATGGATCTTTGGGTACTTCTGGAGTCTCCCCAGGGGAGTCAGGCCTCGTATCGAGTGGGGGCATGCACGTGCGCTTTCCTTCCAGGCTGTAGCAGCAATGTCACGCTTCCCGTCGCGTGGATCAAAGGATCTGTGATTTTCCATCGAGGCTTTCCCACAGGGCTGTCCCACGTGCCACCGTGGTGTGAGTCGATCCTCGGCGTGAAAGATGAGCCAGTGCAGGGCAAAGAGGTTCCTCTGGAATGGACTGAGACATCTGGGGGACTCTTGGAATGGTGGTACGACCATGGAGTTCCTCTCGCCTTTCCTGTTTAGAGTGCCACCTCTTGAGATGCGTCAGGAACGCCGGAAATTGTTTGCTTTGAAAGCAGTGAAAGGATCCCTCATCTCGAGCTACGAGGCGGAAACGGGGCTCCTCTGGATGTGGGCGGGACCATCGTGCTTCCTCTCGAGTGGAGACGTGTATGGCGGTGAACTTCTTGAGTTGCAGCAAGGGTGTGAAAGACCCTTTCGAAGTTCCAGAGGTTAGGTGTCATTAGTCTCCAGACGCCTCATCGGAAATAGGCCTCATCTCGCCTGGAAGGGAGAACTTCCTGGATTTTCTCGAGTTGCGGCAGGTGTTCTCGAGTTACGACGGGGACCTCAGGAACACGCCCTGGTGGCCTCAGGAGAGGCCAGTCCCCATGCGAGTTGCTGGGAGGCCTCTCGGGATTCCTCTCCCGTCGATACCGGGGCCAAAAACCTTGTGTGGAGTCAGGGCCGGACCGAGAATTCCTCTCAAGGGCTGACATGGATCTTTGGGTACTTCTGGAGTCTCCCCAGGGGAGTCAGGCCTCGTCTCGAGTGGGGGCATGCACGTGCGCTTTCCTTCCAGGCTGTAGCAGCAATGTCACGCTTCCCATGGCGTGGATCAAAGGATCTGTGGTTTTCCCTCGAGGCTTTCCCTCGAGGCTTTCCCACAGGGCTGTCCCACGTGCCACCGTGGTGTGAGTCGATCCTCGGCGTGAAAGATGAGCCAGTGCAGGGCAAAGAGGTTCCTCTGGAATGGACTGAGACATCTGGGGGACTCTTGGAATGGTGGTACGACCATGGAGTTCCTCTCGCCTTTCCTGTTGAGAGTGCCTCCTCTTGAGATGCGACGGGAACGCCGGGAATTCTTTCCCGTTGAAAGCAGGGAAAGGATCCCTCATCTCGAGCTACGAGGGGGAAACGGGGCTCCTCTGGATGTGGGCGGGACCATCGTGCTTCCTCTCGAGTGGAGACGGGTATGGCGGTGAACTTCTTGAGTTGCAGCAAGGGTGTGAAAGACCCTTTCGAAGTTCCAGAGGTTAGGTGTCATTCGTCTCCAGACGCCTCATCGGAAATAGGCTTCATCTCTCCTGGAAGGGAGAACTTCCTGGATTTTCTCGAGTTGCGGCAGGTGTTCTCGAGTTACGACGGGGACCTCAGGGACCCGCCCTGGTGGCCTCAGGGGAGGCCAGTACCCATGCGAGTTGCTAGGGGGCCTCTCGGGATTAATCTCCCGTCGATACCGGGGCCAAAAACCTTGTGTGGAGTCAGGACCGGAACCGAGGATTCCTCTCAGGGGCTGACATGGATCTTTGGGTACTTCTGGAGTCTCCCCAGGGGAGTCAGGCCTAGGCTCGAGTGGGGGCATGCACGTGCGATTTCCTTCCAGGCTGTAGCAGCAATGTCACGCATCCCGTCGCGTATAGTAATGGATCTGGGTTTTCCCTCGAGGCTTTCCCACAGGGCTGTCCCACGTGCCACCGTGGTGTGAGTCGATCCTCGGCGTGAAAGATGAGCCAGTGCAGGGCAAAGAGGTTCCTCTGGAATGGACTGAGACATCTGGGGGACTCTTGGAATGGTGGTACGACCATGGAGTTCCCCTCGACTTTCCTGTTGAGAGTGCCTCCTCTTGAGATGCGACGGGAACGCCAGGAATTCTTTCCCGTTGAAAGCAGGGAAAGGATCCCTCATCTCGAGCTACGAGGGGGAAACGGGGCTCCTCTGGATGTGGGCGGGACCATCGTGCTTCCTCTCGAGTGGAGACGGGTATGGCGGTGAACTTCTTGAGTTGCAGCAAGGGTGTGAAAGACCCTTTCGAAGTTCCAGAGTTTAGGTGTCATTAGTCTACAGATGCCTCATCGGAAATAGGCCTCATCTCGCCTGGAAGGGGGAACTTCCTGGAATTTCTCGAGTTGTGGCAGGTGTTCTCGAGTTACGACGGGGACCTCAGGGACCCGCCCTGGTGGCCTCAGGAGAGGCCAGTCCCCATGCGAGTTGCTAGGGGGCCTCTCGGGATTCCTCTCCCGTCGATACCGGGGCAAAAACCTTGTGTGGAGTCAGGGCCGGAACCGAGGATTCCTCTCAGGGGCTGACATGGATCTTTGGGTACTTCTGGAGTCTCCCCAGGGTAGTCAGGCCTCGTCTCGAGTCGGGGCATGCACGTGCACTTTCCTTCCAGGCTGTAGCAGCAATGTCACGCTTCCCGTCGCGTGGATCAAAGGATCTGTGGTTTTCCCTCGAGGCTTTCCCTCGAGGCTTTCCCACAGGGCTGTCCCACGTGCCACCGTGGTGTGAGTCGATCCTCGGCGTGAAAGATGAGCCAGTGCAGGGCAAAGATGTTCCTCTGGAATGGACTGAGACATCTGGGGGACTCTTGGAATGGTGGTACGACCATGGAGTTCCTCTCGCCTTTCCTGTTGAGATTGCCTCCGCTTGAAATGCGACGGGAACGCCGGGAATTCTTTCCCGTTGAAAGCAGGGAAAGGATCGCTCATTTCGAGCTAGGAGGGGGAAACGGGGCTCCTCTGGATGTGGGCGGGACCATCGTGCTTCCTCTAGAGTGGAGACGGGTATGGCGGTGAACTTCTTGAGTTGCAACAAGGGTGTGAAAGACCCTTTCGAAGTTCCAGAGGTTAGGTTTCATTCGTCTCCAGACGCATCATCGGAAATAGGCCTCATCTCGCCTGGAAGGGAGAACTTCCTGGATATTCTCGAGTTGTGGCAGGTGTTCTCGAGTTATGACGGGGACCTCAGGGACCCGCCCTGGTGTCCTCAGTAAAGGCCAGTCCCCATGCGAGTTGCTAGGGGGCCTCTCGGGATTCCTCTCCCGTCGATACCGGGGCCAAAATCCTTGTCTGGAGTCAGGGCCGGAACCGAGGATTCCTCTCAGGGGCTGACATGGATCTTTGGGTATTTCTGGAGTCTCCCCAGGGGAGTCAGGCCTCGTCTCGAGTGGGGGCATGCACGTGTGCTTTCCTTCCAGGCTGTAGCAGCAATGTCACGCTTCCCGTGGCGTGGATCAAAGGATCTGTGGTTTTCCCTCGAGGCTTTCCCACAGGGATGTCCCACGTGCCACTGTGGTGTGAGTCGACTTCTCCGTGAAAGATGAGCCAGTGCAGGGCAAAGAGGTTCCTCTGGAATGGAAAGAGACATCTGGGGGACTCTTGGAATGGTGGTACGGCCATGGAGTTCCTCTCGTCTTTCCTGTTGAGAGTGCCTCCTCTTGAGATGCGACGGGAACGCAGGAATTCTTTCCCGTTGAAAGCAGGGAAAGGATCCCTCATCTCGAGCTCCGAGGGGGAAACGGGGCTCCTCTGGATGTGGGTGGGACCATCGTGCTTCCTCTCGAGTGGAGACGGGTATGGCGGTGAACTTCTTGAGTTGCAGCAAGGGTGTGAAAGACCCTTTCGAAGTTCCAGAGGTTAGGTGTCATTAGTCTCCAGACGCCTCATCGGAAATAGGCCTCATCTCGCTGGAAGGGAGAACTTCCTGGATTTTCTCGAGTTGCGGCAGGTGTTCTCGAGTTACGACGGGGACCTCAGGGACCCGCCCTGGTGGCCTCAGGAGAGGCCAGTCCCCATGCGAGTTGCTAGGGGGCCTCTCGGGATTCCTCTCCCGTCGATACCCGGGCCAAAAACCTTGTGTGGAGTCTGGGCCGGAACCGAGGATTCCTCTCACGGGCTGATATGGATCTTTGGGTACTTCTGGAGTCTCGCCAGGGGAGAAAGGCCTCATCTCGAGTGGGGGCATGCACGTGCACTTTCCTTCCAGGCTGTAGCAGCAATGTCACGCTTCCCATCGCGTGGATCAAAGGATCTGTGGTTTTCCCTCGAGGCTTTCCCTCGAGGCTTTCCCACAGGGCTGTCCCACGTGCCACCGTGGTGTGAGTCGATCCTCGGCGTGAAAGATGAGCCAGTGCAGGGCAAAGAGGTTCCTCTGGAATGGACTGAGACATCTGGGTGACTCTTGGAATGGTGGTACGACCATGGAGTTCCTCTCGCCTTTCCTGTTGAGAGTGCCTCCTCTTGAGATGCGACGGGAACGCCGGGAATTCTTTCCCGTTGAAAGCAGGGAAAGGATCGCTCATCTCGAGCTAGGAGGGGGAAACGGGGCTCCTCTGGATGTGGGCGGGACCATCGTGCTTCCTCTAGAGTGGAGACGGGTATGGCGGTGAACTTCTTGAGTTGCAGCAAGGGTGTGAAAGACCCTTTCGAAGTTCCAGAGTTTAGGTGTCATTAGTCTCCAGATGCCTCATCGGAAATAGGCCTCATCTCGCCTGGAAGGGAGAACTTCCTGGATTTTCTCGAGTTGCGGCAGGTGTTCTCGAGTTACGACGGGGACCTCAGGGACCCGCCCTGGTGGCCTCAGGAGAGGCCAGTCCCCATGCGAGTTGCTAGGGGGCCTCTCGGCATTACTCTCCCGTCGATACCGGGGCCAAAAACCTTGCGTGGCGTCAGGGCCGGAACCGAGGATTCCTCTCAGGGGCTGACATGGATCTTTGGGTACTTCTGGAGTCTCCCCAGGGGAGTCAGGCCTCGTCTCGTGTCGGGGCATGCACGTGCACTTTCCTTCCAGGCTGTAGCAGCAATGTCACGCTTCCCGTGGCGTGGATCAAAGGATCTGTGGTTTTCCCTCGAGGCTTTCCCTCGAGGCTTTCCCACAGGGCTGTCCCACGTGCCACCGTGGTGTGAGTCGATCCTCGGCGTGAAAGATGAGCCAGTGCAGGGCAAAGAGGTTCCTCTGGAATGGACTGAGACATCTGGGGGACTCTTGGAATGGTGGTACGACCATGGAGTTCCTCTCGCCTTTCCTGTTGAGAGTGCCTCCGCTTGAGATGCGACGGGAACGCCGGGAATTCTTTCCCATTGAAAGCAGGGAAAGGATTCCTCATCTCGAGCTACGAGGGGGAAAGGGGGATCCTCTGGATGTGGGCGGGACGATCGTGCTTCCTCTCGAGTGGAGACGGGTATGGCGGTGAATTTCTTGAGTTGCAGCAAGGGTGTGAAAGACCCTTTCGAAGTTCCAGAGGTTAGGTGTCATTAGTCTCCAGACGCCTCATCGGAAATAGGCCTCATCTCGCCTGGAAGGGAGAACTTCCTGGATTTTCTCGAGTTGCGGCAGGTGTTCTCGAGTTACGACGGGGACCTCAGGGACCCGCCCTGGTGGCCTCAGGAGAGGCCAGTCCCCATGCGAGTTGCTAGGGGGCCTCTCGGGATTCCTCTCCCGTCGATACCGGGGCCAAAAACCTTGTGTGGAGTCAGGGCCGGAACCGAGGATTCCTCTCAGTGGCTGACATGGATCTTTGGGTACTTCTGGAGTCTCCCCAGGGGAGTCAGGCCTCGTCTCGAGTGGGGGCATGCACGTGCGCTTTCCTTCAAGGCTGTAGCAGCAATGTCACGCTTCCCGTGGCGTGAAACAAACGATCTGTGGTTTTCCCTCGAGGCTTTCCCTCGAGGCTTTCCCACAGGGCTGTCCCACGTGCCACCGTGGTGTGAGTCGATCCTCGGCGTGAAAGATGAGCCAGTGTACGGCAAAGAGGTTCCTCTGGAATGGACTGAGACATCTGGGGAACTCTTGGAACGGTGGTACGACCATGGACTTCCTCTCGCCTTTCCTGTTGAGAGTGCCTCCTCTTGAGATGTGACGGGAAGGCCGGGAATTCTTTGCGTTGAAAGCAGGGAAAGAATCCCTCATCTCGAGCTTCGAGGGGGAAACGGGGCTCCTCTCGATGTGGGCGGGACGATCGTGCTTCCTCTCGAGTGGAGACGGGTATGGCGGTGAACTTCTTGAGTTGCAGCAAGGGTGTGAAAGACCCTTTCGAAGTTCCAGAGGTTAGGTGTCATTCGTCTCCAGACACATCATCGGAAATAGGCCTCATCTCGCCTAGAAGGGAGAACTTCCTGGATATTCTCGAGTTGTGGCAGGTGTTCTCGAGTTATGACGGGGACCTCAGGGACCCGCCCTGGTGGCCTCAGGAGAGGCCAGTCCCCATGCGAGTTGCTAGGGGGCCTCTCGGGATTCCTCTCCCGTCGATACCGGGGCCAAAAACCTTGTGTGGAGTCAGGGCCGGAACCGAGGATTCCTCTCAGGGGCTGACATGGATCTTTGGGTATTTCTGGAGTCTCCCCAGGGGAGTCAGGCCTCCTCTCGAGTGGGGGCATGCACGTGTGCTTTCCTTCCAGGCTGTAGCAGCAATGTCATGCTTCCCGTGGCGTGGATCAAAGGATCTGTGGTTTTCCCTCGAGGCTTTCCCACAGGGCTGTCCCACGTGCCACTGTGGTGTGAGTCGACTTCTCCGTGAAAGATGAGCCAGTGCAGGGCAAAGAGGTTCCTCTGGAATGGACTGAGACATCTGGGGGACTCTTGGAATGGTGGTACGTCCATGCAGTTCCTCTCGCCTTTCTTGTTGAGAGTGCCTCCTCTTGAGATGCGACGGGAACGCCGGGAATTCTTTCCCGTTGAAAGCAGGGAAAGGATCCCTCATCTCGAGCTACGAGGGGGAAACGGGGCTCCTCTGGATGTGGGCGGGACCATCGTGCTTCCTCTCGAGTGGAGACGGGTATGGCGGTGAACTTGTTGAGTTGCAGCAAGGGTGTGAAAGACGCTTTCGAAGTTCCAGAGGTTAGGTGTCATTAGTCTCCAGACGCCTGATCGGAAATAGGCCTCATCTCGCCTGGAAGGGAGAAATTCCTGGATTTTCTCGAGTTGCGGCAGGTGTTCTCGAGTTACGACGGGGACATCAGGGACCCGCCCTGGTGGCCTCAGGAGAGGCCAGTCCCCAGGCGAGTTGCTAGGGGGCCTCTCGGGATTCCTCTCCCGTCGATACCGGGGCCAAAATCCTTGTGTGGAGTCAGGGCCGGAAACGAGGATTCCTCTCAGGGGCTGACATGGATCTTTGGGTAATTCTGGAGTCTCCCCAGGGGAGTCAGGCCTCGGCTCGAGTGGGGCCATGCACGTGCGCTTTCCTTCCAGGCTGTAGCAGCAATGTCACGCTTCCCATCGCGTGGATCAAAGGATCTGTGGTTTTCCCTCGAGGCTTTCCCTCGAGTCTTTCCCACAGGGCTGTCCCACGTGCCACCGTGGTGTGAGTCGATCCTCGGCGTGAAAGATGAGCCAGTGCAGGGCAAAGAGGTTCCTCTGGAATGGACTGAGACATCTGGGGGACTCTTGGAATGGTGGTACGACAATGGAGTTCCTCTCGCCTTTTCTGTTGAGAGTGCCTCCTCTTGAGAAGCGACGGGAACGCCTGGAATTCTTTCCCGTTGAAAGCAGGGAAAGGATCGCTCATCTCGAGCTACGAGGGGGAAACGGGGCTCCTCTGGATGTGGGCGGGACCATCGTGCTTCCTCTAGAGTGGAGACGGGTATGGCGGTGAACTTCTTGAGTTGCAGCAAGGGTGTGAAAGACCCTTTCGAAGTTCCAGAGTTTAGGTGTCATTAGTCTCCAGACGCCTCATCGGAAATAGGCCTCATCTCGCCTGGAAGGGAGAACTTCCTGGATTTTCTCGAGTTGCGGCAGGTGTTCTCGAGTTACGACGGGGACCTCAGGGACCCGCCCTGGTGGCCTCAGGAGAGGCCAGTCCCCATGCGAGTTGCTAGGGGGCCTCTCGGGATTACTCTCCCGTCGATACCGGGGCCAAAAACCTTGCATGGAGTCAGGGCCGGAACTGAGGATTCCTCTCAGGGGCTGACATGGATCTTTGGGTACTTCTGGAGTCTCCCCAGGGGAGTCAGGCCTCGTCTCGTGTCGGGGCATGCACGTGCACTTTCCTTCCAGCCTGGAGCAGCAATGTCACGCTTCCCGTGGCGTGGATCAAAGGATCTGTGGTTTTCCCTCGAGGCTTTCCCTCGAGGCTTTCCCACAGGGCTGTCCCACGTGCCACCGTGGTGTGAGTCGATCCTCGGCGTGAAAGATGAGCCAGTGCAGGGCAAAGAGGTTCCTCTGGAATGGACTGAGACATCTGGGGGACTCTTGGAATGGTGGTACGACCATGGAGTTCCTCTCGCCTTTCCTGTTGAGAGTGCCTCCGCTTGAGATGCGACGGGAACGCCGGGAATTCTTTCCCATTGAAAGCAGGGAAAGGATTCCTCATCTCGAGCTACGAGGGGGAAAGGGGGATCCTCTGGATGTGGGCGGGATGATCGTGCTTCCTCTCGAGTGGAGACGGGTATGGCGGTGAACTTCTTGAGTTGCAGCAAGGGTGTGAAAGACCCTTTCGAAGTTCCAGAGGTTAGGTGTCATTAGTCTCCAGACGCCTCATCGGAAATAGGCCTCATCTCGCCTGGAAGGGAGAACTTCCTGGATTTTCTCGAGTTGCGGCAGGTGTTCTCGAGTTACGACGGGGACTTCAGGGACCCGCCCTGGTGGCCTCAGGAGAGGCCAGTCCCCATGCGAGTTGCTAGGGGGACTCTCGGGATTCCTCTCCCGTCGATACCCGGGCCAAAAACCTTGTGTGGAGTCAGGGCCGGAACCGAGGATTCATCTCACGGGCTGATATGGATCTTTGGGTACTTCTGGAGTCTCGCCAGGGGAGACAGGCCTTATCTCGACTGGGTGCATGCACGTGCGCTTTCCTTCCAGGCTGTAGCAGCAATGTCACGCTTCCCGTCGCGTGGATCAAAGGATCTGTGGTTTTCCCTCGAGGCTTTCCCTCGAGGCTTTCCCACAGGGCTGTCCCACGTGCCACCGTGGTGTGAGTCGATCCTCGGCGTGAAAGATGAGCCAGTGCAGGGCAAAGAGGTTCCTCTGGAATGGACTGAGACATCTGGGGGACTCTTGGAATGGTGGTACGACCATGGAGTTCCCCTCGCCTTTCCTGTTGAGAGTGCCTCCTCTTGAGATGCGACGGGAACGCCGGGAATTCTTTCCCGTTGAAAGCAGGGAAAGGATCCCTCATCTCGAGCTACGAGGGGGAAACGGGGCTCCTCTGGATGTGGGCGGGACCATCGTGCTTCCTCTCGAGTGGAGACGGGTGTGGCGGTGAACTTCTTGAGTTGCAGCAAGGGTGTGAAAGACCCTTTCGAAGTTCCAGAGGTTAGGTGTCATTAGTCTCCAGACGCCTCATCGGAAATAGGCCTCATCTCGCCTGGAAGGGGGAACTTCCTGGAATTTCTCGAGTTGTGGCAGGTGTTCTCGAGTTACGACGGGGACCTCAGGGACCCGCCCTGGTGGCCACAGGAGAGGCCAGTCCCCATGCGAGTTGCTAGGGGGCCTCTCGGGATTCCTCTCCCGTCGATACCGGGGCAAAAACCTTGTGTGGAGTCAGGGCCGGAACCGAGGATTCCTCTCAGGGGCTGACATGGATCTTTGGGTACTTCTGGAGTCTCCCCAGGGGAGTCAGGCCTCGTCTCGAGTCGGGGCATGCACGTGCACTTTCCTTCCAGGCTGTAGCAGCAATGTCACGCTTCCCGTGGCGTGGATCAAAGGATCTGTGGTTTTCCCTCGAGGCTTTCCCTCGAGGCTTTCCCACAGGGCTGTCCCACGTGCCACCGTGGTGTGAGTCGATCCTCGGCGTGAAAGATGAGCCAGTGCAGGGCAAAGAGGTTCCTCTGGAATGGACTGAGACATCTGGGGGACTCTTGGAATGGTGGTACGACCATGGAGTTCCTCTCGCCTTTCCTGTTGAGAGTGCCTCCGCTTGAGATGCGACGGGAACGCCGGGAATTCTTTCCCGTTGAAAGCAGGGAAAGGATCGCTCATTTCGAGCTAGGAGGGGGAAACGGGGCTCCTCTGGATGTGGGCGGGACCATCGTGCTTCCTCTAGAGTGGAGACGGGTATGGCGGTGAACTTCTTGAGTTGCAGCAAGGGTGTGAAAGACCCTTTCGAAGTTCCAGAGGTTAGGTGTCATTAGTCTCCAGACGCCTCATCGGAAATAGGCCTCATCTCGCCTGGAAGGGAGAACTTCCTGGATTTTCTCGAGTTGCGGCAGGTGTTCTCGAGTTACGACGGGGACCTCAGGGACCCGCCCTGGTGGCCTCAGGAGAGGCCAGTCCCCATGCGAGTTGCTAGGGGGCCTCTCGGGATTCCTCTCCCGTCGATACCGGGGCCAAAAACCTTGTGTGGAGTCACGGCCGAAACCGAGGATTCCTCTCAGGGGCTGACATGGATCTTTGGGTACTTCTGGAGTCTCCCCATGGGAGTATGGCCTCGTCTCGAGTGGGGGCATGCACGTGCGCTTTCCTTCCAGGCTGTAGCAGCAATGTCACTCTTCCCGTGGCGTGGATCAAAGGATCTGTGGTTTTCCCTCGAGGCTTTCCCTCGAGGCTTTCCCACAGGGCTGTCCCACGTGCCACCGTGGTGTGAGTCGATCCTCGGCGTGAAAGATGAGCCAGTGCAGGGCAAAGAGGTTCCTCTGGAATGGACTGAGACATCTGGGGGACTCTTGGAATGGTGGTACGACCATGGAGTTCCTCTCGCCTTTCCTGTTTAGAGTGCCACCTCTTGAGATGCGTCAGGAACGCCGGGAATTCTTTGCTTTGAAAGCAGTGAAAGGATCCCTCATCTCGAGCTACGAGGGGGAAACGGGGCTCCTCTGGATGTGGGCGGGACCATCGTGCTTCCTCTCGAGTGGAGACGGGTATGGCGGTGAACTTCTTGAGTTGCAGCAAGGGTGTGAAAGACCCTTTCGAAGTTCCAGAGGTTAGGTGTCATTAGTCTCCAGACGCCTCATCGGAAATAGGCCTCATCTCGCCTGGAAGGGAGAAATTCCTGGATTTTCTCGAGTTGCGGCAGGTGTTCTTGAGTTACGACGGGGACCTCAGGGACCCGCCCTGGTGGCCTCAGGAGAGGCCAGTCCCCATGCGAGTTGCTAGGGGGCCTCTCGGGATTACTCTCCCGTCGATACCGGGGCCAAAAACCTTGTGTAGAGTCAGGGCCGGAACCGAGGATTCCTCTCAGGGGCTGACATGGATCTTTGGGTACTTCTGGAGTCTCACCAGGGGAGTCAGGCCTCGTCTCGAGTGGGGGCATGCACGTGCGCTTTCCTTCCAGGCTGTAGCAGCAATGTCACGCTTCCCGTCGCGTGGATCAAAGGATCTGTGATTTTCCATCGAGGCTTTCCCACAGGGCTGTCCCACGTGCCACCGTGGTGTGAGTCGATCCTCGGCGTGAAAGATGAGCCAGTGCAGGGCAAAGAGGTTCCTCTGGAATGGACTGAGACATCTGGGGGACTCTTGGAATGGTGGTACGACCATGGAGTTCCGCTCGCCTTTCCTGTTGAGAGTGCCTCCTCTTGAGATGCGACGGGAACGCCGGGAATTCTTTCCCGTTGAAAGCAGGGAAAGGATCCCTCATCTCGAGCTACGAGGGGGAAACGGGGCTCCTCTGGATGTGGGCGGGACCATCGTGCTTCCTCTCGAGTGGAGACGGGTATGGCGGTGAACTTCTTGAGTTGCAGCAAGGGTGTGAAAGACCCTTTCGAAGTTCCAGACGTTAGGTGTCATTAGTCTCCAGACGCCTCATCGGAAATAGGCCTCATCTCGCCTGGAAGGGAGAACTTCCTGGATTTACTCGAGTTGCGGCAGGTGTTCTCGAGTTACGACGGGGACCTCAGGGACCCGCCCTGGTGGCCTCAGGAGAGGCCAGTCCCCATGCGAGTTGCTGGGAGGCCTCTCGGGATTCCTCTCCCGTGGATACCGGGGCCAAAAACCTTGTGTGGAGTCAGGGCCGGAACCGAGAATTCCTCTAAAGGGCTGACATGGATCTTTGGGTACTTCTGGAGTCTCCCCAGGGGAGTCAGGCCTCGTCTCGAGTGGGGGCATGCACGTGCGCTTTCCTTCCAGGCTGTAGCAGCAATGTGACGCTTCCCGTCGCGTGGATCAAAGGATCTGTGGTTTTCCCTCGAGGCTTTCCCTCGAGGCTTTCCCACAGAGCTGCCCCACGTGCCACCGTGGTGTGAGTCGATCCTCGGCGTGAAAGATGAGCCAGTGCAGGGCAAAGAGGTTCCTCTGGAATGGACTGAGACATCTGGGGGACTTTTGGAATGGTGGTACGACCATGGAGTTTCTCTCGCCTTTCCTGTTGAGAGTGCCTCCTCTTGAGATGCGACGGTAACGCCGGAAATTCTTTCCCGTTGAAAGCAGGGAAAGGATCCCTCATCTCGAGCTACGAGGGGGAAACGGGGCTCCTCTGGATGTGGGCGGGACCATCGTGCATCCTCTCGAGTGGAGACGGGTATGGCGGTGAACTTCTTGAGTTGCAGCAAGGGTGTGAAAGACCCTTTCGAAGTTCCAGAGGTTAGGTGTCATTAGTCTCCAGACGCCTCATCGGAAATAGGCCTCATCTCGCCTGGAAGGGAGAACTTCCTGGATTTTCTCGAGTTGCGGCAGGTGTTCTCGAGTTACGACGGGGACCTCAGGGACCCGCCCTGGTGGCCTCAGGAGAGGCCAGTCCCCATGCGAGTTGCTAGGGGGCCTCTCGGGATTACTCTCCCGTCGATACCGGGGCCAAAAACCTTGTGTAGAGTCAGGGCCGGAACCGAGGATTCCTCTCAGGGGCTGACATGGATCTTTGGGTACTTCTGGAGTCTCCCCAGGGGAGTCAGGCCTCGTCTCGAGTGGGGGCATGCACGTGCGCTTTCCTTCCAGGCTGTAGCAGCAATGTCACGCTTCCCGTCGCGTGGATCAAAGGATCTGTGATTTTCCATCGAGGCTTTCCCACAGGGCTCTCCCACGTGCCACCGTGGTGTGAGTCGATCCTCGGCGTGAAAGATGAGCCAGTGCAAGGCAAAGAGGTTCCTCTGGAATGGACTGAGACATCTGGGGGACTCTAGGAATGGTGGTACGACCATGGAGTTCCTCTCGCCTTTCCTGTTGAGAGTGCCTACTGTTGAGATGCGACGGGAACGCCGGGAATTCTTTCCCGTTGAAAGCAGGGAAACGATCGCTCATTTCGAGCTAGGAGGGGGAAACGGGGCTCCTCTGGATGTGGGCGGGACCATCGTGCTTCCTCTAGAGTGGAGACGGGTATGGCGGTGAACTTCTTGAGTTGCAGCAAGGGTGTGAAAGACCCTTTCGAAGTTCCAGAGGTTAGGTTTCATTCGTCTCCAGACGCATCATCGGAAATAGGCCTCATCTCGCCTGGAAGGGAGAACTTCCTGGATATTCTCGAGTTGTGGCAGGTGTTCTCGAGTTATGACGGGGACCTCAGGGACCCGCCCTGGTGTCCTCAGTAAAGGCCAGTCCCCATGCGAGTTGCTAGGGGGCCTCTCGGGATTCCTCTCCCGTCGATACCGGGGCCAAAATCCTTGTCTGGAGTCAGTGCCGGAACCGAGGATTCCTCTCAGGGGCTGACATGGATCTTTGGGTATTTCTGGAGTCTCCCCAGGGGAGTCAGGCCTCGTCTCGAGTGGGGGCATGCACGTGTGCTTTCCTTCCAGGCTGTAGCAGCAATGTCACGCTTCCCGTGGCGTGGATCAAAGGATCTGTGGTTTTCCCTCGAGGCTTTCCCACAGGGATGTCCCACGTGCCACTGTGGTGTGAGTCGACTTCTCCGTGAAAGATGAGCCAGTGCAGGGCAAAGAGGTTCCTCTGGAATGGAAAGAGACATCTGGGGGACTCTTGGAATGGTGGTACGGCCATGGAGTTCCTCTCGCCTTTCCTGTTGAGAGTGCCTCCTCTTGAGATGCGACGGGAACGCAGGAATTCTTTCCCGTTGAAAGCAGGGAAAGGATCGCTCATCTCGAGCTAGGAGGGGGAAACGGGGCTCCTCTGGATGGGGGCGGGACCATCGTTCTTCCTCTCGAGTGGAGATGGGTATGGCGGTGAACTTCTTGAGTTGCAGCAAGGGTGTGAAAGACCCTTTCGAAGTTCCAGAGGTTAGGTGTCATTAGTCTCCAGACGCCTCATCGGAAATAGGCCTCATCTCGCTGGAAGGGAGAACTTCCTGGATTTTCTCGAGTTGCGGCAGGTGTTCTCGAGTTACGACGGGGACCTCAGGGACCCGCCCTGGTGGCCTCAGGAGAGGCCAGTCCCCATGCGAGTTGCTAGGGGGCCTCTCGGGATTCCTCTCCCGTCGATACCCGGGCCAAAAACCTTGTGTGGAGTCAGGGCCGGAACCGAGGATTCCTCTCACGGGCTGATATGGTTCTTTGGGTACTTCTGGAGTCTCGCCAGGGGAGAAAGGCCTCATCTCGAGTGGGGGCATGCACGTGCACTTTCCTTCCAGGCTGTAGCAGCAATGTCACGCTTCCCATCGCGTTGATCAAAGGATCTGTGGTTTTCCCTCGAGGCTTTCCCTCGAGGCTTTCCCACAGGGCTGTCCCACGTGCCACCGTGGTGTGAGTCGATCCTCGGCGTGAAAGATGAGCCAGTGCAGGGCAAAGAGGTTCCTCTGGAATGGACTGAGACATCTGGGGGACTCTTGGAATGGTGGTACGACCATGGAGTTCCTCTCGCCTTTCCTGTTGAGAGTGCCTCCTCTTGAGATGCGACGGGAACGCCGGGAATTCTTTCCCGTTGAAAGCAGGGAAAGGATCGCTCATCTCGAGCTAGGAGGGGGAAACGGGGCTCCTCTGGATGTGGGCGGGACCATCGTGCTTCCTCTAGAGTGGAGACGGGTATGGCGGTGAACTTCTTGGTCTGCGGCAAGGGTGTGAAAGCCCCTTTCGAAGTTCCAGAGTTTAGGTGTCATTAGTCTCCAGACGCCTCATCGGAAATAGGCCTCATCTCGCCTGGAAGGGAGAACTTCCTGGATTTTCTCGAATTGCGGCAGGTGTTCTCGAGTTACGACGGGGACCTCAGGGACCCGCCCTGGTGGCCTCAGGAGAGGCCAGTCCCCATGTGAGTTGCTAGGGGGCCTCTCGGGATTCCTCTCCCGTCGATACCGGGGCCAAAAACCTTGTGTGGAGTCAGGGCCAAAACCGAGGATTCCTCTCAGTGGCTGACATGGATCTTTGGGTACTTCTGGAGTCTCCCCAGGGGAGTCAGGCCTCGTCTCGTGTCGGGGCATGCAGGTGCACTTTCCTTCCTGGCTGTAGCAGCAATGTCACGCTTCCCGGGGCGTGGATCAAAGGATCTGTGGTTTTCCCTCGAGGCTTTCCCTCGAGGCTTTCCCACAGGGCTGTCCCACGTGCCACCGTGGTGTGATTCGATCCTCGGCATGAAAGATGAGCCAGTGCAGGGCAAAGAGGTTCCTCTGGAATGGACTGAGACATCTGGGGGACTCTTGGAATGGTGGTACGACCATGGAGTTCCTCTCGCCTTTCCTGTTGAGAGTGCCTCCTCTTGAGATGCGACGGGAACGCCGGGAATTCTTTCCCGTTGAAAGCAGGGAAAGGATCGCTCATCTCGAGCTAGGAGGGGGAAACGGGGCTCCTCTGGATGTGGGCGGGACCATCGTGCTTCCTCTAGAGTGGAGACGGGAATGGCGGTGAACTTCTTGAGTTGCAGCAAGGGTGTGAAAGACCCTTTCGAAGTTCCAGAGTTTAGGTGTCATTAGTCTCCAGACGCCTCATCGGAAATAGGCCTCATCTCGCCTGGAAGGGAGAACTTCCTGGATTTTCTCGAGTTGCGGCAGGTGTTCTCGAGTTACGACGGGGACCTCAGGGACCCGCCCTGGTGGCCTCAGGAGAGGCCAGTCCCCATGCGAGTTGCTAGGGGCCCTCTCGGGATTCCTCTCCCGTCGATACTGGGGCCAAAAACCTTGTGTGGTGTCAAGGCCGGAACCGAGGATTTCTCTCAGAGGCTGACATGGATCTTTGGGTACTTCTGGAGTCTCCCCAGGGGAGTCAGGCCTTTTCTCGAGTCGGGGCATGCACGTGCGCTTTCCTTCCAGGCTGTAGCAGCAATGTCACGCTTCCCGTCGCGTGGATCAAAGGATCTGTGGTTTTCCCTCGAGGCTTTCCCTCGAGGCTTTCCCACAGGGCTGTCCCACGTGCCACCGTGGTGTGAGTCGATCCTCGGCGTGAAAGATGAGCCAGTGTAGGGCAAAGAGGTTCCTCTGGAATGGACTGAGACATCTGGGGGACTCTTGGAATGGTGGTACGTCCATGGAGTTCCTCTCGCCTTTCCTGTTGAGAGTGTCTCCTCTTGAGATGCGACGGGAACGCCGGGAATTCTTTCCCGTTGAAAGCAGGGAAAGGATCCCTCATCTCGAGCTACGAGGGGAAACGGGGCTTCTCTGGATGTGGGCGGGACTATCGTGCTTCCTCTCGAGTGGAGACGGGTATGGCGGTGAACTTCTTGAGTTGCAGCAAGGGTGTGAAAGACCCTTTCGAAGTTCCAGAGGTTAGGTGTCATTAGTCTCCAGACGCCTCATCGGAAATAGGCCTCATCTCGCCTGGAAGGGAGCACTTCCTGGATTTTCTTGAGTTGCGGCAGGTGTTCTCGAGTTACGACGGGGACCTCAGGGACCCGCCCTGGTGGCCTCAGAAGAGGCCAGTCCCCATGCGAGTTGCTAGGGGGCCTCTCGGTATTCCTCTCCCATCGATACCGGGGCCAAAAACCTTGTGTGGAGTTAGGGCCGGAACCGAGGATTCCTTTCAGTGGCTGATATGGATCTTTGGGTACTTCTGGAGTCTCGCCAGGGGAGACAGGCCTCATCTCGAGTGGGGGCATGCACGTGCGCTTTCCTTCCAGGCTGTAGCAGCAATGTCACGCTTCCCATCGCGTGGATCAAAGGATCTGTGGTTTTCCCTCGAGGCTTTCCCACAGGGCTGTCCCACGTGCCACCGTGGTGTGAGTCGATCCTCGGCGTGAAAGATGAGCCAGTGCAGGGCAAAGAGATTCCTCTGGAATGGACTGAGACATCTGGGGGACTTTTGAAATGGTGGTACGACCATGCAGTTCCTCTCGCCTTTCTTGTTGAGAGTGCCTCCTCTTGAGATGCGACGGGAACGCCGGGAATTCTTTCCCGTTGAAAGCAGGGAAAGGATCGCTCATCTCGAGCTAGGAGGGGGAAACGGGGCTCCTCTGGATGTGGGCGGGACCATCGTGCTTCCTCTCGAGTGGAGACGGGTATGGCGGTGAACTTCTTGAGTTGCAGCAAGGGTGTGAAAGACCCTTTCGAAGTTCCAGAGGTTAGGTGTCATTAGTCTCCAGACGCCTCATCGGAAATAGGCCTCATCTCGCCTGGAAGGGAGAACTTCCTGGATTTTCTCGAGTTGCGGCAGGTGTTCTCGAGTTACGACGGGGACCTCAGGGACCGGCCCTGGTGGCCTCAGGAGAGGCCAGTCCCCATGCGAGTTGCTAGGGGGCCTCTCGGGATTCCTCTCCCGTCGATACCGGGGCCAAAAAGCTTGTGTGGAGTCAGGGCCGGAACCGAGGATTCCTCTCAGGGGCTGACATGGATCTTTGGGTACTTCTGGAGTCTCCCCAGGGGAGTCAGGCCTCGTCTCGAGTGGGAGCATGCACGTGCGATTTCCTTCCAGGCTGTAGCAGCAATGTCACGCTTCCCGTCGCGTGCATCAAAGGATCTGTGGTTTTCCCTCGAGGCTTTCCCTCGAGGCTTTCCCACAGGGCTGTCCCACGTGCCACCGTGTTGTGAGTCGATCCTCGGCGTGAAAGATGAGCCAGTGCAGGGCAAAGAGGTTCCTCTGGAATGGACTGAGACATCTGGGGGACTCTTGGAATGGTGGTACGACCATGGAGTTCCTCTCGCCTTTCCTGTTGAGAGTGCCTCCTCTTGAGATGCGACGGGAACGCCGGGAATTCTTTCCCGTTGAAAGCAGGGAAAGGATCCCTCATCTCGAGCTCCGAGGGGGAAACGGGGCTCCTTTGGATGTGGTCGGGACCATCGTGCTTCCTCTCGAGTGGAGACGGGTATGGTGGTGAACTTCTTGAGTTGCAGCAAGGGTGTGAAAGACCCTTTCGAAATTCCAGAGGTTAGGTGTCATTAGTCTCCAGAGGCCTCATCGGAAATAGGCCTCATCTCGCCTGGAAGGGAGAACTTCCTGGATTTTCTCGAGTTGCGGCAGGTGTTCTCGAGTTACGACGGGGACCTCAGGGACCGGCCATCGTGGCCTCAGGAGAGGCCAGTCCCCATGCGAGTTGCTAGGGGGCCTCTCGGGATTCCTCTCCCGTCGATACCGGGGCCAAAAACCTTCTGTGGAGTCAGGGCCGGAATCGAGGATTCCTCTCAGGGGCTGATATGGATCTTTGGATACTTCTGGAGTCTCGCCAGGGGAGACAGGCCTCGTTTCGTGAGGGGGCATGCACGTGCACTTTCCTTCCAGGCTTTAGCAGCAATGTCACGCTTCCCGTGGCGTGGATCAAAGGATCTGTGGTTTTCCCTCGAGGCTTTCCCTCGAGGCTTTCCCACAGGGCTGTACCACGTGCCACCGTGGTGTGAGTCGATCCTCGGCGTGAAAGATGAGCCAGTGCAGGGCAAAGAGGTTCCTCTGGAATGGACTGAGACATCTGGGGGACTCTTGGAATGGTGGTACGACCATGGAGTTCCTCTCGCCTTTCCTGTTGAGACTGCCTCCTCTTGAGATGCGACGGGAACGCCGGGAATTCTTTCCCGTTGAAACCAGGGAAAGGATCCCTCATCTCGAGCTACGAGGGGGAAACGGGGCTCCTCTGGATGTGGGCGGGACCATCGTGCTTCCTCTCGAGTGGAGACGGGTATGGCGGTGAACTTCTTGAGTCGCAGCAAGGGTGTGAAAGACCCTTTCGAAGTTCCAGAGGTTAGGTGTCATTAGTCTCCAGACGCCTCATCGGAAATAGGCCTCATCTCGCCTGGAAGGGAGAACTTCCTGGATTTTCTCGAGTTGCGGCAGGTGTTCTCGAGTTACGACACGGACCTCAGGGACCCGCCCTGGTGGCCTCAGGAGAGGCCAGTCCCCATGCGAGTTGCTAGGGGGCCTCTCGGGATTCCTCTCCCGTCGATACCGGGGCCAAAAACCTTGTGTGGAGTCAGGGCCGGAACCGAGGATGCCTCTCAGGGGCTGACATGGATCTTTGGGTACTTCTGGAGTCTCCCCAGGGGAGTCAGGCCTCGTCTCGAGTGGGGGCATGCACGTGCGCTTTCCTTCCAGGCTGTAGCAGCAATGTCTCGCTTCCCGTCGCGTGGATCAAAGGATCTGTGGTTTTCCCTCGAGGCTTTCCCTCGAGGCTTTCCCACAGGGCTGTCCCACGTGGCACCGTGGTGTGAGTCGATCCTCGGCGTGAAAGATGAGCCAGTGCAGGGCAAAGAGGTTCCTCTGGAATGGACTGAGACATCTGGGGGACTCTTGGAATGGTGGTACGACCATGGAGTTCCTCTCGCCTTTCCTGTTGAGAGTGCCTCCTCTTGAGATGCGACGGGAACGCCGGGAATTCTTTCCCGTTGAAAGCAGGGAAAGGATCCCTCATCTCGAGCTCCGAGGGGGAAACGGGGCTCCTCTGGATGTGGGCGGGACCATCGTGCTTCCTCTCGAGTGGAGACGGGTATGGCGGTGAACTTCTTGAGTTGCAGCAAGGGTGTGAAAGACCCTTTCGAAGTTCCAGAGGTTTGGTGTCATTAGTCTCCAGAGGCCTCATCGGAAATAGGCCTCATCTCGCCTGGAAGGGAGAACTTCCTGGATTTTCTCGAGTTGCGGCAGGTGTTCTCGAGTTACGACGGGGACCTCAGGGACCCGCCCTGGTGGCCTCAGGAGAGGCCAGTCCCCATGCGAGTTGCTAGGGGGTCTCTCGGGATTCCTCTCCCGTCGATACCGGGGCCAAAAAGCTTGTGTGGAGTCAGGGCCGGAACCGAGGATTCCTCTCAGGGGCTGACATGGATCTTTGGGTACTTCTGGAGTCTCCCCAGGGGAGTCAGGCCTCGTCTCGAGTGGGGGCATGCTCGTGCGCTTTCCTTCCAGGCTGTAGCAGCAATGTCACGCTTCCCGTCGCGTGGATCAAAGGATCTGTGGTTTTCCCTCGAGGCTTTCCCTCGACGCTTTCCCACAGGGCTGTCCCACGTGCCACCGTGTTGTGAGTCGATCCTCGGCGTGCAAGATGAGCCAGTGCAGGGCAAAGAGGTTCCTCTGGAATGGACTGAGACATCTGGGGGACTCTTGGAATGGTGGTACGACCATGGAGTTCCTCTCGCCTTTCCTGTTGAGAGTGCCTCCTCTTGAGATGCGACGGGAACGCCGGGAATTCTTTCCCGTTGAAAGCAGGGAAAGGATCCCTCATCTCGAGCTACGAGGGGGAAACGGGGATCCTCTGGATGTGGGCGGGACCATCGTGCTTCCTCTCGAGTGGAGACGGGTATGGCGGTGAACTTCTTGAGTTGCAGCAAGGGTGTGAAAGACCTTTTCGAAGTTCCAGAGGTTTGGTGTCATTAGTCTCCAGAGGCCTCATCGGAAATAGGCCTCATCTCGCCTGGAAGGGAGAACTTCCTGGATTTTCTCGAGTTGCGGCAGGTGTTCTCGAGTTACGACGGGGACCTCAGGGACCCGCCCTGGTGGACTCAGGAGAGGCCAGTCCCCATGCGAGTTGCTAGGGGGCCTCTCGGGATTCCTCTCCCGTCGATACCGGGGCCAAAAACCTTGTGTGGAGTCAGGGCCGGAACCGAGGAATCCTCTCAGGGGCTGACATGGATCATTGGGTACTTCTGGAGTCTCCCCAGGGGAGTCAGGCCTCGTCTCGAGTAGGGGCATGCACGTGCGCTTTCCTTCCAGGCTGTAGCAGCAATGTCACGCTTCCCGTCGCGTGGATCAAAGGATCTGTGGTTTTCCCTCGAGGCTTTCCCTCGAGGCTTTCCCACAGGGCTGTCCCACGTGCCACCGTGGTGTGAGTCGATCCTCGGCGTGAAAGATGATCCAGTGCAGGGCAAAGAGGTTCCTCTGGAATGGACTGAGACATCTGGGGGACTCTTGGAATGGTGGTACGACCATGGAGTTCCTCTCGCCTTTCCTGTTCAGAGTGCCTCCTCTTGAGATGCGACGGGAACGCAGGGAATTCTTTCCCGTTGAAAGCAGGGAAAGGATCCCTCATCTCGAGCTACGAGGGTGAAACGGGGCTCCTTTGGATGTTGTCGGGACCATCGTGCTTCCTCTCGAGTGGAGACGGGTATGGTGGTGAACTTCTTGAGTTGCAGCAAGGGTGTGAAAGACCCTTTCGAAGTTCCAGAGGTTAGGTGTCATTAGTCTCCAGACGCCTCATCGGAAATAGGCCTCATCTCGCCTGGAAGGGAGAACTTCCTGGATTTTCTCGAGTTGCGGCAGGTATTCTCGAGTTACAACGGGGACCTCAGGGACCGGCCCTGGTGGCCTCAGGAGAGGCCAGTCCCCATGCGAGTTGCTAGGGGCCCTCTCGGGATTCCTCTCCCGTCGATACCGGGGCCAAAAACCTTGTGTGGAGTCAGGGCCGGAACCGAGGATTCCTCTCAGGGGCTGATATGGATCTTTGGATACTTCTGGAGTCTCGCCAGGGGAGACAGGCCTCGTTTCATGAGGGGGCATGCACGTGCACTTTCCTTCCAGGCTGTAGCAGCAATGTCACGCTTCCCGTCGCGTGGATCAAAGGATCTGTGGTTTTCCCTCGAGGCTTTCCCTCGAGGCTTTCCCACAGGGCTGTCCCACGTGCCACCGTGGTGTGAGTCGATCCTCGGCGTGAAAGATGAGCCAGTGCAGGGCAAAGAGGTTCCTCTGGAATGGACTGAGACATCTGGGGGACTCTTGGAATGGTGGTACGACCATGGAGTTCCTCTCGCCTTTCCTCTTGAGACTGCCTCCTCTTCAGATGCGACGGGAACGCCGGGAATTCTTTCCCGTTTAAAGCAGGGAAAGGATCCCTCATCTCGAGCTACGAGGGGGAAACGGGGCTCCTCTGGATGTGGGCGGGACCATCGTGCTTCCTCTCGAGTGGAGACGGGTATGGCGGTGAACTTCTTGAGTCGCAGCAAGGGTGTGAAAGACCCTTTCGAAGTTCCAGAGGTTAGGTGTCATTAGTCTCCAGACGCCTCATCGGAAATAGGCCTCATCTCGCCTGGAAGGGAGAACTTCCTGGATTTTCTCGAGTTGCGGCAGGTGTTCTCGAGTTACGACAGGGACGTCGGGGACCCGCCCTGGTGGCCTCAGGAGAGGCCAGTCCCCATGCGAGTTGCTAGGGGGCCTCTCGGGATTCCTCTCCCGTCGATACCGGGGCCAAAAACCTTGTGTGGAGTCAGGGCCGGAACCGAGGATGCCTCTCAGGGGCTGACATGGATCATTGGGTACTTCTGGAGTCTCCCCAGGGGAGTCAGGCCTCGTCTCGAGTGGGGGCATGCACGTGCGCTTTCCTTCCAGGCTGTAGCAGCAATGTCACGCTTCCCGTCGCGTGGATCAAAGGATCTGTGGTTTTCCCTCGAGGCTTTCCCTCGAGGCTTTCCCACAGGGCTGTCCCACGTGGCACCGTGGTGTGAGTCGATCCTCGGCGTGAAAGATGAGCCAGTGCAGGGCAAAGAGGTTCCTCTGGAATGGACTGAGACATCTGGGGGACTCTTGGAATGGTGGTACGACCATGGAGTTCCTCTCGCCTTTCCTGTTGAGAGTGCCTCCTCTTGAGATGCGACGGGAACGCCGGGAATTCTTTCCCGTTGAAAGCAGGGAAAGGATCCCTCATCTCGAGCTCCGAGGGGGAAACGGGGCTCCTCTGGATGTGGGCGGGACCATCGTGCTTCCTCTCGAGTGGAGACGGGTATGGCGGTGAACTTCTTGAGTTGCAGCAAGGGTGTGAAAGACCCTTTCGAAATTCCAGAGGTTTGGTGTCATTAGTCTCCAGAGGCCTCATCGGAAATAGGCCTCATCTCGCCTGGAAGGGAGAACTTCCTGGATTTTCTCGAGTTGCGGCAGGTGTTCTCGAGTTACGACGGGGACCTCAGGGACCCGCCCTGGTGGCCTCAGGAGAGGCCAGTCCCCATGCGAGTTGCTAGGGGGTCTCTCGGGATTCCTCTCCCGTCGATACCGGGGCCAAAAAGCTTGTGTGGAGTCAGGGCCGGAACCGAGGATTCCTCTCAGGGGCTGACATGGATCTTTGGGTACTTCTGGAGTCTCCCCAGGGGAGTCAGGCCTCGTCTCGAGTGGGGGCATGCTCGTGCGCTTTCCTTCCAGGCTGTAGCAGCAATGTCACGCTTCCCGTCGTGTGGATCAAAGGATCTGTGGTTTTCCCTCGAGGCTTTCCCTCGAGGCTTTCCCACAGGGCTGTCCCACGTGCCACCGTGGTGTGAGTCGATCCTCGGCGTGAAAGATGAGCCAGTGCAGGGCAAAGAGGTTCCTCTGGAATGGACTGAGACATCTGGGGGACTCTTGGAATGGTGGTACGACCATGGAGTTCCTCTCGCCTTTCCTGTTGAGAGTGCCTCCTCTTGAGATGCGACGGGAACGCCGGGAATTCTTTCCCGTTGAAAGCATGGAAAGGATCCCTCATCTCGAGCTACGAGGGGGAAACGGGGCTCCTCTGGATGTGGGCGGGACCATCGTGCTTCCTCTCGAGTGGAGACGGGTATGGCGGTGAACTTCTTGAGTTGCAGCAAGGGTGTGAAAGACCCTTTCGAAGTTCCAGAGGTTTGGTGTCATTAGTCTCCAGAGGCCTCATCGGAAATAGGCCTCATCTCGCCTGGAAGGGAGAACTTCCTGGATTTTCTCGAGTTGCGGCAGGTGTTCTCGAGTTACGACGGGGACCTCAGGGACCCGCCCTGGTGGCCTCAGGAGAGGCCAGTCCCCATGCGAGTTGCTAGGGGGCCTCTCGGGATTCCTCTCCCGTCGATACCGGGGCCAAAAACCTTGTGTGGAGTCAGGGCCGGAACCGAGGATTCCTCTCAGGGGCTGACATGGATCATTGGGTACTTCTGGAGTCTCCTCAGGGGAGTCAGGCCTCGTCTCGAGTAGGGGCATGCACGTGCGCTTTCCTTCCAGGCTGTAGCAGCAATGTCACGCTTCCCGTCGCGTGGATCAAAGGATCTGTGGTTTTCCCTCGAGGCTTTCCCTCGAGGCTTTCCCACAGGGCTGTCCCACGTGCCACCGTGGTGTGAGTCGATCCTCGGCGTGAAAGATGAGCCAGTGCAGGGCAAAGAGGTTCCTCTGGAATGGACTGAGACATCTGGGGGACTCTTGGAATGGTGGTACGACCATGGAGTTCCTCTCGCCTTTCCTGTTGAGAGTGCCTCCTCTTGAGATGCGACGGGAACGCAGGGAATTCTTTCCCGTTGAAAGCAGGGAAAGGATCCCTCATCTCGAGCTACGAGGGGGAAACGGGGCTCCTTTGGATGTTGTCGGGACCATCGTGCTTCCTCTCGAGTGGAGACGGGTATGGTGGTGAACTTCTTGAGTTGCAGCAAGGGTGTGAAAGATCCTTTCGAAGTTCCAGAGGTTAGGTGTCATTAGTCTCCAGACGCCTCATCGGAAATAGGCCTCATCTCGCCTGGAAAGGAGAACTTCCTGGATTTTCTCGAGTTGCGGCAGGTGTTCTCGAGTTACGACGGGGACCTCAGGGACCGGCCCTGGTGGCCTCAGGAGAGGCCAGTCCCCATGCGAGTTGCTAGGGGCCCTCTCGGGATTCCTCTCCCGTCGATACCGGGGCCAAAAACCTTGTGTGGAGTCAGGGCCGGAACCGAGGATTCCTCTCAGGGGCTGATATGGATCTTTGGATACTTCTGGAGTCTCGCCAGGGGAGACAGGCCTCGTTTCGTGAGGGGGCATGCACGTGCACTTTCCTTCCAGGCTGTAGCAGCAATGTCACGCTTCCCGTCGCGTGGATCAAAGGATCTGTGGTTTTCCCTCGAGGCTTTCCCACAGGGCTGTCCCACGTGCCACCGTGGTGTGAGTCGATCCTCGGCGTGAAAGATTAGCCAGTGCAGGGCAAAGAGGTTCCTCTGGAATGGACTGAGACATCTGGGGGACTCTTGGAATGGTGGTACGACCATGGAGTTCCTCTCGCCTTTCCTGTTGAGAGTGCCTCCTCTTGAGATGCGACGGGAACGCCGGGAATTCTTTCCCGTTGAAACCAGGGAAAGGATCCCTCATCTCGAGCTACGAGGGGGAAACGGGGCTCCTCTGGATGTGGGCGGGACCATCGTGCTTCCTCTCTAGTGGAGACGGGTATGGCGGTGAACTGCTTGAGTTGCAGCAAGGGTGTGAAAGACCCTTTCGAAGTTCCAGAGGTTTGGTGTCATTAGTCTCCAGAGGCCTCATCGGAAATAGGCCTCATCTCGCCTGGAAGGTAGAACTTCCTGGATTTTCTCGAGTTGCGGCAGGTGTTCTCGAGTTACGACGGGGACCTCAGGGACCCGCCCTGGTGGCCTCCGGAGAGGCCAGTCCCCATGCGAGTTGCTAGGGGGCCTCTCGGGATTCCTCTCCCGTCGATACCGGGGCCAAAAATCTTGTGTGGAGTCAGGGCCGGAACCGAGGATTCCTCTCAGGGGCTGACATGGATCTTTGCGTACTTCTGGAGTCTCCCCAGTGGAGTCAGGCCTCGTCTCGAGTGGGGGCATGCACGTGCGCTTTCCTTCCAGGCTGTAGCAGCAATGTCACGCTTCCCGTCGCGTGGATCAAAGGATCTGTGGTTTTCCCTCTAGGCTTTCCCTCGAGGCTTTCCCACAGGGCTGTCCCACGTGCCACCGTGGTGTGAGTCGATCCTCGGCGTGAAAGATGAGCCAGTGCAGGGCAAAGAGGTTCCTCTGGAATGGACTGAGACATCTGGGGGACTCTTGGAATGGTGGTACGACCATGGAGTTCCTCTCGCCTTTCCTGTTGAGAGTGCCTCCTCTTGAGATGCGACGGGAACGCAGGGAATTCTTTCCCGTTGAAAGCATGGAAAGGATCCCTCATCTCGAGCTACGAGGGGGAAACGGGGCTCCTTTGGATGTGGTCGGGACCATCGTGCTTCCTCTCGAGTGGAGACGGGTATGGTGGTGAACTTCTTGAGTTGCAGCAAGGGTGTGAAAGACCCTTTCGAAGTTCCAGAGGTTAGGTGTCATTAGTCTCCAGACGCCTCATCGGAAATAGGCCTCATCTCGCCTGGAAGGGAGAACTTCCTGGATTTTCTCGAGTTGCGGCAGGTGTTCTCGAGTTACGACGGGGACCTCAGGGACCGGCCCTGGTGGCCTCAGGAGAGGCCAGTCCCCATGCGAGGTGCTAGGGGGCCTCTCGGGATTCCTCTCCCGTCGATACCGGGGCCAAAAAGCTTGTGTGGAGTCAGGGCCGGAACCGAGGATTCCTCTCAGGGGCTGACATGGATCTTTGGGTACTTCTGGAGTCTCCCCAGGGGAGTCAGGCCTCGTCTCGAGTGGGGGCATGCACGTGCGCTTTCCTTCCAGGCTGTAGCAGCAATGTCACGCTTCCCGTCGCGTGCATCAAAGGATCTGTGGTTTTCCCTCGAGGCTTTCCCTCGAGGCTTTCCCACAGGGCTGTCCCACGTGCCACCGTGTTGTGAGTCGATCCTCGGCGTGAAAGATGAGCCAGTGCAGGGCAAAGAGGTTCCTCTGGAATGGACTGAGACATCTGGGGGACTCTTGGAATGGTGGTACGACCATGGAGTTCCTCTCGCCTTTCCTGTTGAGAGTGCCTCCTCTTGAGATGCGACGGGAACGCCGGGAATTCTTTCCCGTTGAAAGCAGGGAAAGGATCCCTCATCTCGAGCTCCGAGGGGGAAACGGGGCTCCTTTGCATGTGGTCGGGACCATCGTGCTTCCTCTCGAGTGGAGACGGGTATGGTGGTGAACTTCTTGAGTTGCAGCAAGGGTGTGAAAGACCCTTTCGAAGTTCCAGAGGTTAGGTGTCATTAGTCTCCAGACGCCTCATCGGAAATAGGCCTCATCTCGCCTGGAAGGGAGAACTTCCTGGATTTTCTCGAGTTGCGGCAGGTGTTCTCGAGTTACGACGGGGACCTCAGGGACCGGCCCTCGTGGCCTCAGGAGAGGCCAGTCCCCATGCGAGTTGCTAGGGGGCCTCTCGGGATTCCTCTCCCGTCGATACCGGGGCCAAAAACCTTCTGTGGAGTCAGGGCCGGAAACGAGCATTCCTCTCAGGGGCTGATATGGATCTTTGGATACTTCTGGAGTCTCGCCAGGGGAGACAGGCCTCGTTTCGTGAGGGGGCATGCACGTGCACTTTCCTTCCAGGCTTTAGCAGCAATGTCACGCTTCCCGTGGCGTGGATCAAAGGATCTGTGGTTTTCCCTCGAGGCTTTCCCTCGAGGCTTTCCCACAGGGCTGTCCCACGTGCCACCGTGGTGTGAGTCGATCCTCGGCGTGAAAGATGAGCCAGTGCAGGGCAAAGAGGTTCCTCTGGAATGGACTGAGACATCTGGGGGACTCTTGGAATGGTGGTACGACCATGGAGTTCCTCTCGACTTTCCTGTTGAGACTGCCTCCTCTTGAGATGCGACGGGAACGCCGGGAATTCTTTCCCGTTTAAAGCAGGGAAAGGATCCCTCATCTCGAGCTACGAGGGGGAAACGGGGCTCCTCTGGATGTGGGCGGGACCATCGTGCTTCCTCTCGAGTGGAGACGGGTATGGTGGTGAACTTCTTGAGTTGCAGCAAGGGTGTGAAAGACCCTTTCGAAGTTCCAGATGTTAGGTGTCATTAGTCTCCAGAGGCCTCATCGGAAATAGGCCTCATCTCGCCTGGAAGGGAGAACTTCCTGGATTTTCTCGAGTTGCGGCAGGTGTTCTCGAGTTACGACAGGGACCTCAGGGACCCGCCCTGGTGGCCTCAGGAGAGGCCAGTCCCCATTCGAGTTGCTAGGGGGCCTCTCGGGATTCCTCTCCCGTCGATACTGGGGCCAAAAACCTTGTGTGGAGTCAGGGCCGGAACCGAGGATGCCTCTCAGGGGCTGACATGGATCTTTGGGTACTTCTGGAGTCTCCCCAGGGGAGTCAGGCCTCGTCTCGAGTGGGGGCATGCACGTGCGCTTTCCTTCCAGGCTGTAGCAGAAATGTCACGCTTCCCGTCGCGTGGATCAAAGGATCTGTGGTTTTCCCTCGAGGCTTTCCCTCCAGGCTTTCCCACAGGGCTGTCCCACGTGGCACCGTGGTGTGAGTCGATCCTCGGCGTGAAAGATGAGCCAGTGCAGGGCAAAGAGGTTCCTCTGGAATGGACTGAGACATCTGGGGGACTCTTGGAATGGTGGTACGACCATGGAGTTCCTCTCGCCTTTCCTGTTGAGAGTGCCTCCTCTTGAGATGCGACGGGAACGCCGGGAATTCTTTCCCGTTGAAAGCAGGGAAAGGATCCCTCATCTCGAGCTCCGAGGGGGAAACGGGGCTCCTCTGGATGTGGGCGGGACCATCGTGCTTCCTCTCGAGTGGAGACGGGTATGGCGGTGAACTTCTTGAGTTGCAGCAAGGGTGTGAAAGACCCTTTCGAAGTTCCAGAGGCTTGGTGTCATTAGTCTCCAGAGGCCTCATCGGAAATAGGCCTCATCTCGCCTGGAAGGGAGAACTTCCTGGATTTTCTCGAGTTACGGCAGGTGTTCTCGAGTTACGACGGGGACCTCAGGGACCCGCCCTGGTGTCCTCAGGAGAGGCCAGTCCCCATGCGAGTTGCTAGGGGGTCTCTCGGGATTCCTCTCCCGTCGATACCGGGGCCAAAAACCTTGTGTGGAGTCAGGGCCGGAACCGAGGATTTCTCTCAGGGGCTGACATGGATCTTTGGGTACTTCTGGAGTCTCCCCAGGGGAGTCAGGCCTCGTCTCGAGTGGGGGCATGCTCGTGCGCTTTCCTTCCAGGCTGTAGCAGCAATGTCACGCTTCCCGTCGCGTGGATCAAAGGATCTGTGGTTTTCCCTCGAGGCTTTCCCTCGAGGCTTTCCCACAGGGCTGTCCCACTTGCCACCGTGTTGTGAGTCGATCCTCGGCGTGAAAGATGATCCAGTGCAGGGCAAAGAGGTTCCTCTGGAATGGACTGAGACATCTGGGGGACTCTTGGAATGGTGGTACGACCATGGAGTTCCTCTCGCCTTTCCTGTTGAGAGTGCCTCCTCTTGAGATGCGACGGGAACGCCGGGAATTCTTTCCCGTTGAAAGCAGGGAAAGGATCCCTCATCTCGAGCTACGAGGGGGAAACGGGGCTCCTCTGGATGTGGGCGGGACCATCGTGCTTCCTCTCGAGTGGAGACGGGTATGGCGGTGAACTTCTTGAGTTGCAGCAAGGGTGTGAAAGACCCTTTCGAAGTTCCAGAGGTTTGGTGTCATTAGTCTCCAGACGCCTCATCGGAAATAGGCCTCATCTCGCCTGGAAGGGAGAACTTCCTGGATTTTCTCGAGTTGCGGCAGGTGTTCTCGAGTTACGACGGGGACCTCAGGGACCCGCCCTGGTGGCCTCCGGAGAGGCCAGTCCCCATGCGAGTTGCTAGGGGGCCTCTCGGGATTCCTCTCCCGTCGATACCGGGGCCAAAAACCTTGTGTGGAGTCAGGGCCGGAACCGAGGATTCCTCTCAGGGGCTGACATGGATCTTTGGGTACTTCTGGAGTCTCCCCAGGGGAGTCAGGCCTCGTCTCGAGTAGGGGCATGCACGTGCGCTTTCCTTCCAGGCTGTAGCAGCAATGTCACGCTTCCCGTCGCGTGGATCAAAGGATCTGTGGTTTTCCCTCGAGGCTTTCCCACAGGGCTGTCCCACGTGCCACCGTGGTGTGAGTCGATCCTCGGCGTGAAAGATTAGCCAGTGCAGGGCAAAGAGGTTCCTCTGGAATGGACTGAGACATCTGGGGGACTCTTGGAATGGTGGTACGACCATGGAGTTCCTCTCGCCTTTCCTGTTGAGAGTGCCTCCTCTTGAGATGCGACGGGAACGCCGGGAATTCTTTCCCGTTGAAAGCAGGGAAAGGATCCCTCATCTCGAGCTACGAGGGGGAAACGGGGCTCCTCTGGATGTGGGCGGGACCATCGTGCTTCCTCTCGAGTGGAGACGGGTATGGCGGTGAACTTCTTGAGTCGCAGCAAGGGTGTGAAAGACCCTTTCGAAGTTCCAGAGGTTAGGTGTCATTAGTCTCCAGACGCCTCATCGGAAATAGGCCTCATCTCGCCTGGAAGGGAGAACTTCCTGGATTTTCTCGAGTTGCGGCAGGTGTTCTCGAGTTACGACAGGGACGTCGGGGACCCGCCCTGGTGGCCTCAGGAGAGGCCAGTCCCCATGCGAGTTGCTAGGGGGCCTCTCGGGATTCCTCTCCCGTCGATACCGGGGCCAAAAACCTTGTGTGGAGTCAGGGCCGGAACCGAGGATTCCTCTCAGGGGCTGACATGGATCTTTGGGTACTTCTGGAGTCTCCCCAGGGGAGTCAGGCCTCGTCTCGAGTGGGGGCATGCTCGTGCGCTTTCCTTCCAGGCTGTAGCAGCAATGTCACGCTTCCCGTCGCGTGGATCAAAGGATCTGTGGTTTTCCCTCGAGGCTTTCCCTCGAGGCTTTCCCACAGGGCTGTCCCACGTGCCACCGTGGTGTGAGTCGATCCTCGGCGTGAAAGATGAGCCAGTGCAGGGCAAAGAGGTTCCTCTGGAATGGACTGAGACATCTGGGGGACTCTTGGAATGGTGGTACGACCATGGAGTTCCTCTCGCCTTTCCTGTTGAGAGTGCCTCCTCTTGAGATGCGACGGGAACGCCGGGAATTCTTTCCCGTTGAAAGCATGGAAAGGATCCCTCATCTCGAGCTACGAGGGGGAAACGGGGCTCCTCTGGATGTGGGCGGGACCATCGTGCTTCCTCTCGAGTGGAGACGGGTATGGCGGTGAACTTCTTGAGTTGCAGCAAGGGTGTGAAAGACCCTTTCGAAGTTCCAGAGGTTTGGTGTCATTAGTCTCCAGAGGCCTCATCGGAAATAGGCCTCATCTCGCCAGGAAGGGAGAACTTCCTGGATTTTCTCGAGTTGCGGCAGGTGTTCTCGAGTTACGACGGGGACCTCAGGGACCCGCCCTGGTGGCCTCAGGAGAGGCCAGTCCCCATGCGAGTTGCTAGGGGGCCTCTCGGGATTCCTCTCCCGTCGATACCGGGGCCAAAAACCTTGTGTGGAGTCAGGGCCGGAACCGAGGATTCCTCTCAGGGGCTGACATGGATCATTGGGTACTTCTGGAGTCTCCTCAGGGGAGTCAGGCCTCGTCTCGAGTAGGGGCATGCACGTGCGCTTTCCTTCCAGGCTGTAGCAGCAATGTCACGCTTCCCGTCGCGTGGATCAAAGGATCTGTGGTTTTCCCTCGAGGCTTTCCCTCGAGGCTTTCCCACAGGGCTGTCCCACGTGCCACCGTGGTGTGAGTCGATCCTCGGCGTGAAAGATGAGCCAGTGCAGGGCAAAGAGGTTCCTCTGGAATGGACTGAGACATCTGGGGGACTCTTGGAATGGTGGTACGACCATGGAGTTCCTCTCGCCTTTCCTGTTGAGAGTGCCTCCTCTTGAGATGCGACGGGAACGCAGGGAATTCTTTCCCGTTGAAAGCAGGGAAAGGATCCCTCATCTCGAGCTACGAGGGGGAAACGGGGCTCCTTTGGATGTTGTCGGGACCATCGTGCTTCCTCTCGAGTGGAGACGGGTATGGTGGTGAACTTCTTGAGTTGCAGCAAGGGTGTGAAAGATCCTTTCGAAGTTCCAGAGGTTAGGTGTCATTAGTCTCCAGACGCCTCATCGGAAATAGGCCTCATCTCGCCTGGAAAGGAGAACTTCCTGGATTTTCTCGAGTTGCGGCAGGTGTTCTCGAGTTACGACGGGGACCTCAGGGACCGGCCCTGGTGGCCTCAGGAGAGGCCAGTCCCCATGCGAGTTGCTAGGGGCCCTCTCGGGATTCCTCTCCCGTCGATACCGGGGCCAAAAACCTTGTGTGGAGTCAGGGCCGGAACCGAGGATTCCTCTCAGGGGCTGATATGGATCTTTGGATACTTCTGGAGTCTTGCCAGGGGAGACAGGCCTCGTTTCGTGAGGGGGCATGCACGTGCACTTTCCTTCCAGGCTGTAGCAGCAATGTCACGCTTCCCGTCGCGTGGATCAAAGGATCTGTGGTTTTCCCTCGAGGCTTTCCCACAGGGCTGTCCCACGTGCCACCGTGGTGTGAGTCGATCCTCGGCGTGAAAGATTAGCCAGTGCAGGGCAAAGAGGTTCCTCTGGAATGGACTGAGACATCTGGGGGACTCTTGGAATGGTGGTACGACCATGGAGTTCCTCTCGCCTTTCCTGTTGAGAGTGCCTCCTCTTGAGATGCGACGGGAACGCCGGGAATTCTTTCCCGTTGAAACCAGGGAAAGGATCCCTCATCTCGAGCTACGAGGGGGAAACGGGGCTCCTCTGGATGTGGGCGGGACCATCGTGCTTCCTCTCTAGTGGAGACGGGTATGGCGGTGAACTGCTTGAGTTGCAGCAAGGGTGTGAAAGACCCTTTCGAAGTTCCAGAGGTTTGGTGTCATTAGTCTCCAGAGGCCTCATCGGAAATAGGCCTCATCTCGCCTGGAAGGTAGAACTTCCTGGATTTTCTCGAGTTGCGGCAGGTGTTCTCGAGTTACGACGGGGACCTCAGGGACCCGCCCTGGTGGCCTCCGGAGAGGCCAGTCCCCATGCGAGTTGCTAGGGGGCCTCTCGGGATTCCTCTCCCGTCGATACCGGGGCCAAAAATCTTGTGTGGAGTCAGGGCCGGAACCGAGGATTCCTCTCAGGGGCTGACATGGATCTTTGCGTACTTCTGGAGTCTCCCCAGTGGAGTCAGGCCTCGTCTCGAGTGGGGGCATGCACGTGCGCTTTCCTTCCAGGCTGTAGCAGCAATGTCACGCTTCCCGTCGCGTGGATCAAAGGATCTGTGGTTTTCCCTCTAGGCTTTCCCTCGAGGCTTTCCCACAGGGCTGTCCCACGTGCCACCGTGGTGTGAGTCGATCCTCGGCGTGAAAGATGAGCCAGTGCAGGGCAAAGAGGTTCCTCTGGAATGGACTGAGACATCTGGGGGACTCTTGGAATGGTGGTACGACCATGGAGTTCCTCTCGCCTTTCCTGTTGAGAGTGCCTCCTCTTGAGATGCGACGGGAACGCAGGGAATTCTTTCCCGTTGAAAGCAGGGAAAGGATCCCTCATCTCGAGCTACGAGGGGGAAACGGGGCTCCTTTGGATGTTGTCGGGACCATCGTGCTTCCTCTCGAGTGGAGACGGGTATGGTGGTGAACTTCTTGAGTTGCAGCAAGGGTGTGAAAGATCCTTTCGAAGTTCCAGAGGTTAGGTGTCATTAGTCTCCAGACGCCTCATCGGAAATAGGCCTCATCTCGCCTGGAAAGGAGAACTTCCTGGATTTTCTCGAGTTGCGGCAGGTGTTCTCGAGTTACGACGGGGACCTCAGGGACCGGCCCTGGTGGCCTCAGGAGAGGCCAGTCCCCATGCGAGTTGCTAGGGGCCCTCTCGGGATTCCTCTCCCGTCGATACCGGGGCCAAAAACCTTGTGTGGAGTCAGGGCCGGAACCGAGGATTCCTCTCAGGGGCTGATATGGATCTTTGGATACTTCTGGAGTCTTGCCAGGGGAGACAGGCCTCGTTTCGTGAGGGGGCATGCACGTGCACTTTCCTTCCAGGCTGTAGCAGCAATGTCACGCTTCCCGTCGCGTGGATCAAAGGATCTGTGGTTTTCCCTCGAGGCTTTCCCACAGGGCTGTCCCACGTGCCACCGTGGTGTGAGTCGATCCTCGGCGTGAAAGATTAGCCAGTGCAGGGCAAAGAGGTTCCTCTGGAATGGACTGAGACATCTGGGGGACTCTTGGAATGGTGGTACGACCATGGAGTTCCTCTCGCCTTTCCTGTTGAGAGTGCCTCCTCTTGAGATGCGACGGGAACGCCGGGAATTCTTTCCCGTTGAAACCAGGGAAAGGATCCCTCATCTCGAGCTACGAGGGGGAAACGGGGCTCCTCTGGATGTGGGCGGGACCATCGTGCTTCCTCTCTAGTGGAGACGGGTATGGCGGTGAACTGCTTGAGTTGCAGCAAGGGTGTGAAAGACCCTTTCGAAGTTCCAGAGGTTTGGTGTCATTAGTCTCCAGAGGCCTCATCGGAAATAGGCCTCATCTCGCCTGGAAGGTAGAACTTCCTGGATTTTCTCGAGTTGCGGCAGGTGTTCTCGAGTTACGACGGGGACCTCAGGGACCCGCCCTGGTGGCCTCCGGAGAGGCCAGTCCCCATGCGAGTTGCTAGGGGGCCTCTCGGGATTCCTCTCCCGTCGATACCGGGGCCAAAAATCTTGTGTGGAGTCAGGGCCGGAACCGAGGATTCCTCTCAGGGGCTGACATGGATCTTTGCGTACTTCTGGAGTCTCCCCAGTGGAGTCAGGCCTCGTCTCGAGTGGGGGCATGCACGTGCGCTTTCCTTCCAGGCTGTAGCAGCAATGTCACGCTTCCCGTCGCGTGGATCAAAGGATCTGTGGTTTTCCCTCTAGGCTTTCCCTCGAGGCTTTCCCACAGGGCTGTCCCACGTGCCACCGTGGTGTGAGTCGATCCTCGGCGTGAAAGATGAGCCAGTGCAGGGCAAAGAGGTTCCTCTGGAATGGACTGAGACATCTGGGGGACTCTTGGAATGGTGGTACGACCATGGAGTTCCTCTCGCCTTTCCTGTTGAGAGTGCCTCCTCTTGAGATGCGACGGGAACGCAGGGAATTCTTTCCCGTTGAAAGCATGGAAAGGATCCCTCATCTCGAGCTACGAGGGGGAAACGGGGCTCCTTTGGATGTGGTCGGGACCATCGTGCTTCCTCTCGAGTGGAGACGGGTATGGTGGTGAACTTCTTGAGTTGCAGCAAGGGTGTGAAAGACCCTTTCGAAGTTCCAGAGGTTAGGTGTCATTAGTCTCCAGACGCCTCATCGGAAATAGGCCTCATCTCGCCTGGAAGGGAGAACTTCCTGGATTTTCTCGAGTTGCGGCAGGTGTTCTCGAGTTACGACGGGGACCTCAGGGACCGGCCCTGGTGGCCTCAGGAGAGGCCAGTCCCCATGCGAGGTGCTAGGGGGCCTCTCGGGATTCCTCTCCCGTCGATACCGGGGCCAAAAAGCTTGTGTGGAGTCAGGGCCGGAACCGAGGATTCCTCTCAGGGGCTGACATGGATCTTTGGGTACTTCTGGAGTCTCCCCAGGGGAGTCAGGCCTCGTCTCGAGTGGGGGCATGCACGTGCGCTTTCCTTCCAGGCTGTAGCAGCAATGTCACGCTTCCCGTCGCGTGCATCAAAGGATCTGTGGTTTTCCCTCGAGGCTTTCCCTCGAGGCTTTCCCACAGGGCTGTCCCACGTGCCACCGTGTTGTGAGTCGATCCTCGGCGTGAAAGATGAGCCAGTGCAGGGCAAAGAGGTTCCTCTGGAATGGACTGAGACATCTGGGGGACTCTTGGAATGGTGGTACGACCATGGAGTTCCTCTCGCCTTTCCTGTTGAGAGTGCCTCCTCTTGAGATGCGACGGGAACGCCGGGAATTCTTTCCCGTTGAAAGCAGGGAAAGGATCCCTCATCTCGAGCTCCGAGGGGGAAACGGGGCTCCTTTGCATGTGGTCGGGACCATCGTGCTTCCTCTCGAGTGGAGACGGGTATGGTGGTGAACTTCTTGAGTTGCAGCAAGGGTGTGAAAGACCCTTTCGAAGTTCCAGAGGTTAGGTGTCATTAGTCTCCAGACGCCTCATCGGAAATAGGCCTCATCTCGCCTGGAAGGGAGAACTTCCTGGATTTTCTCGAGTTGCGGCAGGTGTTCTCGAGTTACGACGGGGACCTCAGGGACCGGCCCTCGTGGCCTCAGGAGAGGCCAGTCCCCATGCGAGTTGCTAGGGGGCCTCTCGGGATTCCTCTCCCGTCGATACCGGGGCCAAAAACCTTGTGTGGAGTCAGGGCCGGAAACGAGCATTCCTCTCAGGGGCTGATATGGATCTTTGGATACTTCTGGAGTCTCGCCAGGGGAGACAGGCCTCGTTTCGTGAGGGGGCATGCACGTGCACTTTCCTTCCAGGCTTTAGCAGCAATGTCACGCTTCCCGTGGCGTGGATCAAAGGATCTGTGGTTTTCCCTCGAGGCTTTCCCTCGAGGCTTTCCCACAGGGCTGTCCCACGTGCCACCGTGGTGTGAGTCGATCCTCGGCGTGAAAGATGAGCCAGTGCAGGGCAAAGAGGTTCCTCTGGAATGGACTGAGACATCTGGGGGACTCTTGGAATGGTGGTACGACCATGGAGTTCCTCTCGACTTTCCTGTTGAGACTGCCTCCTCTTGAGATGCGACGGGAACGCCGGGAATTCTTTCCCGTTTAAAGCAGGGAAAGGATCCCTCATCTCGAGCTACGAGGGGGAAACGGGGCTCCTCTGGATGTGGGCGGGACCATCGTGCTTCCTCTCGAGTGGAGACGGGTATGGTGGTGAACTTCTTGAGTTGCAGCAAGGGTGTGAAAGACCCTTTCGAAGTTCCAGATGTTAGGTGTCATTAGTCTCCAGAGGCCTCATCGGAAATAGGCCTCATCTCGCCTGGAAGGGAGAACTTCCTGGATTTTCTCGAGTTGCGGCAGGTGTTCTCGAGTTACGACAGGGACCTCAGGGACCCGCCCTGGTGGCCTCAGGAGAGGCCAGTCCCCATTCGAGTTGCTAGGGGGCCTCTCGGGATTCCTCTCCCGTCGATACTGGGGCCAAAAACCTTGTGTGGAGTCAGGGCCGGAACCGAGGATGCCTCTCAGGGGCTGACATGGATCTTTGGGTACTTCTGGAGTCTCCCCAGGGGAGTCAGGCCTCGTCTCGAGTGGGGGCATGCACGTGCGCTTTCCTTCCAGGCTGTAGCAGAAATGTCACGCTTCCCGTCGCGTGGATCAAAGGATCTGTGGTTTTCCCTCGAGGCTTTCCCTCCAGGCTTTCCCACAGGGCTGTCCCACGTGGCACCGTGGTGTGAGTCGATCCTCGGCGTGAAAGATGAGCCAGTGCAGGGCAAAGAGGTTCCTCTGGAATGGACTGAGACATCTGGGGGACTCTTGGAATGGTGGTACGACCATGGAGTTCCTCTCGCCTTTCCTGTTGAGAGTGCCTCCTCTTGAGATGCGACGGGAACGCCGGGAATTCTTTCCCGTTGAAAGCAGGGAAAGGATCCCTCATCTCGAGCTCCGAGGGGGAAACGGGGCTCCTCTGGATGTGGGCGGGACCATCGTGCTTCCTCTCGAGTGGAGACGGGTATGGCGGTGAACTTCTTGAGTTGCAGCAAGGGTGTGAAAGACCCTTTCGAAGTTCCAGAGGCTTGGTGTCATTAGTCTCCAGAGGCCTCATCGGAAATAGGCCTCATCTCGCCTGGAAGGGAGAACTTCCTGGATTTTCTCGAGTTACGGCAGGTGTTCTCGAGTTACGACGGGGACCTCAGGGACCCGCCCTGGTGTCCTCAGGAGAGGCCAGTCCCCATGCGAGTTGCTAGGGGGTCTCTCGGGATTCCTCTCCCGTCGATACCGGGGCCAAAAACCTTGTGTGGAGTCAGGGCCGGAACCGAGGATTTCTCTCAGGGGCTGACATGGATCTTTGGGTACTTCTGGAGTCTCCCCAGGGGAGTCAGGCCTCGTCTCGAGTGGGGGCATGCTCGTGCGCTTTCCTTCCAGGCTGTAGCAGCAATGTCACGCTTCCCGTCGCGTGGATCAAAGGATCTGTGGTTTTCCCTCGAGGCTTTCCCTCGAGGCTTTCCCACAGGGCTGTCCCACTTGCCACCGTGTTGTGAGTCGATCCTCGGCGTGAAAGATGATCCAGTGCAGGGCAAAGAGGTTCCTCTGGAATGGACTGAGACATCTGGGGGACTCTTGGAATGGTGGTACGACCATGGAGTTCCTCTCGCCTTTCCTGTTGAGAGTGCCTCCTCTTGAGATGCGACGGGAACGCCGGGAATTCTTTCCCGTTGAAAGCAGGGAAAGGATCCCTCATCTCGAGCTACGAGGGGGAAACGGGGCTCCTCTGGATGTGGGCGGGACCATCGTGCTTCCTCTCGAGTGGAGACGGGTATGGCGGTGAACTTCTTGAGTTGCAGCAAGGGTGTGAAAGACCCTTTCGAAGTTCCAGAGGTTTGGTGTCATTAGTCTCCAGAGGCCTCATCGGAAATAGGCCTCATCTCGCCTGGAAGGGAGAACTTCCTGGATTTTCTCGAGTTGCGGCAGGTGTTCTCGAGTTACGACGGGGACCTCAGGGACCCGCCCTGGTGGCCTCCGGAGAGGCCAGTCCCCATGCGAGTTGCTAGGGGGCCTCTCGGGATTCCTCTCCCGTCGATACCGGGGCCAAAAACCTTGTGTGGAGTCAGGGCCGGAACCGAGGATTCCTCTCAGGGGCTGACATGGATCTTTGGGTACTTCTGGAGTCTCCCCAGGGGAGTCAGGCCTCGTCTCGAGTAGGGGCATGCACGTGCGCTTTCCTTCCAGGCTGTAGCAGCAATGTCACGCTTCCCGTCGCGTGGATCAAAGGATCTGTGGTTTTCCCTCGAGGCTTTCCCACAGGGCTGTCCCACGTGCCACCGTGGTGTGAGTCGATCCTCGGCGTGAAAGATTAGCCAGTGCAGGGCAAAGAGGTTCCTCTGGAATGGACTGAGACATCTGGGGGACTCTTGGAATGGTGGTACGACCATGGAGTTCCTCTCGCCTTTCCTGTTGAGAGTGCCTCCTCTTGAGATGCGACGGGAACGCCGGGAATTCTTTCCCGTTAAAACCAGGGAAAGGATCCCTCATCTCGAGCTACGAGGGGGAAACGGGGCTCCTCTGGATGTGGGCGGGACCATCGTGCTTCCTCTCTAGTGGAGACGGGTATGGCGGTGAACTGCTTGAGTTGCAGCAAGGGTGTGAAAGACCCTTTCGAAGTTCCAGAGGTTTGGTGTCATTAGTCTCCAGAGGCCTCATCGGAAATAGGCCTCATCTCGCCTGGAAGGGAGAACTTCCTGGATTTTCTCGAGTTGCGGCAGGTGTTCTCGAGTTACGACGGGGACCTCAGGGACCCGCCCTGGTGGCCTCAGGAGAGGCCAGTCCCCATGCGAGTTGCTAGGGGGCCTCTCGGGATTCCTCTCCCGTCGATACCGGGGCCAAAAAGCTTGTGTGGAGTCAGGGCCGGAACCGAGGATTCCTCTCAGGGGCTGACATGGATCTTTGGGTACTTCTGGAGTCTCCCCAGGGGAGTCAGGCCTCGTCTCGAGTGGGGGCATGCACGTGCGCTTTCCTTCCAGGCTGTAGCAGCAATGTCACGCTTCCCGTCGCGTGCATCAAAGGATCTGTGGTTTTCCCTCGAGGCTTTCCCTCGAGGCTTTCCCACAGGGCTGTCCCACGTGCCACCGTGGTGTGAGTCGATCCTCGGCGTGAAAGATGAGCCAGTGCAGGGCAAAGAGGTTCCTCTGGAATGGACTGAGACATCTGCGGGACTCTTGGAATGGTGGTACGACCATGGAGTTCCTCTCGCCTTTCCTGTTGAGAGTGCCTCCTCTTGAGATGCGACGGGAACGCCGGGAATTCTTTCCCGTTTAAAGCAGGGAAAGGATCCCTCATCTCGAGCTACGAGGGGGAAACGGGGCTCCTCTGGATGTGGGCGGGACCATCGTGCTTCCTCTCGAGTGGAGACGGGTATGGCGGTGAACTTCTTGAGTCGCAGCAAGGGTGTGAAAGACCCTTTCGAAGTTCCAGAGGTTAGGTGTCATTAGTCTCCAGACGCCTCATCGGAAATAGGCCTCATCTCGCCTGGAAGGGAGAACTTCCTGGATTTTCTCGAGTTGCGGCAGGTGTTCTCGAGTTACGACAGGGACCTCAGGGACCCGCCCTGGTGGCCTCAGGAGAGGCCAGTCCCCATGCGAGTTGCTAGGGGGCCTCTCGGGATTCCTCTCCCGTCGATACCGGGGCCAAAAACCTTGTGTGGAGTCAGGGCCGGAACCGAGGATGCCTCTCATGGGCTGACAGGGATCTTTGGGTACTTCTGGAGTCTCCCCAGGGGAGTCAGGCCTCGTCTCGAGTGGGGGCATGCACGTGCGCTTTCCTTCCAGGCTGTAGCAGCAATGTCACGCTTCCCGTCGCGTGGATCAAAGGATCTGTGGTTTTCCCTCGAGGCTTTCCCTCGAGGCTTTCCCACAGGGCTGTCCCACGTGGCACCGTGGTGTGAGTCGATCCTCGGCGTGAAAGATGAGCCAGTGCAGGGCAAAGAGGTTCCTCTGGAATGGACTGAGACATCTGGGGGACTCTTGGAATGGTGGTACGACCATGGAGTTCCTCTCGCCTTTCCTGTTGAGAGTGCCTCCTCTTGAGATGCGACGGGAACGCCGGGAATACTTTCCCGTTGAAAGCAGGGAAAGGATCCCTCATCTCGAGCTCCGAGGGGGAAACGGGGCTCCTCTGGATGTGGGCGGGACCATCGTGCTTCCTCTCGAGTGGAGACGGGTATGGCGGTGAACTTCTTGAGTTGCAGCAAGGGTGTGAAAGACCCTTTCGAAGTTCCAGAGGTTTGGTGTCATTAGTCTCCAGAGGCCTCATCGGAAATAGGCCTCATCTCGCCTGGAAGGGAGAACTTCCTGGATTTTCTCGAGTTGCGGCAGGTGTTCTCGAGTTACGACGGGGACCTCAGGGACCCGCCCTGGTGGCCTCAGGAGAGGCCAGTCCCCATGCGAGTTGCTAGGGGGTCTCTCGGGATTCCTCTCCCGTCGATACCGGGGCCAAAAAGCTTGTGTGGAGTCAGGGCCGGAACCGAGGATTTCTCTCAGGGGCTGACATGGATCTTTGGGTACTTCTGGAGTCTCCCCAGGGGAGTCAGGCCTCGTCTCGAGTGGGGGCATGCTCGTGCGCTTTCCTTCCAGGCTGTAGCAGCAATGTCACGCTTCCCGTCGCGTGGATCAAAGGATCTGTGGTTTTCCCTCGAGGCTTTCCCTCGAGGATTTCCCACAGGGCTGTCCCTCGTGCCACCGTGTTGTGAGTCGATCCTCGGCGTGAAAGATGAGCCAGTGCAGGGCAAAGAGGTTCCTCTGGAATGGACTGAGACATCTGGGGGACTCTTGGAATGGTGGTACGACCATGGAGTTCCTCTCGCCTTTCCTGTTGAGAGTGCCTCCTCTTGAGATGCGACGGGAACGCCGGGAATTCTTTCCCATTGAAAGCAGGGAAAGGATCCCTCATCTCGAGCTACGAGGGGGAAACGGGGCTCCTCTGGATGTGGGCGGGACCATCGTGCTTCCTCTCGAGTGGAGACGGGTATGGCGGTGAACTTCTTGAGTTGCAGCAAGGGTGTGAAAGACCCTTTCGAAGTTCCAGAGGTTTGGTGTCATTAGTCTCCAGAGGCCTCATCGGAAATAGGCCTCATCTCGCCTGGAAGGGAGAACTTCCTGGATTTTCTCGAGTTGCGGCAGGTGTTCTCGAGTTACGACGGGGACCTCAGGGACCCGCCCTGGTGGCCTCAGGAGAGGCCAGTCCCCATGCGAGTTGCTAGGGGGCCTCTCGGGATTCCTCTCCCGTCGATACCGGGGCCAAAAACCTTGTGTGGAGTCAGGGCCGGAACCGAGGATTCCTCTCAGGGGCTGACATGGATCTTTGGGTACTTCTGGAGTCTCCCCAGGGGAGTCAGGCCTCGTCTCGAGTAGGGGCATGCACGTGCGCTTTCCTTCCAGGCTGTAGCAGCAATGTCACGCTTCCCGTCGCGTGGATCAAAGGATCTGTGGTTTTCCCTCGAGGCTTTCCCTCGAGGCTTTCCCACAGGGCTGTCCCACGTGCCACCGTGGTGTGAGTCGATCCTCGGCGTGAAAGATGAGCCAGTGCAGGGCAAAGAGGTTCCTCTGGAATGGACTGAGACATCTGGGGGACTCTTGGAATGGTGGTAAGACCATGGAGTTCCTCTCGCCTTTCCTGTTGAGAGTACCTCCTCTTGAGATGCGACGGGAACGCAGGGAATTCTTTCCCGTTGAAAGCAGGGAAAGGATCCCTCATCTCGAGCTACGAGGGGGAAACGGGGCTCCTTTGGATGTTGTCGGGACCATCGTGCTTCCTCTCGAGTGGAGACAGGTATGGTGGTGAACTTCTTGAGTTGCAGCAAGGGTGTGAAAGACCCTTTCGAAGTTCCAGAGGTTAGGTGTCATTAGTCTCCAGACGCCTCATCGGAAATAGGCCTCATCTCGCCTGGAAGGGAGAACTTCCTGGATTTTCTCGAGTTGCGGCAGGTGTTCTCGAGTTACGACGGGGACCTCAGGGACCGGCCCTGGTGGCCTCAGGAGAGGCCAGTCCCCATGCGAGTTGCTAGGGGCCCTCTCGGGATTCCTCTCCCGACGATACCGGGGCCAAAAACCTTGTGTGGAGTCAGGGCCGGAACCGAGGATTCCTCTCAGGGGCTGATATGGATCTTTGGATACTTCTGGAGTCTCGCCAGGGGAGACAGGCCTCGTTTCGTGAGGGGGCATGCACGTGCACTTTCCTTCCAGGCTGTAGCAGCAATGTCACGCTTCCCGTCGCGTGGATCAAAGGATCTGTGGTTTTCCCTCGAGGCTTTCCCTCGAGGCTTTCCCACAGGGCTGTCCCACGTGCCACCGTGGTGTGAGTCGATCCTCGGCGTGAAAGATGAGCCAGTGCAGGGCAAAGAGGTTCCTCTGGAATGGACTGAGACATCTGGGGGACTCTTGGAATGGTGGTACGACCATGGAGTTCCTCTCGCCTTTCCTGTTGAGAGTGCCTCCTCTTGAGATGCGACGGGAACGCCGGGAATTCTTTCCCGTTGAAAGCAGGGAAAGGATCCCTCATCTCGAGCTACGAGGGGGAAACGGGGCTCTTCTGGATGTGTGCGGGACCATCGTGCTTCCTCTCGAGTGGAGACGGGTATGGCGGTGAACTTCTTGAGTCGCAGCAAGGGTGTGAAAGACCCTTTCGAAGTTCCAGAGGTTAGGTGTCATTAGTCTCCAGACGCCTCATCGGAAATAAGCCTCATCTCGCCTGGAAGGGAGAACTTCCTGGATTTTCTCGAGTTGCGGCAGGTGTTCTCGAGTTGCGACGGGGACCTCAGGGACCCGCCCTGGTGGCCTCAGGAGAGGCCAGTCCCCATGCGAGTTGCTAGGGGGCCTCTCGGGATTCCTCTCCCGTCGATACCGGGGCCAAAAACCTTGTGTGGAGTCAGGGCCGGAACCGAGGATTCCTCTCAGGGGCTGACATGGATCTTTGGGTACTTCTGGAGTCTCCCCAGTGGAGTCAGGCCTCGTCTCGAGTGGGGGCATGCACGTGCGCTTTCCTTCCAGGCTCTAGCAGCAATGTCACGCTTCCCGTCTTGTGGATCAAAGGATCTGTGGTATTCCCTCGAGGCTTTCCCTCGAGGCTTTCCCACAGGGCTGTCCCACGTGCCACCGTGGTGTGAGTCGATCCTCGGCGTGAAAGATGAGCCAGTGCAGGGCAAAGAGGTTCCTCTGGAATGGACTGAGACATCTGGGGGACTCTTGGAATGGTGGTACGACCATGGAGTTCCTCTCGCCTTTCCTGTTGAGAGTGCCTCCTCTTGAGATGCGACGGGAACGCAGGGAATTCTTTCCCGTTGAAAGCAGGGAAAGGATCCCTCATCTCGAGCTACGAGGGGGAAACGGGGCTCTTCTGGATGTGGGCGGGACCATCGTGCTTCCTCTCGAGTGGAGACGGGTATGGCGGTGAACTTCTTGAGTTGCAGCAAGGGTGTGAAAGACCCTTTCGAAGTTCCAGAGGTTTGGTGTCATTAGTCTCCAGAGGCCTCATCGGAAATAGCCCTCATCTCGCCTGGAAGGGAGAACTTCCTGGATTTTCTCGAGTTGCGGCAGGTGTTCTCGAGTTACGACGGGGAACTCAGGGACCGGCCCTGGTGGCCTCAGGAGAGGCCAGTCCCCATGCGAGTTGCTAGGGGGCCTCTCGGGATTCCTCTCCCGTCGATACCGGGGCCAAAAACCTTGTGTGGAGTCAGGGCCGGAACCGAGGATTCCTCTCAGGGGCTGACATGGATCTTTGGGTACTTCTGGAGTCTCCCCAGTGGAGTCAGGCCTCGTCTCGAGTGGGGGCATGCTCGTGCGCTTTCCTTCCAGGCTGTAGCAGCAATGTCACGCTTCCCGTCGCGTGGATCAAAGTATCTGTGGTTTTCCCTCGAGGCTTTCCCTCGAGGATTTCCCACAGGGCTGTCCCACGTGCCACCGTGTTGTGAGTCGATCCTCGGCGTGAAAGATGAGCCAGTGCAGGGCAAAGAGGTTCCTCTGGAATGGACTGAGACATCTGGGGGACTCTTGGAATGGTGGTACGACCATGGAGTTCCTCTCGCCTTTCCTGTTGAGAGTGCCTCCTCTTGAGATGCGACGGGAACGCCGGGAATTCTTTCCCGTTGAAAGCAGGGAAAGGATCCCTCATCTCGAGCTACGAGGGGGAAACGGGGCTCCTCTGGATGTGGGCGGGACCATCGTGCTTCCTCTCGAGTGGAGACGGGTATGGCGGTGAACTTCTTGAGTTGCAGCAAGGGTGTGAAAGACGCTTTCGAAGTTCCAGAGGTTTGGTGTCATTAGTCTCCAGAGGCCTCATCGGAAATAGGCCTCATCTCGCCTGGAAGGGAGAACTTCCTGGATTTTCTCGAGTTGCGGCAGGTGTTCTCGAGTTACGACGGGGACCTCAGGGACCCGCCCTGGTGGCCTCAGGAGAGGCCAGTCCCCATGCGAGTTGCTAGGGGGCCTCTCGGGATTCCTCTCCCGTCGATACCGGGGCCAAAAACCTTGTGTGGAGTCAGGGCCGGAACCGAGGATTCCTCTCAGGGGCTGACATGGATCTTTGGGTACTTCTGGAGTCTCCCCAGGGGAGTCAGGCCTCGTCTCGAGTAGGGGCATGCACGTGCGCTTTCCTTCCAGGCTGTAGCAGCAATGTCACGCTTCCCGTCGCGTGGATCAAAGGATCTGTGGTTTTCCCTCGAGGCTTTCCCTCGAGGCTTTCCCACAGGGCTGTCCCACGTGCCACCGTGGTGTGAGTCGATCCTCGGCGTGAAAGATGAGCCAGTGCAGGGCAAAGAGGTTCCTCTGGAATGGACTGAGACATCTGGGGGACTCTTGGAATGGTGGTAAGACCATGGAGTTCCTCTCGCCTTTCCTGTTGAGAGTACCTCCTCTTGAGATGCGACTGGAACGCAGGGAATTCTTTCCCGTTGAAAGCAGGGAAAGGATCCCTCATCTCGAGCTACGAGGGGGAAACGGGGCTCCTTTGGATGTTGTCGGGACCATCGTGCTTCCTCTCGAGTGGAGACAGGTATGGTGGTGAACTTCTTGAGTTGCAGCAAGGGTGTGAAAGACCCTTTCGAAGTTCCAGAGGTTAGGTGTCATTAGTCTCCAGACGCCTCATCGGAAATAGGCCTCATCTCGCCTAGAAGGGAGAACTTCCTGGATTTTCTCGAGTTGCGGCAGGTGTTCTCGAGTTACGACGGGGACCTCAGGGACCGGCCCTGGTGGCCTCAGGAGAGGCCAGTCCCCATGCGAGTTGCTAGGGGCCCTCTCGGGATTCCTCTCCCGTCGATACCGGGGCCAAAAACCTTGTGTGGAGTCAGGGCCGGAACCGAGGATTCCTCTCAGGGGCTGATATGGATCTTTGGATACTTCTGGAGTCTCGCCAGGGGAGACAGGCCTCGTTTCGTGAGGGGGCATGCACGTGCACTTTCCTTCCAGGCTGTAGCAGCAATGTCACGCTTCCCGTGGCGTGGATCAAACGATCTGTGGTTTTCCCTCGAGGCTTTCCCTCGAGGCTTTCCCACAGGGCTGTCCGTGGTGCCACCGTGGTGTGAGTCGATCCTCGGCGTGAAAGATGAGCCAGTGCAGGGCAAAGAGGTTCCTCTGGAATGGACTGAGACATCTGGGGGACTCTTGGAATGGTGGTACGACCATGGAGTTCCTCTCGCCTTTCCTGTTGAGAGTGCCTCCTCTTGAGATGCGACGAGAACGCCGGGAATTCTTTCCCGTTGAAAGCAGGGAAAGGATCCCTCATCTCGAGCTACGAGGGGGAAACGGGGCTCCTCTGGATGTGGGCGGGACCATCGTGCTTCCTCTCGAGTGGAGACGGGTATGGCGGTGAACTTCTTGAGTTGCAGCAAGGGTGTGAAAGACCCTTTCGAAGTTCCAGAGGTTAGGTGTCATTAGTCTCCAGAGGCCTCATCGGAAATAGGCCTCATCTCGCCTGCAAGGGAGAACTTCCTGGATTTTCTCGAGTTGCGGCAGGTGTTCTCGAGTTACCACGGGTACCTCAGGGACCCGCCCTGGTGGCCTCAGGAGAGGCCAGTCCCCATGCGAGTTGCTAGGGGGCCTCTCTGGATTCCTCTCCCGTCGAATACCGGGGCCAAAAACCTTGTGTGGAGTCAGGGCCGGATCCGAGGATTCCTCTCAGGGGCTGACATGGATCTTTGGGTACTTGTGGAGTTTCCCCAGGGGAGTCAGGCCTCGTCTCTAGTGGGGGCATGCACGTGCGCATTCCTTCCAGGCTGTAGCAGCAATGTCACGCTTCCCGTTGCGTGGATCAAAGGATCTGTGGTTTTCCCTCGATGCTTTCCCTCGAGGCTTTCCCACAGGGCTGTTCCACGTGCCACCGTGATGTGAGTCGATCCTCGGCATGAAAGATGAGCCAGTGCAGGGCAAAGAGGTTCCTCTGGAATGGACTGAGACATCTGGGGGACTCTTGGAATGGTGGTACGACCATGGAGTTCCTCTCGCCTTTCCTGTTGAGAGTGCCTCCTCTTGAGATGCGACGGGAACGCCAGGAATTCGTTCCCGTTGAAAGCAGGGAAAGGATCCCTCATCTCGAGCTACGAGTGGGAAACGGGGCTCCTCTGGATGTGGGCGGGACCATCGTGCTTCCTCTCGAGTGGAGACGGGTATGGCGGTGAACTTCTTGAGTTGCAGCAAGGGTGTGAAAGACCCTTTCGAAGTTCCAGAGGTTAGGTGTCATTAGTCTCCAGACGCCTCATCGGAAATAGGCCTCATCTCGCCTGGAAGGGAGAACTTCCTGGATTTTCTCGAGTTGCGGCAGGTGTTCTCGAGTTACGACGCGGACCTCAGGGACCCGCCCTGGTGGACTCAGGAGAGGCCAGTCCCCATGCGAGGTGCTAGGGGGCCTCACGGGATTCCTCTCCCGTCGATACCGGGGCCAAAAACCTTGTGCGGAGTTAGGGCCAGAACCGAGGATTCCTCTCAGGGGCTGACATGGATCTTTGTGTACTTGTGGAGTCTCCCCAGGGGAGTCAGGCCTCGTCTCGAGTGGGGGCATGCATGTGCGCTTTCCTTCCAGGCTGTAGCAGCAATGTCACGCTTCCCGTTGCGTGGATCAAAGGATCTGTGGTTTTCCCTCGAGGCTTTCCCTCGAGGCTTTCCCACAGGGCTGTCCCTGGTGCCACCGTGGTGTGAGTCGATCCTCGGCGTGAAAGATGAGCCAGTGCAGGGCAAAGAGGTTCCTCTGGAATGGACTGAGACATCTGGGGGACTCTTGGAATGGTGGTACGAACATGGAGTTCCTCTCGCCTTTCCTGTTGAGAGTGCCTCCTCTTGAGATGCGACGAGAACGCCGGGAATTCTTTCCCGTTGAAAGCAGGGAAAGGATCCCTCATCTCGAGCTACGAGGGGGAAACGGGGCTCCTCTGGATGTGGGCGGGACCATCGTGCTTCCTCTCGAGTGGAGACGGGTATGGCGGTGAACTTCTTGAGTTGCAGCAAGGGTGTGAAAGACCCTTTCGAAGTTCCAGAGGTTAGGTGTCATTAGTCTCCAGAGGCCTCATCGGAAATAGGCCTCATCTCGCCTGGAAGGGAGAACTTCCTGGATTTTCTCGAGTTGCGGCAGGTGTTCTCGAGTTACGACGGGTACCTCAGGGACCCGCCCTGGTGGCCTCAGGAGAGGCCAGTCCCCATGCGAGTTGCTAGGGGGCCTCTCTGGATTCCTCTCCCGTCGATACCGGGGCCAAAAACCTTGTGTGGAGTCAGGGCCGGATCCGAGGATTCCTCTCAGGGGCTGACATGGATCTTTGGGTACTTGTGGAGTCTCCCCAGGGGAGTCAGGCCTCGTCTCTAGTGGGGGCATGCACGTGCGCATTCCTTCCAGGCTGTAGCAGCAATGTCACGCTTCCCGTTGCGTGGATCAAAGGATCTGTGGTTTTCCCTCGAGGCTTTCCCTCGAGGCTTTCCCACAGGGCTGTTCCACGTGCCACCGTGATGTGAGTCGATCCTCGGCATGAAAGATGAGCCAGTGCAGGGCAAAGAGGTTCCTCTGGAATGGACTGAGACATCTGGGGGACTCTTGGAATGGTGGTACGACCATGGAGTTCCTCTCGCCTTTCCTGTTGAGAGTGCCTCCTCTTGAGATGCGACGGGAACGCCAGGAATTCGTTCCCGTTGAAAGCAGGGAAAGGATCCCTCATCTCGAGCTACGAGGGGGAAACGGGGCTCCTCTGGATGTGGGCGGGACCATCGTGCTTCCTCTCGAGTGGAGACGGGTATGGCGGTGAACTTCTTGAGTTGCAGCAAGGGTGTGAAAGACCCTTTCGAAGTTCCAGAGGTTAGGTGTCATTAGTCTCCAGACGCCTCATCGGAAATAGGCCTCATCTCGCCTGGAAGGGAGAACTTCCTGGATTTTCTCGAGTTGTGGCAGGTGTTCTCGAGTTACGACGGGGACCTCAGGGACCCGCCCTGGTGGCCTCAGGAGTGGCCAGTCCCCATGCGAGCTGCTAGGGGGCCTCTCGGGATTCCTCTCCCGTCGATACCGGGGCCAAAAACCTTGTGTGGATTCAGGGCCGGAACCGAGGATTCCTCTCAAGGGCTGACATGGATCTTTGGGTACTTGTGGAGTCTCCCCAGGGGAGTCAGGCCTCGTCTCGAGTGGGGGCATGCATGTGCGCATTCCTTCCAGGCTGTAGCAGCAATGTCACGCTTCCCGTTGCGTGGATCAAAGGATTTGTGGTTTTCCCTCGAGGCTTTCCCTCGAGGCTTTCCCACAGGGCTGTCCCACGTGCCACCGTGGTGTGAGTCGATCCTCGGCGTGAAAGATGAGCCAGTGCAGGGCAAAGAGGTTCCTCTGGAATGGACTGAGACATCTGGGGGACTATGGAATGGTGGTACGACCATGGAGTTCCTCTCGCCTTTCCTGTTGAGAGTGCCTCCTCTTGAGATGCGACGGGAACGCCGGGAATTCGTTCCCGTTGAAAGCAGGGAAAGGATCCCTCATCTCGAGCTACGAGGTGGAAACGGGGCTCCTCTGGATGGGGGCGGGACCATCGTGCTTCCTCTCGAGTGGAGACGGGTATGGCGGTGAACTTCTTGAGTTGCAGCAAGGGTGTGAAAGACCCTTTCGAAGTTCCAGAGGTTAGGTGTCATTAGTCTCCAGAGGCCTCATCGGAAATAGGCCTCATCTCGCCTGGAAGGGAGAACTTCCTGGATTTTCTCGAGTTGCGGCAGGTGTTCTCGAGTTACGACTTGGACCTCAGGGATCCGCCCTGCTGGCCTCAGGAGAGGCCAGTCCCCATGCGAGGTGCTAGGGGGCCTCTCGGGAATCCTCTCCCGTCGATACCGGGGCCAAAAACCTTGTGCGAAGTCAGGGCCAGAACCGAGGATTCCTCTCAGGGGCTGACATGGAACTTTGTGTACTTGTGGAGTCTCCCCAGGGGAGTCAGGCCTCGTCTCGAGTGGGGGCATGCATGTGCGCTTTCCTTCCAGGCTGTAGCAGCAATGTCACGCTTCCCGTCGCGTGGATCAAAGGATCTGTGGTTTTCCCTCGAGGCTTTCCCTCGAGGCTTTCCCACAGGGCTGTCCCACGTGCCACCGTGGTGTGAGTCGATCCTCGGCGTGAAAGATGAGCCAGTGCAGGGCAAAGAGGTTCCTCTGGAATGGACTGAGACATCTGGGGGACTCTTGGAATGGTGGTACGACCATGGAGTTCCTCTCGCCTTTCCTGTTGAGAGTGCCTCCTCTTGAGATGCGACGTGAACGCCGGGAATTCTTTCCCGTTGAAACCAGGGAAAGGATCCCTCATCTCGAGCTACGAGGGGGAAACGGGGCTCCTCTGGATGTGGGCGGGACCATCGTGCTTCCTCTCGAGTGGAGACGGGTATGGCAGTGAACTTCTTGAGTTGCAGCAAGGGTGTGAAAGACCCTTTCGAAGTTCCAGAGGTTAGGTGTCATTAGTCTCCAGACGCCTCATCGGAAATAGGCCTCATCTCGCCTGGAAGGGAGAACTTCCTGGATTTTCTCGAGTTGCGGCAGGTGTTCTCGAGTTACGACGAGGACCTCAGGGACCCGCCCTGGTGGCCTCAGGAGAGGCCAGTCCCCATGCGATGTGCTAGGGGGCCTCTCGAGATTCCTCTCCCGTTGATACCGGGGCCAAAAACCTTGTGTGGAGTAAGGGCCGGAACCGAGGATTCCTCTCAGGCGCTGACATGGATCTGTGGGTACTTCTGGAGTCTCCCCAGGGGAGTCAGGCCTCGTCTCGAGTGGGGGCATGCACGTGCGCTTTCCTTCCAGGCTGTAGCAGCAATGTCACGCTTCCCGTGGCGTGGATCAAAGGATCTGTGGTTTTCCCTCGAGGCTTTCCCTCGAGGCTTTCCCACAGGGCTGTCCCACGTGCCACCGTGGTGTGAGTCGATCCTCGGCGTGAAAGATGAGCCAGTGCAGGGCAAAGAGGTTCCTCTGGAATGGACTGAGACATCTGGGGGACTCTTGGAATGGTGGTACGACCATGGAGTTCCTCTCGCCTTTCCTGTTGAGAGTGCCTCCTCTTGAGATGCGACGAGAACGCCGGGAATTCTTTCCCGTTGAAAGCAGGGAAAGGATCCCTCATCTCGAGCTACGAGGGGGAAACGGGGCTCCTCTGGATGTGGGCGGGACCATCGTGCTTCCTCTCGAGTGGAGACGGGTATGGCGGTGAACTTCTTGAGTTGCAGCAAGGGTGTGAAAGACCCTTTCGAAGTTCCAGAGGTTAGGTGTCATTAGTCTCCAGAGGCCTCATCGGAAATAGGCCTCATCTCGCCTGCAAGGGAGAACTTCCTGGATTTTCTCGAGTTGCGGCAGGTGTTCTCGAGTTACGACGGGTACCTCAGGGACCCGCCCTGGTGGCCTCAGGAGAGGCCAGTCCCCATGCGAGTTGCTAGGGGGCCTCTCTGGATTCCTCTCCCGTCGAATACCGGGGCCAAAAACCTTGTGTGGAGTCAGGGCCGGATCCGAGGATTCCTCTCAGGGGCTGACATGGATCTTTGGGTACTTGTGGAGTTTCCCCAGGGGAGTCAGGCCTCGTCTCTAGTGGGGGCATGCACGTGCGCATTCCTTCCAGGCTGTAGCAGCAATGTCACGCTTCCCGTTGCGTGGATCAAAGGATCTGTGGTTTTCCCTCGAGGCTTTCCCTCGAGGCTTTCCCACAGGGCTGTTCCACGTGCCACCGTGATGTGAGTCGATCCTCGGCATGAAAGATGAGCCAGTGCAGGGCAAAGAGGTTCCTCTGGAATGGACTGAGACATCTGGGGGACTCTTGGAATGGTGGTACGACCATGGAGTTCCTCTCGCCTTTCCTGTTGAGAGTGCCTCCTCTTGAGATGCGACGGGAACGCCAGGAATTCGTTCCCGTTGAAAGCAGGGAAAGGATCCCTCATCTCGAGCTACGAGTGGGAAACGGGGCTCCTCTGGATGTGGGCGGGACCATCGTGCTTCCTCTCGAGTGGAGACGGGTATGGCGGTGAACTTCTTGAGTTGCAGCAAGGGTGTGAAAGACCCTTTCGAAGTTCCAGAGGTTAGGTGTCATTAGTCTCCAGACGCCTCATCGGAAATAGGCCTCATCTCGCCTGGAAGGGAGAACTTCCTGGATTTTCTCGAGTTGCGGCAGGTGTTCTCGAGTTACGACGCGGACCTCAGGGACCCGCCCTGGTGGACTCAGGAGAGGCCAGTCCCCATGCGAGGTGCTAGGGGGCCTCACGGGATTCCTCTCCCGTCGATACCGGGGCCAAAAACCTTGTGCGGAGTTAGGGCCAGAACCGAGGATTCCTCTCAGGGGCTGACATGGATCTTTGTGTACTTGTGGAGTCTCCCCAGGGGAGTCAGGCCTCGTCTCGAGTGGGGGCATGCATGTGCGCTTTCCTTCCAGGCTGTAGCAGCAATGTCACGCTTCCCGTTGCGTGGATCAAAGGATCTGTGGTTTTCCCTCGAGGCTTTCCCTCGAGGCTTTCCCACAGGGCTGTCCCTGGTGCCACCGTGGTGTGAGTCGATCCTCGGCGTGAAAGATGAGCCAGTGCAGGGCAAAGAGGTTCCTCTGGAATGGACTGAGACATCTGGGGGACTCTTGGAATGGTGGTACGACCATGGAGTTCCTCTCGCCTTTCCTGTTGAGAGTGCCTCCTCTTGAGATGCGACGAGAACGCCGGGAATTCGTTCCCGTTGAAAGCAGGGAAAGGATCCCTCATCTCGAGCTACGAGGGGGAAACGGGGCTCCTCTGGATGTGGGCGGGACCATCGTGCTTCCTCTCGAGTGGAGACGGGTATGGCGGTGAACTTCTTGAGTTGCAGCAAGGGTGTGAAAGACCCTTTCGAAGTTCCAGAGGTTAGGTGTCATTAGTCTCCAGAGGCCTCATCGGAAATAGGCCTCATCTCGCCTGGAAGGGAGAACTTCCTGGATTTTCTCGAGTTGCGGCAGGTGTTCTCGAGTTACGACGCGGACCTCAGGGACCCGCCCTGGTGGACTCAGGAGAGGCCAGTCCCCATGCGAGGTGCTAGGGGGCCTCACGGGATTCCTCTCCCGTCGATACCGGGGCCAAAAACCTTGTGTGGAGTCAGGGCCGGAACCGAGGATTCCTCTCACGGGCTGACATGTATCTTTGTGTACTTCTGGAGTCTCCCCAGGGAAGTCAGGCCTCGTCTCGAGTGGGGGCATGCACGTGCGCTTTCCTTCCAGGCTGTAGCAGCAATGTCACGCTTCCCGTGGCGTGGATCAAAGGATCTGTGGTTTTCCCTCGAGGCTTTCCCTTGAGGCTTTCCCACAGTGCTGTCCCACGTGCCACCGTGGTGTGAGTCGATCCTCGGCGTGAAAGATGAGCCAGTGCAGGGCAAAGAGGTTCCTCTGGAATGGACTGAGACATCTGGGGGACTCTTGGAATGGTGCTACGACCATGGAGTTCCTCTCGACTTTCCTGTTGAGAGTACCTCGTCTTGAGATGCGACGGGAACGCCAGGAATTCTTTCCCGTTGAAAGCAGGGAAAGGATCCATCATCTCGAGCTACGAGGGGGAAACGGGGCTCCTCTGGATGTGGGCGGGACCATCGTGCTTCCTCTCGAGTGGAGACGGATATGGCGGTGAACTTCTTGAGTTGCAGCAAGGGTGTGAAAGACCCTTTCGAAGTTCCAGAGGTTAGGTGTCATTAGTCTCCAGACGCCTCATCGGAAATAGGCCTCATCTCGCCTGGAAGGGAGAACTTCCTGGATTTTCTCGAGTTGTGGCAGGTGTTCTCGAGTTACGACGGGGACCTCAGGGACCCGCCCTGGTGGCCTCAGGAGTGGCCAGTCCCCATGCGAGCTGCTAGGGGGCCTCTCGGGATTCCTCTCCCGTCGATACCGGGGCCAAAAACCTTGTGTGGATTCAGGGCCGGAACCGAGGATTCCTCTCAAGGGCTGACATGGATCTTTGGGTACTTGTGGAGTCTCCCCAGGGGAGTCAGGCCTCGTCTCGAGTGGGGGCATGCATGTGCGCATTCCTTCCAGGCTGTAGCAGCAATGTCACGCTTCCCGTTGCGTGGATCAAAGGATTTGTGGTTTTCCCTCGAGGCTTTCCCTCGAGGCTTTCCCACAGGGCTGTCCCACGTGCCACCGTGGTGTGAGTCGATCCTCGGCGTGAAAGATGAGCCAGTGCAGGGCAAAGAGGTTCCTCTGGAATGGACTGAGACATCTGGGGGACTATGGAATGGTGGTACGACCATGGAGTTCCTCTCGCCTTTCCTGTTGAGAGTGCCTCCTCTTGAGATGCGACGGGAACGCCGGGAATTCGTTCCCGTTGAAAGCAGGGAAAGGATCCCTCATCTCGAGCTACGAGGTGGAAACGGGGCTCCTCTGGATGGGGGCGGGACCATCGTGCTTCCTCTCGAGTGGAGACGGGTATGGCGGTGAACTTCTTGAGTTGCAGCAAGGGTGTGAAAGACCCTTTCGAAGTTCCAGAGGTTAGGTGTCATTAGTCTCCAGAGGCCTCATCGGAAATAGGCCTCATCTCGCCTGGAAGGGAGAACTTCCTGGATTTTCTCGAGTTGCGGCAGGTGTTCTCGAGTTACGACGCGGACCTCAGGGATCCGCCCTGGTGGCCTCAGGAGAGGCCAGTCCCCATGCGAGGTGCTAGGGGGCCTCTCGGGAATCCTCTCCCGTCGATACCGGGGCCAAAAACCTTGTGCGAAGTCAGGGCCAGAACCGAGGATTCCTCTCAGGGGCTGACATGGAACTTTGTGTACTTGTGGAGTCTCCCCAGGGGAGTCAGGCCTCGTCTCGAGTGGGGGCATGCATGTGCGCTTTCCTTCCAGGCTGTAGCAGCAATGTCACGCTTCCCGTCGCGTGGATCAAAGGATCTGTGGTTTTCCCTCGAGGCTTTCCCTCGAGGCTTTCCCACAGGGCTGTCCCACGTGCCACCGTGGTGTGAGTCGATCCTCGGCGTGAAAGATGAGCCAGTGCAGGGCAAAGAGGTTCCTCTGGAATGGACTGAGACATCTGGGGGACTCTTGGAATGGTGGTACGACCATGGAGTTCCTCTCGCCTTTCCTGTTGAGAGTGCCTCCTCTTGAGATGCGACGTGAACGCCGGGAATTCTTTCCCGTTGAAACCAGGGAAAGGATCCCTCATCTCGAGCTACGAGGGGGAAACGGGGCTCCTCTGGATGTGGGCGGGACCATCGTGCTTCCTCTCGAGTGGAGACGGGTATGGCAGTGAACTTCTTGAGTTGCAGCAAGGGTGTGAAAGACCCTTTCGAAGTTCCAGAGGTTAGGTGTCATTAGTCTCCAGACGCCTCATCGGAAATAGGCCTCATCTCGCCTGGAAGGGAGAACTTCCTGGATTTTCTCGAGTTGCGGCAGGTGTTCTCGAGTTACGACGAGGACCTCAGGGACCCGCCCTGGTGGCCTCAGGAGAGGCCAGTCCCCATGCGATGTGCTAGGGGGCCTCTCGAGATTCCTCTCCCGTTGATACCGGGGCCAAAAACCTTGTGTGGAGTAAGGGCCGGAACCGAGGATTCC